>NC_063355.1:42151388-42188910 GCF_021869965.1 Rhincodon typus | reverse complement strand
CACGTTTCTCAATTTAAAGCTTTTGAAAAAGTAGGCCCGTGAAGATGTTGCACTAGTTGAGTGGATGGTCTTAAAAGGAGCACACCATTGATGCGTCTCTACATATCCGCATTGTGCCTTGAATGCATGCTGCATTATGTTAAGTCATGATAGAACTGTACTTTAGAAAATGCTGTTCCATTCTTTGAAAGTGGGGAGAATAGGAGGCAAGTTTAAGCAAACCAAATCCTGTACATCCTGAAATCTAAAGACAAATCTTACTGCTACTCAAAGACATCAAGGTCCTCAAAGTGTCCCTAAGTTAACAAGTTGAATTTTGAGTGCAGATATAAAATGAGTAACGCTAGATTGGCTGCCCAATACTTATTTCATTTGAACGAACATTATCTCCAAGTCAATCAATATACTGAAAGTCTCGAAACTGTAACCAGAAATTTATGCAGATTCCAGTAGTTAAATTAAGAGTAATGGGAAAAAACAGGTAAAGCAATAAAATTGCAACATCTACTCTAACATACATATTTTATACTTTTAGTACAAAGTATTTGCTAAATATACAGGTGTCACCTAGTGGTAGAACAACAATACTTCACTGTTATGGCAGCTCTCCATACCGAGAGAATGTATATTTTTGCTGAGGCTGATGAGTAGAAGATAAATCTGATGATCCTTCTGAAGGCTAGCAAATTTTTAAAGTTGACAATATAGCTATGACTGACAAATTTGCAGGTTGCCTAACAAAGTGAATAATTATGTGGTCTTAAAACCCAAAGTTCTGGTCTTAGAACTTGAGTCATACAATAGTACATAGCATTATTATGGGACTGGTGCACAAAAAATTGCATTCTACATATGTCCGACTGCTACTAGTATTTAAAAAATTTCCTTTTCTTAATCCTAATGTTTATTTTTCCACAGAAGGTGGCTAGGCATTAAACCTTTCAATGTTCCCTTTCAATATTCAGAAGAATTCTCAGGCATTAAATTTGAAAAACTTCACTCATCTTCATTAAAATACGGTCCTCTTCTAACTTTCTCAAATTTATTTGTCATCGTTATGGTCTCATAGCATTTAGGACTTATTTTCATTGGTCAATCTTTTCCAATGCAACAACATCTTATCTACAAAAAAATTCAAAGCTGATACATTGGTAGGATTTTGGAATATACTGCAATTAATGGGAATTAAAATGATGCCTGGATCATGGCAACTGGCTTTAACCTTAGGCAAATGTGGCAGCATAGTAATGTATTTTTGGTATTTACAAAATATTAAGTACAAATGTTTTCTGGTGGTGAAGGTTTATCTTATTTAAAGTTGCAGTGTTTTCCTGTTGTTCTATACAACCATCTGGTTAAGTAACATTTAGCCAATATCAAAGGCGAAGCGACTTCTTATTTTGACAAACCTAGTCACCACCTATAACACATCCTTGTCACATTACTTGTACATGCTTGTACTTTAGCAAAACAACAGGATGCCCTTACAGCTGAAATAATTTAAAACAGAATCTTTAATGAAAAGGTACATTTGTTTCATCACCAGCTGATTTCAAATAAGACCAATACTATTGGGTTTATTTCATCCTGAAGTCTCGAAATATGGACAAATTTATTTTTTCAAGAGAATCCCAATTAGAACTATTTCAATACTGTATTACATTTCCGAAGAAGAATCAATTGGATTCAAAAGGGTTAACTTGGTTTCTCCCTCCCCATTTTACAAGAAACTATGCAAGTACAAGTTGTGCAATTCTACACATCCTGCTATCAGTTTGGCTTTCAGACCTGACGGATAGTATGTGCCACAGTTGTCATCTAGTAGAAGAGAGTTTGACAGGAAAGTTATAGCAGATAAAACTGTAGGATAATAGATCTTGATCATGTTGTGAAAGAACAAAATAATCTATCCTTATGATGTGCCACACTGGTAGGGCCAAAGCCACTTCTGATAAGCTGTGGTATCATTGAGTACCTTCAAACAAAGACTAAGCACTGCACTAGGTGTTGAGTAATCCTAACCACTCTTCCATAATGCTCGCTTTGGAAAACACTGGTAGAAACCTGCGAGTAGATTGCTTTCCAGCCTGCCCCCTTGGCCAGGGACCAAGTGTTGTGCAAGGATGCTCACAAAGAGGAAGTAAAATACAATTTAAAAAAAGGTTTTATCACAATAAAGACAAATCTGTGCTTCATATTTTGATCCTTGCAATGTCATGTTTTACGTTTCTTAGAACATTGGAAATTTTCTTTTAAAAGTGATACTCTTATTTGTTTGAAGTTTCAATGTGCCATTCCTTTAGACAACATGAAATACTGACAGAAAGAAAACCAGCTGAATGAAATGATGGTTTCAACCATATGTGTTTTAGGTTGCAATTACACTTCCTTTTGGTTCTTGACACTAAAAAAAAACACTGCACACAAATCATAGAAGTCAGTAAGTATTGAGTTATGAATTGAATAATCTTCAGAAAGAATACCTAAGGCTGTCAAAAGATCACAGGGGAGAATGATTGTCATTGGGAAAAGGTGGGTTACGTAAAAGGAACTGAGATTCTACAATTAAGGAAAATATAGAACTTTGTTATCTTTTAAATTGAGACATACTATTTTGAACAATTAGAGATTTGAAAAAAGGAACTCAGCCATGCATCTTATCATTGCACCTCTTATCATCATGTTTCATGATAAACCAAAAGACAAATTAGTTGCTGTGTGTGCAGAGAGGTTTAGCATCAGTTACATCAGGCTGGGTTGTGGAGGAAGGGGGAAAGAAGCTTGTGAGAGACTTGCAACAGGAAGTTCTGAATTACCAGCATAGGTTTTGTTATCTAGGTAGTATCTGTGGGTGATCCTCTACAGCTTGTGGCTCACTTCTGGTTTTATAGAAATACAAACTGTGTGAAGCAGTGCTTCTGTTCCCACATGCTTTGTCAGTTATATTCTGATGTCTGTGGTTAAGTGAGAACTGTTGGTGTCTCAGTGTGGTTATAAGTACAGGAAGAGGGAGATATTTGGCCTGCAGGCACAGGAATAACTCTGTACCAGACAGTTACCAAGAGCACCAATAAATAAAATGCTTTCTGTACCTGTTTCAGAGTGCAACTCATAGCTGTTACAGCTTAAAAAATAGCTTATAACATTTTTAAATGCCAGAAATAAATCCAATTGCGTCATTGCCACACTGAGTACTCTTGGATTACCATTTATTTTCTAATATGCTGCACTTTTCCTGTTCATGAATACTTGTCCTAAGCTAGTTTGAAATACTTCTAAAATTTGAAGTTCACATTGGTGCGTGAAGCCAGAGCGATAGTTCCAGAGCACAAAGGTGATCTTAAGTACAATACAGGGATATAGCATAACACATCCCTTTGGTATTTATTGTTCATTACGTCAGGCTGATAAATGAGATGTGTATCAACTTTGTAAACTGCAGGCTGGAAACACTATGATACAATGTCACACTTTGCACAGCACAGGCTACACGTTTACAACCCAAAATTAATTGCACTAAGGTTTTTGAGAAGATTTGTAGCTTGGGTTGTTGATGTGGTTGTTGACTTGCTTGCCAAGCTGGTAAGCTCGTTAGCAAACGTTTCGTCACCATACTAGGTAACATCATCAGTGCGCCTCCAGTGAAGCATCGGTGTTCTGTCTGCTTGCTATGTATGTATCTTGGTTTGCTGCGGTGGGTGGCATCACTTCTGGACGTGTTTCTTGGTGGTTGGTTCATGGGGTCCAGCTCTACATGTACGTTAGTAGAGTTCCAGTTTAAGTGCCAGGCCTCCAGGAATTTGCTTGGCTTGTCCTAGGATGGCTACATTGTCCCAGTTGAATTGGTGCCCCTTTTTATCCATGTGTATTGAAATGAGTGAGCGTTGGTCATGTCTTTTGGTAGCTAGTTGGTGTTCACGAATCCTGATGATTAGTTTCCTTCTGGTTTGCCCTACGTAATGTTTTTGGCAGTCTTTGCATGGTGTCTTGTAAATAACGTTGATACTGTTAGTTCTGGTTGTCTGATCCTTTATTCTAGACAGCAGCTGTTGTACTGTAGCTGTTGCTTTGTGGGCTACCATGATTCTTGGGGTGGGGGGGGCAGAGTAATCTAGCGGTCATTTCAGATATGCCCTTGATATATGGTATGGTGGCTAGTGTCACTGGACGTGTTGTGCCCTCCTGTTGTGTAGGTATGGGCATATACGCTTTTTGGGTAGCCATTCCTTCTAAAGACGCTGTAATGGTATTCTTCCTTGGTTTTGCGCAGCTCCAGGGTGCTCCAGTGTGTTGCGGCTTGCTTAAACAGTGTTTTGATGCAGCTCCGTTTGTGGGTATTGGGATGATTGCTATTGTAGTTGAGTACCTGATCGGTATGGGTGGCCTTCCTGTGTATGCTGGTCTGGAGCTCACTGTTGGCCATACGTTCAACCATTACATCCAGGAAGGGAACTCTGTTACTGTTCTCCTCTTCCCTGGTGAATTTTATGCCGGTGAGGCTGTTGTTTATGAGTACATACTGAACTGGAAGAAACCCATCTACTCATAAACAACACCCTCACCGGCATAAAATTCACCACGGAAGAGGAGAACAACAACCCTTCCATACATTAAGGACATATCTGAAATGACCACCAGATTACTCTGCCCCCTGGGAATCATGGTAGCCCACAAACCGACAGTCACACTATGACAGCTACTGACGAGAATAAAGGATCTGACAATCACAACTAATAGAACCAACATTATTTACAAGACACCATGCAAAGACTGCCAAAACCATTACATAAGGCAGACTGGAAAGAAACTAGCCATGAGGATTCATGAACACCAACTAGCTACCAAGAGACATGACCAATTATCACTCATTTCAATACACGTGGACAAACAGGGATACCAATTCTACTAGGACAACGCAGCCATTTTAGGACAAGCCAAGCAAAGAGATGCACAAGAATTCCTAGAGGCCTGGCACTCAAAGGTAGTGATCTCAGGAATACTACCCGTGCCAGTTGCTAATCAGAAGAGAAATGACAGGGTATACCGGATGAATACACGGCTGCAAAGATGGTGTCAGGAGGAGGATTTCAGATTCCTGGGGCACTGGGACCAGTTCTGGAGGAAGTGGGGCCTGTTCAAACTGGACAGGTTACACCTGGGCGGGACTGGAACTGATGTCCTAGGGGGAATGTTTGCTAGAGTGATTGAGGAGGGTTTAAACTAATATGCCAGGGGGATGGGAACCTATGTAAAGAGTCAGAGAAGAAGGCAGCAAGCATAAAAACAAAAGCCAGAAAAGGGAATAAGGAAAGTGATAGGCTGAGAAACCATGGACAAGATTTAAATAAAGCTATGGAGAAAAATAAGGAGGAGACAAACACTGTTAAAAGGACAAACTTAAAGGCTTTATGCCTTAATGTGCAGAGCATCTGCAATAAAGTGGATGAACTAATTGCGCGGATAGATGTAAACGGGTACGATATAATTGGGATTATGGAGACATGGCTGCAGGGTGACCAGGGATGGGTACTCAATGTCCCAGGGGTATTCAATATTTAGGAAGGCCAGGCAAAAAGGAAAAGGTGGTGGAGTGGCATTGCCGGTTAAAGAGGAAATTAGCACAATTGTGAGAAAGGACATTAGCTCTGACAACGTTGAGTCTATATGGGTAGAGTTGATAAATACTAAGGGGCAAAAAACATTAGCAGGTTTCATATATAAACCCCCAAACTGCAGCAGTGATATTGAAAATGGCATTAAACAGGAAATTAGAGATGCATGTGATGAGGGAATATTGGTGACTGTGGGTGATTTTAATCTGCACATAGATTGGGTAAATCAAATTAGCCATAATGCCATAGAGGAGGGATTCCTGAAGTGTATACGGTATGGTTTTCTTGATCAACATGTGGAGGAGCCAACCAGAGAGCAGGCCATCTTAGATTGGGTGCTGTGTAATGAGAAGGGAATCATTGCCAATCTAGCAGTGAAAGACCCCTTGGGGAAGAGCGACCATAACATGATAGACTTTTTTTATGAATCAAGATGGAGAGTGAGGTTGTTGATTCGGAGACTATGGTTCTGAACCTTAATAAAGGAAATTATGAGGCTATGAGGAGTGAGTTGGCCTTGATAGATTGGGGAGAGTTACTTAAAGGGAATGATAGTGGATAGACAATGACAAACATTCAAGGAACTCATGGGGGAACTGCAACAACTGTTTATTCCTGTCTGTCACAAAAGCAAAATGGGTAAGAGGGCCAATCCATGGCTTACAAAGGAAATAAGAGATAATGGCTGATCCAAGGAAGAAGCATACAGTTTGGCTACAAAAATAATAAATCTGAGGATTGGGAGCACTTTAGAATTCGGCAAAGAAGGACGAAGGGATTGATTAAGAAGGGGAAAATAGAGTACAAAAATAAGCTTGCAGGGAACATAAAGACCGACACTAAGAATTTCTATAGGCACGTGAAGAGAAAGAGATTGGTAAAGACAAATGTAGGTCCCCTACAGACAGAAACAGGGGCATGTATTATAGGGGACAAAGGAATGGCTGCGGAACCGAATACATATTTTGGTTCTGTCTTCACAAAAGAGGACACAAATCAGACACCAGAATTGTTGGAGGATGCATTTTTAGTGAGAGGGAAGAACTGAGGGAGATCAATATTAGTAGAAAAATGGTGCTGGGAAAATTGTTGGGATTGAAGGCCAATAAATCCGCAGGGCCTGATAATCTACATCCCAGAGTACTTAAGGAAGTGGCTCTAGAAATAGTGAATGCATTGGTGGTCATCTTCCAGGATTCTATAGATCTGGAACAGTCCCTACAGATTGGAGGGTGGCTAATGTCACTCCAATATTCAAAAAGGGAGGTAGAGAGAAAACAGGGAATTATAAAACAGTGAGCATAACAACATTAGTATTAGGGAAAATTCTCAAATCCACTGTCAAGGATATTAAAGCAGAGCATTTAGAAAGCAGTGGCAGGATCAGACAGAGTCAGCTTGGATTTATGAAGGGGAAATCATGCTCGACAAATCTGTTGGAATTCTATGAAGATGTAACTCGTAGAGTTGACAAGGGGAAGCCAGTCAATGTAGTATATTTGGACTTTCAGAAAGCATTTGACAAAGTCCCAAATAAGAGATTAATGTCCAAGATTAAAGCGCATGGGATTGGGGGAAGTGTACTGCGATGGATAGGAAAATGGTTGGCATAGAGGAAACAAAGAGTAGGGATTAATGGGTTCTTTTCAAATTGGCAGATTAGTGGGATGCCACAGGAATTGGTGCTGGGACCCCAGCTATTTGCCATACATATTAATGATTTGGATGAGGGAACAAAATGTAACATCTGTAAGTTTGCAGATGACACCAAGTTGGATGGGAGGGTGAACTGTGACAAGGATGCAGAGATCCTTCAGCATGATCTCGACAGGTTGGGCCACTGAGCTAAAATTTGGATAAATGGTTATAATTTGGATAAATGGGAGGTTTGGAAGCAAAGTCAAAAAGGCAGATTATTTCCTGAATGACTAAGTCGGGAGAGGGGAGTGTGCAGCGGGACCTGGGTGTCGTTGTCCACTAGTCACTGAAGGTGAGCATGCAGGTGCAGCAGGCAGTAAAGAAGGCAAATGGTATGTTGGCCTTCATTGCAAGAGGTTTTGAGTACAGGAGCAGGGATGTGTTGTAGTCGTACAGGGCCTTGGTGAGACCACACCTGGAATATTGTGTACAATTTTGGTCTCCTTTTCCGAGGAAGGATGCTTTTGCTCTCGAGGGAGTGCAGTGAAGGTTTACCAGGCTGATTCTGGGGATGGTGGGTCTGACGTATGAGGAGAGATTGACTAGGTTGGGATTGTTTTTGCTACAGTTCAGAAGAATGAGGGGGATCTCATAGAGACTTATAAAATTCTAACAGGACTGATCAGGATAGATGCAGGAAGAATATTTCCAGTGGTGGGTGTGTCCACAACCAGGGGTCACAGTATGAGGATTCAAGGTAGACGATTTAGGATGGAGATCAGGAGACATTTCTTCACCCAAAGAGTGGCGAGCCTGTGGAATTCATGACCACAGGAAGTAGTTGATGCCAAAACACTGGATGTATTCAAGAGGCGACTAGATATAGCACTTGGGGTGAATGGGATCAAAGGTTATGGGGAGAAAGCAGGATCAGGCTACTGAGTTGAATGATCAGCCATGATCGTGAAGAATGGCGGAGCAGGCTCAAAGGGCCAAATAGCCTCCTCCTGCTCCTATCTTCTATGTTTCTACGTTTAAACCGCAACTCCATTAACAAACGTGTAGAGCTGGACCCCATATACTAACCATTAAGAAACAAATCCGAAAGTGATGCCACCCACTCCAACAAACCAAAACACAAATAGCAATGCGGGACAGAACACCGACACTTCACCGGAGGCATGCTGATCATGTTACCTAGTATGGTGACGAAATGTTAGCAAACGAGCTTATCAGCTTGGCGAGCAAGTCAACAACCTTTACTTGCATTAACTTTACAGATACATTTGTGCTCTGTTAATCCTAATCATATATGAGAATTCTGCCTGTTTCATGCAGTTTTAGCTCAGATTATCAAAAAAGATGAATGGTGGCACAAGTTGAAGTTTTAAGAAAATATAAATCTGTGGCAGGCGTGGGGAAACATCCAGAATTACTGAAGAAATATTCCCTCTTACCATCCCCTCGAACGTCAAGAAGAGAAAAGCTCATATTTTTCAAAGCCTCCTAGAAAATTAATGGCTTAGGCACCAACACCGTCACAGGCCACATGCTAAAAAAAAAATTATTACTAAAATGTTTCAAACTATCCAGTTGTTCAGTAGCATTCTGTAGATGGATCCACCAGTAGAAAATCACAATGGATCAAAGAAAGCAACAGGCAAGTAGTCTATTGCTTCTGCACAGGCCTGATTATTCCTAAAATGACAGCCTGGTATAAAATGCAAATTTTTTGAATCTATTGATACAATGTTGATTAATTTTTTTTTTAAAAACTTCACTTGTAGGACATGGGCATCACTGGCTTGCCAGCAATTCTTGCCCATCCCTGGTTGTCCTTAAGAAGGTGATGGTGAACCGCTTTTGTGAACTGTTGCAGTCCATGTGCTGTAGGTTGACCTGCAGTGCCCTTAGGGAGGGAATTCCTGGATTTTGAACCAATGACAGTAAAGGAACAGCTATACGTTTCCAAGTCAGGATGGTGAGAGGCTTGGAGGGAAACTTGCAGATGGTGGTATTCTCATGTATCTGCTGCGCTTGTCCGTCCAGATGGAAGTAGTTGTGGGTTTGGAAGGTGCTGGCTAAGGATTTTTGGTGAAGTCTTCGACGAATCAGGAGATGAGTTACTGACTGGCTTTTGTGGTGATTTTATTTCTATGACTAGTCTTGTTTGGTTTCTGATAAAAGGTAACCTCAGAATGTTGACTGTGGGGGTTTCAGCGATGGCAATGCCAAGGGGCTGTGGTTGGATTGTCTCTTACTGGAGATGATCACTGCAAGCCATTTCTGTGGTACAAATGTTACTTGCTACTTTTCAGCCCAAGTCTGTATATTGTCCTGATCTTGTTGTATT
Organism: Rhincodon typus; assembly: GCF_021869965.1. Taxonomy (NCBI): domain Eukaryota; kingdom Metazoa; phylum Chordata; class Chondrichthyes; order Orectolobiformes; family Rhincodontidae; genus Rhincodon; species Rhincodon typus. The sequence continues at coordinate 42,179,307 of NC_063355.1, read as the reverse complement.
TGGACATGGACTGTTTCAGTATCTGAGGAGTTGCAAAATGCTGAACATTGTGCAATCATTAGTGAACATCCCCACTTTTGACCTTATGAAGAGGAGAAGGTCATTGATGTAGCAGCTGAAGATAGTTGGGTCTAGGAGACTATCCTGAGGAACTCCTGCAGAGATGTCCCGGACCAGAGATTATTGACTTCCAACAACCATAACCATCTAGCTATGTGCCTGGTATGATTCCAACCATTGAAGAGTTTTCTTTTGATTCTCATTGACAGCGCATTCCTTAGGGCCAATTGCCACACGTGGTCAAATTACAGCTTCGGTGTCTAAGGCTTGTTTGTCCATGTTTGAACGAAGGCTGTAATTATGTCGGAGCTGAGTGACCCTGGCAGAACCCAAACTAGGGTCATCAGTTCCTGTATGAATTGCTCTCAGCAATGGCTTACATTTATAAACCACCAAATGTCTCAAGACATTTTACAGAAGCATAATAAAGCAAAAGAAAAAAGAACAATGAGACAAAAGAGGAGCCAATTGAAAAAGTAATCAAATGCTCGCTCAGGGGGTCAGGTTCATAGAATATTTTTAAGAGTGAGGAATAGGACAGTGAAATCTAAGGGGGGAATTTGAAAGCCTGGATTTTTGATGTCTTAGCATGGTCACCATTGGTGGGACAAACATGGGAGTACACAAGAGACCAAAATTGAAGAAATACAAACTTCTCAAAACTTTAAAGGGGTTGGGGAGCTTACAGAGATGGAGAAATCTAAGGCTATGAAGGGAATTGAATCGGAGAAAAGGAAGAAGTCATGGGAACGTTGTGCAGTTACAAAATACATGGTTGGTAACTCAAAATATGGATTGCATCTTATTTTTGTTACATTGTATTCTCTCCACCTAGTTCTTTCTTCCTTACTTCCCCAGATCTGTTCAACCTTTTCTAGGATACTGTTTCATTGTTTGTAGTGAGCTCATGTGCAATTGTTTCTCGTTAGGACTGAATTGAGGAGGAACTTTTTCACCCAAAGGGTTGTGGATCTGTGGAATTCCCTGCCAGTGAAGCAGTTGAGGCTACCTCGTTAAATGTTTTTAAGGCAAAGGTACAGAGATTTTTGAACAGTAAAGGAATTAAGGGTTACAGTGTGAGGCCGGGTAAGTGGAGCTGAGTCCATGAAAAGATTAGTCATGATCTCATTGAATAGCAGACCAAACTTGACGGCCAAATGATCTACTCCTGCTCCTATTTCTTATGCTATTTGGCAGTTGATCCTCTCCTACTTCAAAACACACTCTCACTTTCCAGTAGTCACCATGGAACAGGAATTGGTGGTAAAACATTCTGGCCAAGTTTTCAAACTCCTTTGCCCAATGTGCTGCGGCTGTTTTTAACAAAGATAACCAAACTTCCAGCAATATCTTAGAACCTCCTGTAACTAAAAAGTAAACTCCTGGATGATGCTGCAAACAAAGTGGATGAAAAATCAGAGGCGAATTTGAAACAGAATTTTGACATTTTTTTCAAACACTTATTTTTTAGTTAAAATATTGGCAGAGAGAGTAGTAAAAAAGATGGTGTTTGACATGGTGAGACAGCTGGAGGTCACATGATGAGACCTCCAGCTAAACATCAGGCTAGAGCAGATATTTAAGCTCCTGTCACTGTCCAGGCTGATACTGTCTAGGTTAGCACAGGCAGAAAATTAACATAATACAAACATCCAATTCAATACTAAATACCAGAATTTGCTTAACAGCTGTTGCCTTCAGCTTCCATACATGGTTTCCTATCACAGCTAAGAGCTCTCAAAAGCAGACAGATTGTTACCAAGGTTTTTCTTGGGAGTCAAAGAGTGCAACTATTTTACAAAGTTCAGTAAACTTTCTTTTGTTAAGATTTTCTATCATCTCTCATTCCTTTCAATGTTTCTATAGCTGTTTCTTCCATGAATTCACTGTGCTGAGGTCTTCTCAGCTTCCATTCTAGCACCCCCTCACCTTGACGATAAGGTTTTATCACTTTTGATATGACTTTGATTTATAAGTTCTGTCTTGCCTGAACACATCAACCTCAGATAAAGCATTTCCCCAATTTTGTAAATGTACGCACACAAACTTTTAAGTGGAAATTATTTCTGCATTTATACCAAGCATCTTGGTATCTGACAGCAAACTACACAAGAACAATGGGAAAAAATCTTGCATTTGCGAGACATAAACTGCAGGTAACACTGATGTGCAGACAGCAATCAAATGGGAGTAATTTCTCACAAAGACAGGGCCTTAGGAATTTTATAAGGCCCTCAGGTGTTACAAAAGCAGAAATCTAACTTACTAATTTGCACACTAAGAGGAAAGTTGATCTATTCCACATGTTCAATGCTAAGTTATTTATACTGTCATAATATAATTTTAGGAAATATTGAATTCAAATCAAATCCACTTCAGAGCATTCCGCATTACTTAATACCTCAGTTCAAGTAAATGGCAACGATTGAAGGGAAATGTCAACCCTCATCTCTCCTACATGTCCTTGTTCCCACAGCAACCTATCCCATCCAGTAAAATGTCTAAGACAGAAAGCTCATGGTACCTGTTCCAAAACCTCCAATTCTAGTACTCTTCAGGCTACATAAAATGGTACTCGCTGGTGCAAACTAAATGTTCTAATCTGCCCTCTTCTTCAGGAAAGGATTTAGACTTCATGTCTCACCTGCTCAGTGCAGTTTACAAAAGGAGTTAAGTACAGTGGAAAAATTGAAGTTGGTACTTTTCACTCAATGATACATTGGGGGTGGGGGCTAATAGCTTTCAACATCAAACACTTTATTCAGCAATCTGAGGTTCAACATTTGTCAAATTTATTTAATTTACCAATCCCAGTGATGATCTCTGTAAGCAACTTTTAAAAGACAAGACCCAGTACTTTAATGTGGGAGCAATGAGCTTGCTGTTGCTGTTTTTGTGAGACTATGATTATACCTGTTGATGTTCATTGGCTGTTATTCATTGATTAGCACTAAACACATCATCTATGTTTACAACTAAATAGCACTCTCACAGAAGTTTACAAAATTGATCTGAACTCTACATTTTAGGCTAAAACACACTCATAACTCTGAGTCAGATGATGGGTAATCTATGGAAGATGAAACTTAGCTTTGAAAATATAGGTTGAAGCTATCTCCCTTGAAGCCAAATCAAAGCTCGCTTCTTGTATCTAGCCCCATTAATTCAAATCACAGACATAAAATTTAGTATTACTGAGATTACGTTTGATGCCTAAATTACCAATGTCATTTGTTCCACAACTGCTATCAAATGAAGCAACAAAACAGAGGAACATGAAAATAATTTGTGGGAAAATAATTCCAATTCACCAGAATGTCAACATTGACAGAAAAACGTTATTTACCAAAAATAGTAGATGATCACCTGGAACCAAGAAACCAAGTTGCTAACTTTCCTGACAGTGGAGATTTCTTTGGCTACAGCAGTTTCTAATCTTTCTTTATTTTTATCTGGGCAGATGGAAAAATTGGACATCAGATATGCTTCTGGCCATACATTACAAGATCTAGCCGTAAACAAAGTGTACCAAATGGGACAAAAACAAAGTTGCTGGAAAAGCTCAGCAGGCCTGGCAGCATCTGTGAAGGAAAAAACAGAGTTAACGTTTTGGGTCCGGTGACCCTTCCTCAAATGGAGGCTGGAGCAGTGTTTGGATTTTTAAAGATTAAGACATCACTGAACTATAACATATTTACTTAAAAACTTGAATTTCTATAACATTCAATGTTGTGTATTTGAGTAACAATTGCAAATTTTAGGTGAAATCAAGCAAAGGAAGAATGAAGTGCAAGTTTAACCTGTTGATTATCCAGTTGTTTCTCACTTCATCAAGCAGTGCCACATCCACTGTTGTTGCTACATCAGCATCTCACCACAATACATCCTATATTCCTGGAATATCCTAGTTTGTGCCAAATCACGAAGATATACACACTCCAGAGATATTACCTTAAACTCAGCCACATGCAATTCAACAATCACTATAGACAGGTTCTAGATGCAGTGGAGTTATTGTTTGACATTTTGTAGAATGAAAAAACAAAATTCACTGAAGCACACCATTATCATTTTATGAGAACACCAAATTTTATCAATCACTGTAAAATGCTAATCACAGAAATAATTCAGAAACACCAGCAGGCTTGCCTCTAGACAACCTCAACCGGTAAAATAAAAGGTTGCATACATAAGTAGCACATCTTTGCTTCATTCCGTAATGCAGTCAGACCATCATGCACAATTTTATGTGAAAAGGCTAACTTTGATTTATTAAGCAACTTTTCAAACAACTATTGATATGGAATAACTTCCGTTCTAAACTGCATTCCTACAAATCTTCTGGCTGGACAGCAAGAAGAATCAGGGTCTAGGCCTGAAACGTCAGCCTTCCTGCTCCTCTGATGCTGCTTGGTCTGCTGTGTTCATCCAGCTCTACACCTTGTTATCTCAGAATCAGAATGGTGCTGCATTTCAACATTGAATTGAATCATTTATTGTCATGTGTATTCAATGTAAAAATAGTGAAAAATAGTGTACCTTCGCCGTATATCCATTAACTTAGAATATGATAAGAAAAAAAAATAACTTGAGAGAGTCCAACTTTCCTTTTCACTGCTGCAGTCCCGCTCCGGGCTTTCCAGCCCGCGCCATGCCTCCATCAGAGTCCCGCACCGGGCTTTCCAGCCCATGCTATGCCACTGCCAGCATCCCATTCTGTGCTGCCTCACTGGCCCGCTCTCAGCTGCCTCACCAGCCCACTCTTGATCTGTTGCTGTGGCTCTGGCCCACGCTCAATCTGCCATCGCTGCAGGATACAACCCGCACGTTCAGCTCCCGCCATGTGGTTCCTGGCCGTGACCAGGCTTCTTCCCGACTCCTTAGGTGGGTGGTTTAAAGGGGTGGTGGTGGGGTGATAGAATTATTACAGAGGGAGAGAGAAGAAAGGAGAAAAAAAAAAGGACGGACAAAGAAAGAAAGAGAAAGAGAACTGGCGAGCAGAGCAGAGCTCTGAATGGAGCGCCTTACCCTGCCGCCATCTCCGCTGATAAATAATAAAAGGGTAAAGTCAACATAGTCTTGCCAGATCATAGGGCAGCTCTCTCATGAGACAGAAATGACTAGTGATTGTTTAACTTGAGGGTCACCAAGACTAAGACAAGGGGAGAGGTTGAGAAGGAAAATCTTTAATGGTAAGCTCAGCTGGTGTGGGAATTGAACCCAAGCCGTTGGCATTACTCTGAATCACAAATCAAGTGTCCAGCCAACTGAACAAATATTAGCAGTTTTCTGAAGAAGGGTCACTGGACCTGAAATGTTAACTCTGCTTTCTCTCCACTGATGCTATCAGGTCTGCTGAGGTTTTCCAATAATTTCTGATTTTGTTTCTGATTTCCAGTATCTGCAATTCTTTATTTATTTTTTAAATAGGTGCAATTCAATGGCCCTTCAGAAATCTGCATGTGCTATCTGTTCTCTCCCTTCTGAATCAAATGATTGTGGGTTCTAGTCCCAGCCTAGAGAACCAACCATATGAATCCGAAGTGACACTCCATGAAGTACTGAACGAGTGCTACATTGTCAGCGGTACCATTATGTTGCTCAAATAAACTAGGAAGAGCAAGATCTCACTTTTATCTTCTTATAATAACTATGGATGGGCAATAAGTGTACCCTTGCCAGAATCTCTCACGTGCAGAGAACAAAAACAAGATGCAGAAATCATGAACACGTGCGTCATTTATGTTGTTAAACAGTGTTTCCTTGAATCAGCAATAGCCCTGTAAATCCAGGATTCCAGGATGTGAAATAAAGCATCAAAACAAAAGGCTCACAACATACAAATGGCTGAAATTTAAACATCTGCAAGGCTGGGAAAAGGATTGAGAAGAACACTTAAAATGTACCAAGTAAGGCTAAATCCAGCTCTTTTCTTTTGATGATTAAAGGACGTTTATAAACCAAGCAGGAATCAACATTACCTTTGTCATGTAATGAAATCCCAGGCTAAAAGGCTATTTATTCAATTCATTACCTTGTCTAAGTGGTTATAAGTGTATGTATACTTTATAATATACACCACTAGCTCTGAAACACAGCACTGATACCCAAGAGAATTGATGTACAATATTCAAAGATTTGAAATGACTTACAGAGTATCCTCGTCCTGAAAAGGAATGAGCCGAACTCTGTGGGAGGGAAAAAAAGAGGAGGAACATACATTAGGTTTTGCACTGAATTTCCATGACATTCTTCATACCCAGATATATAGAGTTCAACCAAAGAGATACTGACATTTTTATACTATTTGATGAAGAATCATGGGTTTGAATGTGCTGAATTCTCTCTATATTGCAATATTTTGTTCATTTAATACATCACATATAGTTTCTAACAGTATTGCTTGAACTACTTTCCTGCAATAATAACTTGCTACGTGAATGCTCCCTGTAAAATGATATAACAAAGATATCTGAAGTGGAAAGGAATTTTGCATTCCTTAAAACAAAACCCTGTGTGGCTCAAAGTATAACTGTACCAGGTGATACATTAATGGCCAACACAAACAAGAAGTTCCCAAGTTCAACTGCTGATCTGTGCCAGGTTAGCTGCTACTACAGTGTTGGAGGGCCAACTTGTGTTCCATATTACTAATGCAGGGAGTGGATATGATGAAGAGCAATTTATTTCTGCAAAGTGAGTGTGAGACTTCTGGGTAAGAAAAGTATTAGGTTCAAATGCAATGCCAATCAGGGTCAATGCTCACTTCCTAAACTGCTAGAGAGGTACTCACACCTGTGAAATGGTACCTCAGAAAGTATCAATATCCTCAAATCAGAAAAGGATAACACTGGTGGTAAATAAAGTTAATAAGATGTGGCTCAGGTGGTACTGCTCTCCCTCTGAGTTAGAAGGTTGTGGATTCAAGTTCCACTCCACTGAAATGAACTGACATTCAGGTGAAGTACTGAAGGAGTGTTACATTGTCAGAGGTGCCTTCTTAGAGATAGGACTTTAATTGTGCATTCCCTCTGGGATGTAAAAAATCCCATTGGCATTAACTTGAAGAGCAGGGGAAGTTATCCCAGTGTCCTGGCCAATAGTTATCCCTGAATTAACATCATTACAATAGTTCAACCTGCCACGATCATATTTCTTTTTGTGGGAGTTTGCTGTATGCAAATTGGTTGTTGCATCATCTACTTTACACAGTGTCTATATTTCAAATGTACTCCATTATCCAAAAGGAGACATGCTGTAGTAGCAATACCACTGGACTATGAATTCAGCAGTCCAGACTAATGGTCTGGATAAGTGGGCTCAAATCCCCACATGGCAGTTGGTGGAACTTAATTTCAATTAATTTCTGGAATGTGTCTCAATAATGATGATCAAGACAACTATCATCTGGTTCACTGAGGTCCAAAAGGAAATCTGCTATCCTTACCAACATTCTGGCCTACATATGACACCCATTGTAATGTGATTGACTCTTCAATGCCCTCTGAAATTACTTAGCAACTCTTCTATTCAAGGCCAATTAGAGATGGGCAATAAATGGTGGCGTCAGTGCCACTGTCTACCTCAGGTGAAAGAATAACGCAAATAAACTGTGAAAAACTTTAGAACATCTGAGATCGCAAAAGCGCATTGCAAATACAGGTCTTTCAGATACTTTCTGTGGCAACATTTACAGAAACCTTTCAATCAGAATTTGTGGAAGTGAACATTGATGCTGGCAATATGGAGCAATTTACAAAATATTCCAGCATCTGTTTATTTCCACTATCTTGGCTTTTCTATCATAACTGTCTAGCGTAAAGTATACATGCCATCATAAATCCAATGGATATCAGCCAACAGTGACCATCTGTTTGATAAACTGACACAGATTATTGTCAACGACACAAAAGCAGCAGAGAAGCTGCTGAAGAAACATTTTCTATCATAAAATAGGTACTAATCATTGGGTCTTTAGTAAACATGTGCTAGCAGAAAAAGTATTCAGCTATGAAATTAATAATCGGCCAGTGCTGTAGTCAGAATTTAATCAAATATTCGAATAATCGGTTTACTGCCACTTCAGTCAGGTTTCTGAGCTAGCGAGCCTTACTTGCTTCATCAGCCCCAATCAGCTAGTCTTCATCACAGAAATTTTGCTATTTCCTATTTCAATCAAAAGCTCAGAGGCATTCTACACCTGCCAGCCTTTCTGCTGTGCTAATAATTGCCAATTTGCACATTGCTCTGGCTATATCACTCAATTTGGCCCTGGCTGCTGCACGCATACACCATGATTCATCAGCAACCCCCTCATGACAATTAGAGCCAATATCTTGACTAACTGGAGCACCAATTCTAGAGGCTCAGCAGACAATTACCAGTCTATTTTCCCATCTCACCCAAAAAATATGAGAACCTGTAACAATGGCATTCAGTGCCTCTGAAATGTTACCCTTGAGGGAATGAGTATTTCAAATTATCACAGCTTTACAACCACATTCAAATTTCAGCATTTGGAAGGATACAGGGCTCATTTAAATGATAATGAAGGAGATCCACTCAATTTACTAAAAACGGCAGATTCTTAAACTGACAAGTCAAGAAACAGCAAAAACCCTTTTAACCATTGTGCATGGCCATACATAGAATTCTAGAGCAATAGACACATCAAAGGGATTAGTAAGACAAATAAGAGAAGGCAAAAACGCTCCCTGCTTTCCTTAGGTCAAAACAACAAAACACGAATGTCACTTACCAGACTACTAATGTGCTGCTAAGTTCCAATTACCCCCCAGAGAAAAAAATGATAATAATAAAAACTGATTGTGGGAGCAGACGCTGTTGGTTTTGTGCACTAATATTGGGGCTTGAAAGCTTTACAAACTGTGCAACAAAGCATCCAGAGCCCAAACAGAACCACCATTCATTTGCTTGTCAATTAACAGTAAAAGGGGAAATAAATTAAGATGCTATTTTCTCCACCACCCCTGGTGTACAGTGCTACAACTTTGCTTTCCTCACATGCAAAGAGCACTTCTTTTTGAAGAATAGTTAAGGGCGTTTTTAGAAATATCTTCAGATTGTTTGTTTGTTTTTGAATTCCTCATGTTCCCAGAATTTAACTTAATGGCTCCCCCCACTTCCCCAAATGTTAATATAAAATATAGATGACAGTCTCAAGGAGCTTTTTGACAGCACTGGTGAATGGTTTAACAGTTTCTAATATATTGCTTTGAGGAAACAACTCAAGTCTTACGCTACATTTATTTCAACTTTTCCCCAGATACAAATATCACAGGAACAAAGGGATCATCATACAGTTGAGAAGAACGATTCAATCTTTTGACCAAATTTTTATTTGGCAGCTTTTCAATATATTTTGTGATGCACAGCAGCAGTTTTGTCATTATTTATGCTGTAATTTTCTAATGATAGTGTTGCATATTCTAAAAATAACCTTGAAACATGCTTTCAATTGTCCTCCAAAGGTTAAATGCCCTACACAATTAGAAAAACAAATAAAAAAAGGATATTCACTTGTTTGGTTGGAGGATTAACCCTTTGTGTACTGAAGGCCTTTTCAGCTTTCGAAATTCGCACATCTTTTGTATATGACATCTGAAAATATTATAAAGTAGAATTAGAAGTACGTACAGACCTAAATAACATGCTAACTCACAGTATTCTAGGAATTATATAGCAAAACATTGCAATCTGAATTTGTTTGGTCTTGGTTCAATGCAATGCTGTTCTTTAGAGATAACTGCATGAACAGGAATGACTGCAATAATTTGAGGGAACATGCATAAAGTGGCCCTTTGGTAAGCACACAGATTTACACAAAGGTTACTGATTGTAGTCAATTTAAGAGAAATACTAAATAAAAGTTCAAAATGCAGCTTGAACCACATATGGCAAACTATGAACATTAGCTGCTTAGATGTCATCTTTCCTCTCATTTGGATTTTGAGAGAATGGTTGTTTGAAGGCATGTTCACTCATTCTATCACAGTAGTGATAGAATTCGTGATTTGAAGACCAGGACCAAGCTGATGAAAGACCAGTCTTTTGGAAGCCTAACCAAACAGCACCAATATGAAAACACCCATAAAATTTTGCTTTCAAGCTACACGAAACAGAAACATTTTAAATATTTCCTGCACATAACTACCATATTCATGGGAAGAACAACTCATTGCAAAGAAAGATTTCCTCTGCAAACAAAGGTGCGTGGGTGAGCAGGAAAGGATTTGATGAAACAGCAGAACTACCAGTGAAATGTTGATGAATTGTAACAGATGCCATCTTAACGTGGATGTCATATTCACCATCAGTTTAGTACAGGGGACAGTAGAACATGGATCGCCAAACTGTGGGTTGCAACTGAGCCAAGCAACTGGGATTATGTGTTCCAAGGCAACAATGGCAGTCAAAGAGTGAAGACTCAGATTTGACAGTGCTGGGATTGGCTGAAAGGCCCCTTTAAATGTGCACAGTCTGTTTCTGCCTGTGGGTGTGACTTAATTCAATGAGCTCGAGGCCCAATTGCTGACATTAGCAGAACCTACAAAACGGTAATTGTCTTAATTGCTTTTGAGTCTATATTGCTACAGTTTGTTCACACTGCTCAAAAGTTCTTCCCATCAATTTGCATCTGGGCTTGCAACAAATGTGAAGTATTAGAATGGTATCACAGCAGGAAAAAAAAGCCGTGGGAAGCACTGACAGAAGGAAGTAACAAAGTTACTGGCCTGAATTGAAAGGGAGATGGGATGGATGGAAGTGCACAATGGAACATTTAGGGTTCTTTTTGCCAGAAGGTCTGGGTTCAAGTCCCACTCGATCCACCAGAGGTAGATCATAATACATCTGAACAGGTTGATTAACATATCTACAATGCACCATAAGTCTCTTCTTCAATAATGCTGGTAATCGTCCCTGCAGACAAGAAGGACTGAGTTCTATATTCTACTGTTCGACAGCGGTGTCATCACATTTCTGAACAGGTTGAAGAAAAATACCTAGAATGAACTATGAGGAAAGAACAACAAAATAAAACAGGGAACTAACAGCCGATTACTAAATGAATTATGAAGAAGCAATGCTTTACGTAAGCAAAACACTGTACCTCAAAAAAATCTTTTGAGGGAAGGGAATGCCACAAACTTCCTCCTTAATCTGAATTAGGCGTTCTTTGGGCAATAACTAAACAGTACCAAGAGTAATAAATACTACATTTCCAAAATGGCAGAAATAAAGGGGCACATGGAGATGGACAGTCTTCACCAAGAAAGTCTCAACTGTGAGAAAAGGAGGGTGTTGTAAATATTGTAAATAGAAGAATTGAACATATTACAATATGTTACTTGTATGACATAAAATCATATTAAAAGGCACCTCTAAAAAAGGGCAACGAACTTGTTTTTTTAAACGAGCTCATAATTTGCACACACTTGCAACTCCAGTGATTTAAGCCTCTCACAGTATAAAATAATAACAGTACTACAGAAATGAAAATGATTGTTTAAACAACATATTTAAACTTTGCATCTGAAATGCAAGTAAATATAGTGTGCAGATTTGTCCTAACTTGATTTAGAAATATATTTTGTCTCAGTTGAAACTAGGTCTTCATTTTCTATTAATATCAATTGTATTTTATTGCCCTGATGCTTCACTTAATGTTCGAAGTGCTAGATTTCAGAGCTGCATCATAAAACACATCCAAAACTGTATAAAAGATAGCTCCTCGGAAAAGAGAAAGCGATGCATGTGTGACCACACTGGGAGGGACTTCTTTTGTGTATTTATATTTTGGGTAACTGTATTGATGGTGGTCAACAAAATCCAAATTGATTACAAAGCAAGCATTTATGAACACCCAGCACTGAGTAAATCAGTTACAGAAAGATGTTTTACTGATTCTCAAAACAAACATTAAAAAATGCACACTTTCCCGTACAGAACTTTAACATTGAGCAGTTTATGCTGGAGTTTATGCTCCCTGTTATATTCTTTATCTTAAACAATCCCTTCCCAAGTTAGTTGCTATCAGAAAAATGATGGGAGAGAAAATTTGAGGTCATTTCTAGATTTTCAATCGTCTCACAGCAAGGGCTGCTTTACAGCAAGCTAGCTTTAATTCAAGCACCTTAAATTAAAGATCCAGGCAATATAACTTACAGAGGCAAATAAAAGCAACAGTGCAGATGCTGGAAATCTGACACAAATGCAGAAAATGCTGGAGAAACTCAGTAAGTCTGGCAGCAACTGTGGACAGAAAACCAGAGTTAATGTTTTGAGTCCGATATAAACAGAAGAGGAGTCACATTGGACTTGAAAGTTTAACTCTGTTTTTCTGTCCACAGATGCTGCCAGACCTGCTGAGTTTCTCCAGCACTCCCCATTTTTGACCTAAAGAGGCAATTTTGCGAGCAAATCTGAAAAACAGAGCAAACATAAGCACTTTCCTGCTCATCTGATGCTGCCTGACCTGCTGTGTTCCTCCAGCTGTACACTGTATTATCTCTGACTCCAGCATCGGCAGTTCTTACTATCTGAGTGAAACATAAGCACTGCTGTCTGAGGACAGTTACCAGTTTTCTTCAACTTCTCTAATGACAATTTCCTACTTGCCAGCCAACGCATATCTTACATTTGCTGCAGTAACTGAATTAAAAGCAACAAATTCTTTACGGCAGCAACAGCAGTTGCAGACAGGAACATTGATGGACTAATTCACCAATAATAAATGCAATACTAAAGTTTGAGTTCGTAAGAAAGGAAAAAAAAAAAAAATGCACTTGTGTGGCACGGTTCATAACATTAGGACAAACCAAAGTGCATTACAGCCAATTAAGAAATGTCAGCATTGTTATTTAGGAAGTGTGGCATACAGTCAGGTACTGGTCAGATCACTAACAATGCTGAAGGAGGAATTCCTAGAGTGTGTATGAAATGGTTTTCAGGAACAATATTTTGAGGAATCAACTAGAGAACAGGCCATCGTGGACTGGGTATTGCGTAATAAGAAAGAAATAATTGGTAATCTAGCCTGTACCATAATATGATGGAATTCTTCATTAAGATGGACAGTGACGTGATTGATTTTGAGATTAGGATCCTGAACCTAAATAAAGGAAACTACGATGGAATGAGCTCCGAGCTGGCTATGATAAATTGAGGGACATTACTTAAAGGGGAGATAATAGCAAACATTTAAAGAGTGCACAGGGGAATCAGCAAAAATTGTTCATTCCTGTGGAGCATAAAACTAAAATTGGACAAGTAGCCCGAACATAACTAATGAGGAAAATTAGGGATTGTTATTAGATCCAAGGGAACGTTATACAAATTGGCTGAGAAAAGCAGCAGACCTAAGGATTGGGGAGCTTTTTAGATTTCAGCAAAACAGAACAAAGGGACTGATTAAGAGAGGGAAAATAGAGTATGTCAGTAAGCTTGCAGTAAACATAAAGATTAATTGTAAAAGCTTTTGCAGATTTGTGAACAGATCAGATTAGCTAGGCCCCTTACACTTAAAACCGGATAAGTTATAATGAAGGTAGACAAATAGGAAGCTGGGGTGGGGTTGGGGGTGGGGGTGTGTGTGTGGAGGCAGAATGCAGAATGGTGGCGATAGGTGGAGACTGGTGGTGATAGGTGGAGAGGGATTAATCTGGTTGGTGGCTGGAAAGGAGGGTCAGAGAGTGGAATGGAAGGGAGGAGATGGGGCTGGAAAGGAAGCCGGGGGATGGATGAGAAGGTTATTTTAAATCGGAGAACTCAGTGTTGAGTCCTCCAGGCTGCAGGGTGCCTAGGCGGAAGATAAGGTGTTGTTCTTCAAATTTGCGTTCCAAGTCAGTGTAATACTGAAGGAGGCCAAAGACAGACATCTCGAGGGGGAGTGTGGCAGGGAGTTGAAATGGGCAGTGACCGGGAGGTTAGGTTGGCCATTATGGGCCAGGCGGAGATGCTCGGCAAAACGGTTACCTAGTCTACGTTTGGTCTCACCAATGTAGAGAAGACCACATTGGGAGCACCGGATGTAATAGACTAGGTTGGAGGAGTTGCAGGTGAAGCTCTGTCTCACTGGGAAGGGCTGTTTAGGGCCCTGGATGGAAGTCAGGGAGGTGGTGTGTGGGCAGGTGTTGCATCTTTTATGGTTACGGGGAAGCATCCCGAATGTCCACTTTTTTCAAACAACGCTCTTTTCTCCCCCCGTCATCCAGACAGCCTTCCACCGCACCTCCTCCATTCCCTGCTCCACAGCTCTTAACCAACCCCCTCCCCAAACATAATAAAGATAGGGCTCCCCTTGTCCTCACTTTCCACCCCACCAGCCTCCGCATCCAACATATCATCCTCAAGCACTTCTGCCAACTCCCATTAGACCCCAACCACCCAGAACATCTTCCAATCCCCACCCCTCTCTAGCTTCTGTAAGGGCCATTCCCTTCACCACTCCTTAGTTCACGCCACACTCCCCACCAACCACTCCAATCCACCTGGTACCTTCCGCCAGTGGTCATCTATAAAGATTCTATAAGACTGGAACAGTTCCTATGGATTGGAGGGTAGCTTATGTAACCTTATTATTTACAAAAGGAGGGAGAGAGAAAACAGAGAATTATAGACTGGTTAGCCTGACATCAGTCGTGGGAACAATACTAGAGTACACTATAAATGATGTAATAGCACAGCACTTGGAAAACAATGATAGGATTGGACAGAGACAGTATGGACTTACAAAAGGGAAATCATGCTTGACAAATCCATTAGAATTTTTCAAGGCTATAACTAGTACCATTAGTAACAGGGAACCAGCGGATGTGATTTACTTGGACTTTCAAAAGGTTTTCAACAAGGTCCCACATATGAGACTGGCATCTAAAATAAAAATATAGGATTCAGGGTAGTGTACTAACATGAATAGAGAATGGATTGGCAGACAGGAAGCAAAGAGTAGGAATAAACAGGCATTTTTCCGAATGGCAGCCAGTGACTAGTGGAGTACCACAGGTGTCAGTGCTTGGATCCCCGGTATTTATAGCATATATTAATGATTTAGACGACGGAATTAAATGTAATATCACCAAGTCTGCAGACAACACAAAGTTGCTTGGAAGAGTTCAGAGATGCTTCAGTGTGATTTGGATAAATTAAGTGGGTGGGCAAATTCATTTTGCCCATTTGGGGTAGCACGGTGGCTCAGTGGTTAGCACTGCTGCCTCACAGCGCCAGGGACCTGGATTCATTTCCATACAAGGGGAACTGTCAGTGTGGTGTTTGCACATTCTCCCCGTCTCTGCATGAGTTTCCTCCGGGTGCTCTGGTTTCCTCCACAGTCCAAAGATATGCAGGTTAGGTGACTGACCATATTAAATTGGGCGTAGTGGCCAGGGATGTGCAGGCTAAGTGGATTAGCAATGGGAAATACAGGGTTACAGGAATAGGTTGAGGGGTTGGGTCTGGGTGGGATGCGTTGAGGGTCAGTGTGGACTCAATGAACTGAATGGTCTGCTTCCACAATATAGGGATTCTATGATTCTATGAAATGAAGTATAATGTGGATAAATGTGATGTTATCCATTTTAATAGCAACAACAGGAAGGTGGATTATTATCTGAATGGCAACAGATTGGGAAAAGAGGAAGTTCAACAAGAGCTAGATGCCCTTGTACACCAGTCACTGAAAGTAAGCATTCAGGTGCAGCAGGCAGCAATGAAGGCAAATGGTATGTTGCCCTTCATAGCAACAGAACTTGAGTACAGGAACAGGGTCTTGTTGCAATTCTACACAGCCTTGGTGAGATTATACTTGGATGCTTGCAGTTTTGGTCTCCATCTGAGGAAGGATGTTCTGGCTGTGTAGGAACTGCATATCAGGTTTGCCAGACTGGACTGTCAGGACTATATTCATTGAACTTCAGAAGAATAAGGGATGATCTCATATAAACCTAGAAAATTTTAACATATCCAGACATGTTAATCACAGGAAGGACGTTTGCCAATGGGAATTTTGAACCAGAGGTCATTGTCTCAGGATACAGGGAAAGCCATTTAGGACTGAGATGAGGAGAAATTTCTTCAACCAGAGAGTACTGAGCTGTGGAAATATCTGACAGCTGAGGCCAAAACACTGAATATTTTCAAAAACATAGTTAGATATAGTTCTTAGGACTAAAGGGATCACAGGGCATGGGGAGGAAGCAGATATTTGGCAGAGTTTGATGACCAGCCATTATTTCATTGAATGGCAGAGTAAGCTTGAATGGTCAAATGGCTTACTACCATATCTGGAGTATTGTATATGGTATTGGTCTCCTTTTTTAAGAAAGGTTAAAAATGTTGTTGGAAGCAGTTCAGAAGGTTTACTAGACTAATACTTGGAATTGGGGGTTTTAATTATGAGGAAAGGTTGAAGATGCTAGGCTTGTATCCACTGGAATTTAAAAGAGTATGAGTTGACTTGATTGAAATATACAAAATCCTGAGGGGTCTTGACAAGGTGCATGTGTGAAAGGATGTTTTCTCTTGGGGCAGAATGTAGAACTAAATGATCAAAATATAATAATTGTTTCAAAATAAAGGGTTGCAGATTTAAGACTGAGATAAGGAGAATTTTTTTCAAACAGAGTGATAAATCTCTGGAACCCCCTCAAAAAACAATGGAAGGTGAGTCCTAGAATATTCTTAATGCACAGGTAGATCGCTTCTTGATAAGTAAGGGCGTGAAAAATTATCAGGGGTACTTGCGAAAGTGGGATAATCAAATTAGCTACGATCTTATTCAATGATGGACAGGCCCGAGGGTCCAAGTGGCCTTCTCCCACTCTTCTGTATGACTGCAAGTTACGCAAGGCACCAGGAGAATTCTATACTTTTTGAAAAAGTAGAAAAGAATAATTTTTGCCCAGAGTGGGTAAATGCGGTAGACTTTATGACTCGTTCGTGATATGGTGCCTCTGATGGTGCAGAGCTCCCTGGATGCTAAAGTGAATTCCAAACTTAGGTTAGGTGTTCAAGTCTCTGATACAGCACTTGAACCTAAGTCCTTCTGATTCAAAACAAGACTGCTAATGTAGGCAATAAACAGTGTGTCTAATGTAAATAGACATCAAGATATTTGACAGTAGTAAAATGGAAATTAAGTATTAGCAAGACAGAGAAACAACAGAAAATGATTGAAAATATAGTTCTTTTCCATTTAAAAAGGAGGCAGATCAGAGCTTAGGCAGGTATTTACAGGAAGTAGGGTCAAAATAGTTGATGACTCGCTATTAGGTCAGCAGAGGGAGGAATCCAAGAGGCTAGAGTTTGGCACATGTGTCCAAGAGGTCAGCAGATGGAATTAGTGCAAGGATACTGGGAATTGCAGTTTTAGACAAGTTGATGTTTTTGTAGTCAGGTGCTCTGAAAGTTTTTGTGATAGGTGCTAAAGGAGTTGAAGCAACTGATAACAAAAGCTGTGAAAAGAGATTTTGGCTATGGTTAGGTTAATTAGGAGCAAGGATTGGAAATATTCCACAGAAGCAAAGTGATGTTGAAGTTCATGGATTAGGAGGTGTGTTGAAAAAGTTTAAAAACAGAAAGTCTAAAGCTTAGAAATTAAAAAAAAATTCTCAATTAAAAACAAGCAAATCACCTGATGCTCAGAGTCTGCAACTCTGGAATTCCTGTCTTGCAACTCTGCCTTTGTTCCAAGAGCTATAACTATGATTTATTTTGTGTTTAATTCTCAGTCATTATTTGTGCAAGCTCAGAATCCAAAATTTCAACACAGAAGGAAGTCCAATGGAAGCTATTGTGCTTCAGCAATAGTTGTCACTGTTCCATTCTTCCCTTTCCCACCCTTTTGAGTGAAAAGAGACTGTGAACCTCATTTGTGTTTTTTATGTAATTCTAAATTTATTATGCCTAATTAACAATTCATTAATTATCCCTTTGGATACTTCTATTAGATCCTTTCGTCATCTTCTGTGTTCCATTGAACTTTGATCTAGCTTCTCAAAAATTTTTCATTGTAAATATTGTCTCATAACTGATTACCTATTTTGACGTCAGGAGCATCTCGCTCCAGCTTTTATGCTTTCCACAAGAGGCACATATTTAGCAAGGCATTGGCAAGTTAGGAACAGGAGCAGGCAGTGAGGATATTCCACCATTTAATGAGATCATGGCTGATCTGTGGTCTAACTCCATATATCTGCCTTATATTAAGGCCTATATCTCTTAATACCTTTGTTTAACAAAACAAATCTCTCTCAGGTTTTAAAATAACAAATGATCCTGCATTCACTGCCATTTGTGGAAGACAGTTCCAAACATCTACCATCTTTGTGTCTAGAAGTGTTTCTCATCAATTCTCCTAAAGAGTCTGGCCCCAATTCTCACACCATGCCTCCCAGTTCTAGGATCCCAAACCAGTAGAAATAATTTCTCTTTATCTACCATGTCTTTTCCTATTAATATCTTGAAGACTTCAATCAGATCACCCCTTAACCTTCTAAATTCTAGAGAAAGGGAGCCTAATTTGTATAATCTCTCTTCATAATGTAACTTCTGAAGTCCAGGTATCATTCTTGTAAGCCTACATTGTACTCCCTCCAAGGTCAATAAATCCTTCCTAAGGTGTGGTGCCCAGATCTGCTTATAGTACTCCAAGTGGGGTCTAACCAGGGTTTTGTATAACTACATCGTTGTACTTCAGTCTTCTAGATATAAAGGTCAGCATTCCATTTGCTTTCTTGATTATTTTCTGCACATGTTCGTGATGTTTTAAAGATCTATGTCCCTGAAACCCAAAGTCTCTTTACACATCCATCGTATTTAACTTCATACCATCTAGACAGTATCCTGATGTCTCCTTTTTTGGTCCAAAATGGAAAATCTCACAATTGCTTACATTGAACTCCATTTGCCACATTCTTGCCTATTCATATAGTCTATCAATGTACCTCTGTAATTTTCTGCTGCCATCTACATTGTCTATAATGCCACATTAAATTTGCTGATGACACAAAGTTGAGATATGACTGTCTATGCCATTATCCACATTGTTAATAAATGACTTGAATAGTTGAGGCCCCAACATAGATTTCTGTGGGAACCACTGTCACATTCTGCCAATTTGAGTACCTACCCATTATCCCTACTTTGTCACTGACCGCTTAACCAATTTCCCAGCTATGTAAATAATCTGCGTTCAATTCCATGGACTTCCAACTTGTTAACAATCTCTTAACGTGAGCCTTTATCAAATATCTTCCTGAAGTTCATATAAACAACATCCCCTGTCCATTATCTTAGTCACCTGTTCCAAAGATTTAATGAGGTTTCTCAGGCATGACCCTATCTGTCAGTAATCCATTCTGGCTCTGACGGATAAACTGAAAATGTTCAAGGCATTCAGTTACCCCATCCTGGTTTATAGGCTCTAACAATTTCCCCACTAAAGTTAGGCTAACTCGTCTGTAATTCCCTGGTTTTCCTCTTTTGTCCTTCTTAAAAAAGAGTGACATATGCAATATTCCAATCCAGAGGGATGACCTCTGCATCTAAGGAACACTGAAAGCCTTTCTTTTTATTCATTTGTGGTAGATGGTAATCGCTGGCTGGCCAGCCAGTATTTACTGCCCGTCCCTAGTTGCCTTTGAGAAGATGGTAGTGAGGTGCCTTCTTGAACCACTCTAATCCACCTGTTGTGGGTTGACCCAAATGGCATTAGGGAGGGAATTCCGGGATTTTGGCTCACGGACAGTGAAGGAATGGTGATATATTTCAAAGTCAGGATGGGGCATAGCTTGAAGAGAACTTTCAAGCAGTGGTGTTTTCATATATCAGTTATCCTTGTCCTTCTAGATAGAAGTGGTCAATAAGGTTGTAAGGTACTGGCTGAGAATCTTTAGTGAATTTCTGCAGATCCTAACTATAGTTAGGGCGTCTACAATGTGTTCCCTAATTTCCTTTAAAACCCTTGGATGGAAACCATCAGGTTCCAGGGATTTGTCACACTTTAATTCCATTAATTTCCTCATTCTCAATGTTTTACTTATGTTACTTTTATTTAGTCCCTGTTCTTGATCTACTATTAATTTCCTCAGGACTTCCAGCAAGCTGTTCTTCATTTCTAATTAATGGGGATTTGCCATTTTACTACTTAAGAGTGATTAAAGCTAGTTAAACACCTTTATTAATGGCTCACCTTGCCTCACCAATATTCACCTTTCTAATTTATTAAATTTGCCAAACAAGCTAGATGTTGAGAAGACTTGACATGGAAATCAGAGTGGGTACCTCATGAATTCAGCTCACTGCTTGCTCCGAAAGATCTTGATGTTGAACACCATGTACCACTCCTCAGGGCAGGCTCCATAACCACCAGCCATGCCCACCCACAGTCACAGGTATCGGCATCTGATGTATTAAAACCTCTAAAGAACCTTCATGGCACATCGTCAATCCACTTACCAGTACTATCCTTGTAATGCTACAGCAAAGACAGTGAATGCTCAGAGACATGCAACCAGCTCTTGGGCTGCACCAGGCTGCACCTCCACAACTCACCAGCATCCCTTGTAGCCACACTATCTTTAAAATCCTGAAAAGCAGCTGTATAGATAAGAGGAACATCACATTCTGTATCGATATGGTGGCAGAGATTGTGCAGCTAGGTCAATTAGACATTTGTAGATGGTAGGGTAGAGGAAGATGTGCAAGAACAGTAGGACTGGGCCAGGAAGTACAATGGAGAGGAAGCCAACAAAAAAAATCTGAAAAACTGACTAGAAATTAGGAAAGAAGTAAAGACAATTTCAGAAATCGAAAAAAGTTCAATTATAATTGTAAAATTAATTTATCTAATTTGAGAAATACCTAAGAAGGCTCATGAAAAAAGCAAAATTGCAGACAGACCTAGGAGGCAAACACCACAGCACTAACAATGGTCTGAGATCTGAAGCTATAAAGGGTTTTCATCATAGAAATTGTTCCTGTTTTCAGATTGCCATTATAATTGTTCACAAGAATTTGACTAATTGTTATTGCAAAAGCTTTACTCAAATATTTCAACAAGTGTAGTTTTGTTATCAGAATTTGCACATAAATAAAAGTTTTATATAAAAATATATACAGATATGTTTCAGGTATTATCATTTGGCAGCTGAGAAAATAATACTATTAAGAGAATGGAGCAAAAATTATACTGACTTGCTTAGAGGTCTTCAAGAATATGAAGAATTATGATAGGAATTGTCTGCCAGAACTTTCTGTTGTCCAGTTGCATTGTGCAGTTGGAAGTAGATTCTGGAGGAGGTTTGTGCATACAGGAGAGATCAAATTTGTTTGATCTACTCAATAACAAACAAAATAATGAAATTAATATCCACAAAATGTCATAAAATTTATATTGTGCTTTCTGGAGAATTCTATGGATTCTGAAAATATGGCATAAAGGCTGAGGCTCTTAAATTGCTTAAAAGGATCAAATGCACTCCTTGTGTGTACTTCCACTGCATTTAATTTCCAGACTATGCAGGTTTGTTGTGAATATCACTGTGCAATCATTAAATAACAATGATCTGGAGTCATTACAGAGAAGAAAAAATACTGTACATTAATTATCATCAACATAGCTCCAAATCATTGAAGAAAAACATGGAATTCTGTTGATCTCATTCAAAGTGAATCCCTGCAGCATGAATATTTTCAAGTTTTCTCTTGGTACAAGTAATTGTCTTTGTTGAGAACAAATTAATTTATCCAAAAACAAAGTCACAAGTAAATACACTTTCATTACAGATTTCGTCCAGAAAATTTAAACTTTATTCTGGATTGTAAATATGCTACTGCCCACAAATTAAGTTGGTTGAAGGAAATCCAGTTGGTTGAAGGAAATTCAGTTGATCGGTATTTCAATATATTGCTTCAAACAGTGGTAGATTACAGGATATTTGGCAAAACTGGTTACTCTTTCAACCAGATTGACTGAGAGTATAAGCAACTATTGATTGCATAGAAAGGAAAATAGTAGGTCATTAAATTATGCTCAAAGTCAGAGACACAAGTTCCATCCTCTGCTGAGTTAGCTAAAATGACTCAACACTGCAGGTGAATTGGTTTAATCAGACACAGAAACCATGCCAAAATGTTAGCTCTTGCTTGTCATGTGGTGGTCCTTGATGGAAACTCTCAGGTGTGAATGTGGGGCAAGAACCAAAATTGGCTAGGCTTTGATGTTCTCCAGGTAATTAGCTTGCTGACATCCAGGAATAGGGACACCAAGAGAAGTAGGTCACCTGCGTTGAAATATCAGCGGAATTGTACACTTATAAGTAGTGTTTTCAAAGAAGTAAGAAAATTTGTTTGTATATTTAAGAAGAACTACCTCTGTTAAATACTTCTCAGCAAGGTGCCTGTTCAACCATTTAGTGGATACACTGTATTAGAAGAACAAATTAATTTCTACAGACACTACTCACAATAACCATTAAATTCTGTCAAGTCTGGTCTCCCTGCTATAGGAAGGATGTTGTGAAACTTGAAAGGATTTGGAAAAGATTTGGAAAAGATTTACAAGGATTTTCCTGGGTTGGAGGGTTTGAGCTATAGGGAGGGGCTGAATAGACTGGGGCTATTTTCCCTGGAGCATTGGAGGCTGAGGCTTGACTGTATAGAGGTTTATAAAATCATGAGGGGCATGGATAGGGTGAATAGACAAAGGTCTTTTCCCCAGGATGGGGGAGTCCAAAACTAGGGACATAAGTTTAAGGTGAGGGAAGAAAAATTTCAAAGGGACCCAAGGGGCAACTTTTTCACACGGACAGTGGTGCGTGTATGCAATGAGCTGCCAGAGGAAGTGGAGGAGGCCGGTACAATTACAACATTTAAAAGGCATCTGGATGGGTATTTGAATAGGAAGGTTTCAGAGGGATATGGGCCAAATGCTGGTAAATGGGACTAGATTTATATAGGATATCTGGTTGGCATGGACAGGTCTGTTTCCATGCTATACAGCTCTGTGGCTCTATTGTTTGATGGCAGTGTGAGGGCATCTGCAGCCGTAGATCATGGCAGATCACATTTTTAAATTGTGAGAGTAGGCCTAATCACAAGAAAGAGAAATCGATAATGGCTGTGCACTACTATTCAAAAGTTTAGTATATCAAGAGCAGACATATACCAAATTAAAGAGTCTTTTTAAAACATTTCTGTGCACTCACATTCCAACCTGTCATTCCCAGTTTCACTTCACTGTACATGAAGCTATCAGTGCCTGCATTAAATAGCTAAATGTATAAGTTACACAGTCATTGGTAACCACTGCAGGTATGACTCACTAGCTAAGTTCGAGAAAACTTTTGCAACATTTCTGAATGCTTGTTCAATGATTCAGTAAGTAAGTAAATGTCTGACATGCCACTGAGCCATTCAAACCAGTGGTATCCCAGGTTAGTTCCCAATTAGCTTCACTGTCTCTTGCCGAACAAAGGAGATTCCTGATCCCCAAAAAGCAGCTCTTGCCAGATGCATAAACATGTGGATGAGACATGTAACTGTACAGTACATTTAATACAGTAACTGCTTGTTTCATCGCTGTCCAGTAATTACTATCCAGGTGTCTCAATGAAGAAGTGGGAGAGATGCTATAGGGTATTGATACCAATGAAGTAGAGCCTAATACAAATTGGTGACTTCAAGAAATAAGGAGGCAAAGAAAATTGAAGAGAAAGTTATGTTTAGGGTCACAGAGTGAAAAAAATGCATTCACTGAATGCATTTCACCAATGTTTTTAGGTAGACTGACATAAATTTGATTTCTGTATCATTATTTTTGCGAAATAGCAATAGGTTATGTAGATGAAGCTGTTAAATTTAAAGGATAAAGAGCAACTACAGATTACACAAAATGCAACATTTTGAGAAATAGAAAAAAAAAGGTTCAGAAATTCTTTAAGAATGTGATGTCCATCCATTACATATGGTTTACAAATCTTTTTAGGTCTGTGATGACCTTCATCTGGAAGCAGCAAGTAGGGAAAATTTGTCATTTCATTAAAATATCTGTGGATTGTGCAATTGTTTTAAGAGGATTTTTATGCATTTGCCTACCCTATAAAAGGAATCCATTACCATTTTCTTGAATGTGAAGTCGTACTGGTCTGTGACCTGTGACACTTGATTGAAATACCAACAAGAAGGAAGTTAAGATCAAAAGCTATTTGACTAGACATAAATGAGAGCTGCAGATAAAAGCAGAGATGATGGAGGATGAAGCCACAGAGGCAGAGTTGACAGAAAGCAGACAGAGAATGCTAATGCAGAGCAGAAACAAGTTTAATTTAAGTTAAAGATGAGGAAGAATTTCTTCTTGGAGTGCAGTGAATCTGTGGAATTCTTTACTGCAAAGGACTGTCAAGGCTGGGACATGGCATTTATTCAAAGCCAAGAAAGACAGGTTTTTTTTTAAATCAGTCAGGCAACAAAGGATTATCAAATCAGTCATAATTTCATCTCATTGAATGATGGAGCAGACTCAGTGGGATGAATGGCCTATTTCTGGTTTTATGTCTTATGGTCTTTCACACAACTGTTCATTCTACCAAATGGATGATCTAACATTTAAATAGAAACATAGAAACATAGATGATAGGAGCAGGAGGAGGGCATTCGGCCCTTCGAGTCTGCTCTGCCATTCATCACGATCATGGCTGATTGTCCAACTCAACAGCCTAATCCTGCTTTCTCCCCATAATCTTTGATCCCATTTGCCCCAAAGTGCTATATCTAGTCGTCTCTTGAATGCATTCAATGTTTCGGCATCAACTGCTTCGTGTGGTAATGAATTCCACAGGCTCACCACTCTTTGGGTGAAGCAATATCTCATCTCTGTCCTAAATGGTCTACCCTGAATCCTCAGACTGTGACCCCTGATTCTGGACACACCTGCCATTGGGTCCATCCTCCCTGCAACTACCCTGTCCAGTACTATTCAAATTTTATAAGTTTCTATGAGATTCCCCCTCATTCATCTCAACTCCAGCAGAAACAATCCTAACCTAGTCAACCTCTCCTCACACGTCAATCTTGCGATCCCCGGAATCAGCCTGGTAAATACATTATATTCCATCTGCCATGTTCTTGCCCAATTAGTAAGCAATTTCTCCTAAAAATGTTTTACATGTTCCTTATAACGCATTCTTGCTTAGCTTTATATCATCTGCTAATTTACAAATATTACACTTCGTCCCCTTGTCCAAATCATTGATATATATTGTGAATAGCTAGAACTTAAGGAATGATTTTATAAAATTCATTCAAGGTCATTGTGGGGCTCTGCTGGCTGGGCCAGCATTTATTGCCTGCCCCTAGTTGCCCCAGAAAAGGTGTTGGTGAGCTGCCTTCTTGAACTTCTGCAGTTAACTTGCTGTAGGCAGGCCACAGTACTGTTGGGGAGGGAGCTCCAGGATTTTAACCCAGTGACACTGAAAGAACAGCTATATATTTCAAGTCAGAATGTTGAATGGCTTGGAGAGGAACTTGTTAGTTGTGGTATTGCCATGCATATGCTGCGATTGTCCTTCTAGATGATAGTGATTGATACTTTTGGAAGTGCTGCCTCAGGACTCTTGATAAATTTCTGCAGTGCATCTTGTAGATACAGCTGCTATTGAGTGTCGGTGGTGGAAGCAGTGAATACTTGTGCATGTGCTGCCGGCCAGATGGGTTGCTTTGCAGAGAGGTCAAACATTTTGACTGTTGCTGGAGTTATCCAGCTAAGTGGTGAGCATTTCATCACAGTCCTGACTTGTGCCTTGTAGATGGTGGGCAGGCTTTTCAAAGTCAGTGAGTGAGTTACTTGCTACAAGACTCTGACTGCTGTTGTGATCAAAGTATTTATATGGCTAGTTCAGTTCAGTTTCTGGATAATAGCAACTCTCAGATACTAGGTGTTCAGTGATAGTCACTGAATGTCAAGGGGGCAATGGTTAGATTCTCTTTTGTTAGAGATGGCACTTCTGTGGCACTTGCCAGCCAAAACCGGGATACTGTACAGTCTTTCTGCATTTGCATATAAACTACTTCAGTATCTTACAAATCATGGACGCTGCTGAATGTTGCACGGGCATCACAGAATAACCCTACTTCTAATCTTATGACAGAGGGAAGATCATCGATGAAGCAGCTGAAGATGGATAGGCCAAGGACACCACCCTGAGGAACTGCTGCAGATATATCTTGGAGATGACATGACTGACCTCTAATAACCACAGCCATCATTTGTGCCAGGTATGATGCCAGCTACTAGAGAGCCTTACCCTCAATACCCAGTATCAGTTTTCCTCGATCCCTTTAATGCCAGACTCTGTCAAATGTGGCCTTGATGTCAAGTGCTGTCACTTTCATTTCACCTCTGGAATTCAGTTCTTTTGTCCATGTTTCAACTGAGGTTGTAATGAGGTCAGGAGCTGAGTGGTCCTGGTGGAGTGTTAGTCAGCAGGTTATTGCCAAGCAAGTGTTGTAGCCATGAAATACCACACTGACCCATTTTTTCCATACGTTGCTCTCTGTCTGTTAGCCAGTCCTCAATCTATGCATACACATTACCTACTATATCATGTACTTTAATTTGCTGTGGGGGAACCTTCTCAAAAGCTTTCTGAAAATCTAAATAAACTACAGGTACATCCATCAATTCCCTATATTAATTTTGTTAGTAGCATTCTCATAAACACTCCAAGTTCGTCAAAAATGAACTTCCATTTACAAATTTATGCTATGTCCAAACAGATTATTTTTATCCGAGCATCCATTTATGACATTCTTAAGACGTATTCTAATACTTTTGCTATGGTTAACAGGTCTGTAGTTCCCACTTTTGCTTTAATCCTTTTTTTTTTTTTTAAGTAGTGCAGTGGCATTTGCAGGCTTCCAGTCTGCAGGAATCCCTCCAGGACCTGTTGAATTTTGGAAGACTATTCCCAATACATCAACTATCTCCAGCCATCTCTTCAATACTCCAGAATATAGATCATCAGGTCTCTGGGACTTATCAACTTCCAGTTCCATTAATTTCTCCAGTATAACCTTCTTACTAATTCTAATTTACTTCAATTCCTCATTCAGCCCAGTCACTTAGATCTCTGATTTTGAAAGTTTTTCTTGTATCTTCCTCAGTGAAAACACACACAAATAAAGAAATCATTTAGCTTCTCGGCCATTTCTACGTTACCCATTATAAATTCTCTTAAGAGATAGTAGGAACTGCAGATGCTGGAGAATCTGAGATAACAAGGTGTAGAGCTGGATGAACACAGCAGGCCAAGCAGCATCAGAGGAGCAGGAAGGCTGACGTTTCGGGCCTAGACCCTTCTGCAGAAATGGGGGAGGGGAAGGGGGTTCTGAAATAAATAGGGAGAGAGGGGGAGGCAGATAGAAGATGGATAGAGGAGAAGATAGGCGGAGAGGAGACAGACAGGTCAAAGAGGCGGGGATGGAGCCAGTAGAGGTGAGTGTAGGTGGAGAGGTAGGGAGGAGATAGGTCAGTGCAGGGAGGACGGACAGGTCAAGGAGGCGGGATGAGGTTAGTAGGTAGGAAATGGGGTGGGGCTTGAGGTGTGAGGAGGGGATAGGTGGGAGGAAGGACAGGTTAGGGAGGCGGGGACGAGCTGGACTGGTTTTGGGATGTGGTAAGGGAAGGGGAGATTTTGAAGCTTTTGAAGTCCACATTGATACCATTGGGCTGCAGGGTTCCCAAGCGGAATATGAGTTGCTGTTCCTGCAACCTTCGGGTAGCATCGTTGTGGCACTGCAGGAGGCCCAGGATGGACATGTCGTCTGAGGAATGGGAGGGGGG
>NC_063355.1:42131959-42146388 GCF_021869965.1 Rhincodon typus | reverse complement strand
TATTCCTGTTACTGCTTCCAAAGTGAATCACCTCACACTTTTCCGCATTAAACTCCATTATTTATTGTTGAACCAAGGAGCAACGCTGACCTTTATTTTGTTTGCTTCAGTGCAGAAAAGGCATACAGGGCTACATTTTTGTCTGTCCCTGGTGGGTCATGCTGGCCCTTCTCCTTGGCCAATTATAATTTTGGTAATGATGAGACTCCTACAACACTGTTAAGCTAGGAAGCCCAAGATGTTGAGACAGAGGTTATAAAGCAATATAGGTCCAAAAGGAGATGGTCTGTGACTTGAAGTAGAATTTTGGGAGCTGGCGTTCTCAAATCATTTCTGCTCTTATTCTTCCTAATGATTCAGATTAGAGGACAGCAGTATTGTCAAGAGTGATCTTGGATGCATATTGCTATGCATCCTGGTGACTGTACAGACAACAATCTAATGCTGCAGTGTTGGGGGGACGGGGGGATAGTATTGATCCTGGTGGGAGGAACAAATCAAACAAACTGTAATGCATACTATGAATTTTTTGAGTACTGTGGCAGCCACACCTATTCAGGTGAAAGACAAAGCATTCCAAAACACTCCTAGCTACAGGTCTGCAGATGACAGATATTTTTAGGGATCAAGGTGAGGCACGGGGGTGGTCACCATTCTCTACCTTACCCTCGTAGCAATGTTATTATGGATCCAACAATATTTTTCATCAATGGACACTCTTGATCAGTATTGGCTGAGTTAAAAAAAAAAACAAGAGACAGAAAGGACTGCAGATGCTGGAAGCTAGAGTAAAAAACTTTGACGCTGGAAAAGCACAGCAGGTCAGACAGCATCCAAGGAACAGGAAAGTCAATCTGTTGGGCTGGAATGTTTCTTCAGGACTTCTTTTCCAGAAGAAGGCTTCCGACCCGAAATGTTGACTTTCCTGCTTCTCAGATGCTGTCTGACCTAAAAAAAAAGCTCATTACTTCATTCCTACAAGGCACAAATTTTACCTGTCACTCATTAGATTAAATTATCTGAGATAGTAGGAACTGCAGATGCTGGAGAATCCGAGACAACAAGGTGCAGGGCTGGATGAACACAGCAGGCCAATCTAGTTTCTTATGTAGGCTGACATGGACTCCTTACTATTAGGAATTAAAGATGAAGAATTATTAACAAATATTCCCATTCCTGACTATTACAGAAGGAAAGTCATTGAAGAAGCAGCTTAAGGTGACTGGGCCTAGAGTACTTCTTAATTAAACACACACAGATATGCCCCAAGGTTACAATAGTTTCGTTTGCCCTGACTACTAGAGGGCAGTCATTCTGACCAAAGTTAGATCAAGGTTGTTAATCAGCATGGAGCTGATTAGTTCTGGTGGTACTTGATCTGTGCATCAAAAAGCAGGTTACTTCCTGGTATCTACGTTCAACAGTACTACTGATTACTCTTTCAATCACTTCATTGATGACTTGGAGAGTATGATTGATTAGGAAGTGAAGATGGATTTTTTTTTGTGAATCTCAACAATCTTCCATATAACCTATGTTGGGGTCTGGCTGTACTGAAGCAAGTTGGCCAACTCTGGTGCAAGGGTCTTGAACAGCAAAATGACATTGCTAGACTCCAATTTCATTGTTTGCTGCATTATCTTCCTTCCTGATATCACATTGGATCAAATTTGTGACACACTGACAATAGGGACCTTAGGTGGTGGTTAAGCAAGATCATCTCCTTGACTCCTTTGGCTGATGGTATTTGCAAAACTTCAGCTTCGCTTCTGTACTCAACCATTGTTGAACTTGTATGTATTTTATAATGTATTCACCTGTTACTTGCCTAGTAGTCCACCCCTAATTGCCTTTGAGAAGGGGGTACTGAGCTGTCTCAGTGTTTAGGGACACTAACATTGTTGTTAAAGATGGGAGTGCTAGGATTCCGAACTGCACACAATAAAGATAATATGCAGTACCAGGTTCTGGTTTCCAATTTTCTTCCTGTCTATCCTGAAAGCATTCTCTCATTCTATAGAATTGTTGAAAAGTACAACTTTTCTTTTAGTATCTCACCAATACTGAATATGGAAAATCAGATAGCGAATTTCAGTGGGTACGGTGCTAAACATATCCTCATCTGATATATACATTTAGGAAGATTACACCAAAGAGCACTAGATAATGCCCATTCTTCCACTTGGATCAGCTGATTTTTTTTTCATACAGGCTCAAGTCCAAAAGTGCATTTGCTGCAGTACTATCGCCCTGGATCAATTAACTCTACATAAACGGAATAATAACATTCAAAAATTTCACAAAATGATGTGATTTTTCAGCATTGAGAAGTGTATCCATACCTGGAGGACTTGAAAGATGAGAGAGAAAAGGGTGCAATGATTTTCACGAGCAGAATAAACAAATTTAGTTCAAGATTTCTAATATTTGAATGCATAAACTTTGAAAAGAGTGACATGGTGAAAATGATGATTTAAGAATTACTTTGCAATTTGACACATTCTCCAATTCTAAACAAAACGTTCAACATTCATGGAAGGTATAGAAGGTGACTGGCAGGTGTCTTTTCCCTACAGTGGGGGATTTCAAGACTACAGACTTTTTAAGGTGAGAGGATAAGGATTTGAAAAGGATGTGAGAGTCAACGTTTTACACAGAGTGGTATGGAATGGACTTCCAGAGGAGATGATGGACGTGGATGCAGTTACAACGTTTAAGAGACATTTAGATAAGTACATGAACAAGAAAGGTTTGGAGAGATAAGGGCCAAGCGCAGGCAGATGGGACTAGTTTAGTTTGGGATTATGGTCAGCATGGACTAGTTGGATCGAAGGGTCTGCTTCCATGCTATATGACTGTACAACTACTCAAAATGTTTAACAGGTCTTTAGGTATTCAAGGTACTAATGTGAAAAGCCGACAAGATTGGGCCACTACTGTCCTTAAAATGGTAAGCATACCAGGTTTCATTTTTCTTTTCATTTGCGTCATATTATTAATGTGGTTATTGTGTAATAATTAATATAGGTTTTTCAAATGCAGATTTTCAAGATGACAATTCTTGCCTTCCTCCAAGTAGACTGTTACCTATTGAATAAATTCCATTGATGAAACTCACCTGATTAGCAAGGGACATTTTCTTTCACTTTGACACTAGAAGCCCTGTGTTGTGTGGTATGACTAGCACAGGATATTTGAACCTTGAGATGCGTATCTAAAACATCATCAAACAGCTCTCCTGAGATGTTTTTGTAACAACTCCTTCCTAAGACACTTGCTGCCCACGACCTACATTGTCAGAGTCTCACAGGGGATCAGATTGACACATGTCTAAAAAAGCATGAAGTGTTTACTCCACACAATTCTCTCACTTTACATGCATAAAGAATTTTTTTAGCTGGCTGTCAAAACTGTCAAGTCATCTCCTGCTTTTATCTGTGACATCCAGTTTGTAGCTGGGATTTTTAATAAATATTTTTAGCGCCAAACACATTTTCTGGCGGTCTTTTACAGCTATTTGCTTCACAATCGACAATGAAAACATTAATAACCAACATGTTACACTCACTCGGAATCGCACCAAGAATATCCCACATTTGAAAGGAAAGGTAGCGTTTTAATTTGAAAGCTAAATGAACTGTCCAATTGGATTTTGTTAGGTTGATACATTTCATGACTGCTTCTGGTTAAGCAGCATATTTCACAGCCAAGTAAGGGAATACTCAAATCTGCAGTCCGGGATTTGCATAAATTCACCTTGCTTTAACAAAGCTCTCATTTAACCTGCCATGTTTGACCACTCGAACATTAATTTGCCTGGCACAGCTGATGGTAAAATGGCAGACTGTGGGCTGTTATTAAATAAATCTGTAATTAAAAGTGAAATAACTGTCAGCCATTCTGTCTGACTGCTTAAACTGTAAGTCACTGACAACATGTATGAATAAATGTGAATCTAATACTGTTCTGTGTGGTCAAGCTGCACAACAAACAACATTCAACAGCCTGTAGCATGCATCATGTGGAATAATGAGTGATGGTGATCAAAGTGTGCTTCCGTGATGAACATTAAGTTACATTTATTCATACATCCTAATTCCAGTCTACTTTACCTTTTTGAAATGTCACCAGTGGTCATCCTATCTCGACAGTTCAAACTAATTCCCGATTCTCAAGTTGTGATGACCTAAGTGAAATCTTGTCTATGGAGAGATGTCCTCAAAAACACCACTAAATTAATTTGTCATTGAGTAGTTCCAAACAAGATGCCATTTCATGAGAACATATTCAATCATCTTTGGCTATTTCACCACAGAAGGTTAGTGTACAGGTATAGCAAGCAATCAAAAAGCCGAATAGTATGTTAGCTTATCCTACAGTAAGGAAATCTTGCTGTAATATATAGTGCTTTCGAGAGACAACAACTGGAATACGACGTTTTGTTTTGTTCTTCTTATCCAAGGAAGGATACGCTTACCTTTGAGGATTTGCAACAAAAATTCATTAGATTGATTTTGGGGACAACAAGGCTATGCTATGAGAGGTGATTGAATAGGATGGGCCTATATGCTGTGTCTTACAAGAATGAGAGGTGATCTAATTGAAATAAATAAAATTCTGAAGAAACTTGGCAGAGTAATTACTGAGAAACTGTTTCCCCTAGCTGAAGACTCTAGAACTATCCAGCCGTCATTTTAGACTGGGGAGTTGGCTAATTAGGATAGAGAAATGTCTTCACTCAGAGTATTGTGAATCTCTTAAAATGTCTGTTCCAAAAAAATATGAATACTCAATTAATCAGTATATTCCAGTATGAAACAGTTGGCATTATATGGCATTAAAGAAATCAAAGGGTTTGGTTTTAGGGCAGGAAAGTGGAGTTGATATAGCAGATCAAACATGATCTTATGAAAAGGTGGAGTAGGCTCCAGAGTAATAGGGCCTATTCTTGTTCCCACTCTGATTCAGTTTCCTCTTAAATGCTCCACTAGAGATTTAGTTGTTCAGTCACCTTTAAATTTCCTTCCCTGCTTCATTTAATTTGTTTTCTCTGGGGCGCT
This sequence comes from Rhincodon typus, assembly GCF_021869965.1. NCBI lineage: Eukaryota > Metazoa > Chordata > Chondrichthyes > Orectolobiformes > Rhincodontidae > Rhincodon > Rhincodon typus. The sequence goes on along the minus strand of NC_063355.1, from coordinate 42,141,328 downwards.
ATATTTTCCTTGTGTATATCCACTCTCCCAACTCTATCCGTGCTTTTAGTGATCACATCTAGCAACTTCACATTGATTTCTAACTTCCAGCTTTCCTGTGACACAATGGTAGAACCATTACATCCTTATTTACTCCATACTGTAAATGGGTCAAAGTAAAATCACTTCTTTAATTTCTAGGATACTGTAGCCTTATGTCTCTTGCAAATCCAATGCTAGGTAGACCAGATAGTGAATGAGGTGTTTGGTATGCTTGCCTTTATTGGTCAGAGCATTGAGTATTGGAATTAGGAGGTCATGTTGCAGCTGTACGGGACATTGGTTAGGCCACTTTTGGAATACTGCATTCAATTCTGGTCTCCCTGCTATTAGGAAGGATGTTGTGAAACTTGAAAGGGTTCAGAAAAGATTTACAAGGATGTTGCCAGGGTTGGAGGGCTTGAACTATAGGGAGAGACTGAATAGGCTGGGGCTACTTTCCCTAGAGCGTCAGAGGATGACAGGAGACCTTATAGGAGTTCATGAGATCATGAGGGGCATAGATAGGGTGAATAGATAAGGTCAAAACTACAGGGCACAGGTTTAAAGTGAGAATAGAAAGAGTTAAAAGGGACCTATGGGGGAATGTCGTCATGCAGAGGGTCGTGCATGTATGGAATGGGCTGTCAAAGGAAATGGTGGAGGCTGGCACAATTACAACATTTAAAAGGCATCTGGATGGTTACATGAGTAGGAAGGATTTACAGGGATATGGGCCAAATGCCAGCAAATGAGACTGTATTAATTTAGGATATCCGGTGGCTTGGATGAGTTGGACCAAAGGGTCTGTTTCCATGCGGTACTGACTCTATAACTACCATCCCATACCTTCAACAGTTACACCGAGTTCCTCATTTTCATGATCACCATCTCCTCTGGTGATCATCATTCTCCATTTTCAAGATCCAAGCTTTTCTTTCATCTGCCTTCAACAACTTTTAATTTTCTAGAAAGTCTTGCCTATATCTCAGGAAACGTTTTATGGCCTCTCACACTACCAGTAGACACACAGGAGGAACACTCTTACCTGAAAACATGATATTATCCTCATGTATAGTAACCAAAATCTTATAATTGCAACTCTTATATTTCTCAACACTACTAATACTGCTACAGTACTCAAATCCTTCTCAAAGCATTCTTCCCTTAATCATCTAAGCTGCAAAGATGTCATCCTGCTGGCAGATAGTGGGTAAGAAAATCTTGTTCATTTTTGTACAAATCTAATTTTATTAGGCAGCATTCAATTGAAATCTATAAAATCTGAAGTTCCCAGGCTCATGCAGGGTTTTATCAAAGTATCCACTGAATGACAGTTGGGCTTAGTTAAAGAAACAGTTTCACCAATTCCTCTCTAACTGGGTCTGATCAGTCTTGTGTGTTAGGAGCATATAAACCTGATCAGCCTAGTTTGAAATACAACAGAGTGCAAGAGTTATCCTGTTAAAATAGTGTACCAATCGATTGTAAGTCTACTAAAATATATAAAAAATAAGTAAATACAATATGGTTAGCACTGCTGCCTCACAGCACCAGGGACCCGAGTTCGATTCCAGCCTTGGACAACTGTCTGTTCGGGGTTTGCACATTCTCCCCGTGTCTGCGTGGGTTTCCTCCCACAGTCCAAAGATGTGCAGGTTAGGTGGAGTGGTCGTGCTAAATTGCCCATAGTGTTCAGGGATGTGTAGATTAGGTGGGATATAGGGGGATGGGTCAGTGTGGACTTGTTGGGCCGAAGGGCCTGTTTCCACACTGTAGGGATTCTGTGATGATGATGAATATTGAATGAAATAGTGAAGTAGTTAATTAGGATGCATTAAGGATGACAGCACAGGGGGCATGCAACAGCTCTGGCATGTGGGAGTTCCAGGATACCAGTCCAGTCCAGGGAAAACAGGTCTGCAGTAAGTGTTATCAGCCTGAGCAACTTTGGCTTGGAGTTATGAGCTGGAGATTGAACTACAGGCACTGTGACGCATCAGGGAGGTGGAATGTTATCTGGATCTTTTGTACCAGGAGGCATTCACACCTCTTAAGATAGGGTCTTCTGATTTGATCAGTGTTCATGGATAGCAAGAAGTGAGAGTACAAGTGAGGCAAATAAGGGGATCCATTGGGCTGGAACACAGAAGCCTCAGCTTTTCGAAGTGTCCAACAGGTTTGAGGTACTTTCAGCTAGTTTGGATGAGAGCGAGGGCTGCAGGGTAGATGCGTTAACTGACCACGGTGACATGCTGCAGGAAGCAATTCAAGCCCTCGAAAAGGAATATATTGGCAGTAGATGGCAGTATAGTGAGAGTGATTGACACCATTCTCTGCAGCAAAGGGCAAGAGTCCAGACAAAAGTACTGTCTGCCCAGTGCCAGAGTTCGGGAGATCTACTCAGTGCTGGATAGGAACTTGCAGTGGAGGGTAAGAATCCAGTCCTTGTGGTCCATAAGGTACCGAAGACAACGGGCAGGAGAAAGCAAGTTCCCCATAGTGTGAGGAGCTAGGCACGAAATTAAGCAGCAGGACCTCAAAAGGTCATAATCTCTAGATTGCTACCTGAGTCAAATGAAAACAGTAAATCATATTAGAGACATGAATACATAGCTCAAACACTAGCATGGGACAAGTGCCTTCAGGTTTGTGGGGCACTGACACCAATACCGGAGAAAGTGGGATCTGTACCATTAGAATGGTCTCTCCTTGAACGGTGCAGGGACTGGCGTTCTATATGGACTGCATAACTGAGAATATAGAGAGAATTCTAAAGTAAATAGAGGACAAAGGATCAAAACTGGGAAGAGATGGCAGGTCAAAGAAGAGAGACATGGCAAAGGTGTAGATGGCATCAATATGGAAAATGACAAGTACACCGTGACAGAAAGGGATAATCAGTACAAATCTCAGAGTAAACCAACAGAAGTTAGAAAAGGAAGAGAAAGGATAAAACTGAAGACTCTGTATCTGAATGAACATAGCATTCAAAACAAAACAGATGAACTGACAGCGCAAATAGAAATAATTGAGTATTATCTGGCCGCCATCACAGAGATAAGGCAGCAGGATGACATAGATTGGGACTTGAAAATTGAAGAGTACAGGACATTTGTGAAGAACAGGAAAGATGGCTCTATTTTTAACGATGGCATTAGCACAACAGAGAGGGTTGACTGAAGTTCAGAAAACCAGGACGTGGAAACAGTTGTGTGGTGGTGAGGAATGAGAGATGAGTCACTTATGTGAGTGGTGTACAAGGCCCTAACAGTAATCACACAGTACCATGGAGCACATGAGAAGAAATAATGGAAGCTTCTTAGAAAGGCATGGTGATAACCATGGGAGATTTTAAAATACATACAGACTGGAAAGGACAAAGTTGCATAGATGAGGATTTCAAAGCATGTTGCAGGGATAATTTCTTGGAACCCTGTGTTCTAGAGCCAGAGACCAGGCTATACCAGATGTGGTGTTGTGCAAAGTAGGATTAATTAATAATCCCATAGTGAAGGAACGCCGAGGGAGCAGTGACCACAACATGATGGAAATTTCCATGCATTTGAAGGAGAAAGGAGTGGGCCACTGAGCTTATGAAAGCAGAACTGGCTACAGCGATTGGCAAATTAGGTTAACAGACAGTCATCCATCCTGACGTCTATACCTATGACATATTAGAATAAATTAACAGAGACAGAAAGAAGGTACTGGGAGTTTCAGCAGACTTAAAAGTGGATACATCAGCAAGCTCAAATGAGATGTATCTCAGACTGTTGAAGCAGCAAAGGAAAATGACATCAGAAGCCCTGAAAGTAATTTTCAAATGCTCTCTGGCCTCATGTATGGTACCAGACACTGAGGACTGCTAACTTTATCTCATTATTAAAGAAGGGACAGACCAAGAATTTAAAGGTCAATCAGTCTAACCTTGGTGGTGGGGAATTAGAAAGAATTCTGAGGGACTGACTATACCTGCACTTGGAGAGACACTAATTAACCATGCATAATTTGTTAAAAGGTCGTATTTAGCATATTTGGTCAAAGTTTTTGAAGAGTCTAACCAGGAGTGTTTCTCTGGGCAGACTAGTCAAAAAAGTAACAGCCCATGGCAAAGTGGCATGTTGGATCCAAAATTACAAGGAAGCAGAGGGTGACGTAGCAAGATTTTTCCGTGACTGGAAGTACATTTTCAGTGGGGTTTAGTCGGGCTTGATGCTGGAGCCTTGCTGTTTGTGGTGCGTGTTAATGATTTGGACTTAGAACAAAAAGAACTTTTGTTCATAGGGTGGTAAATCATGAAGAGAATAGCTATAAGCTGTAGGAGGATATCAGCAGCATGCTCAGGTAGGCCGAACAGTGTCAAATGGAATTCAACCTGTAAAAATGCAAGGTGATGCACTTGGGGAGGGCTAATAAGGCAAAGGATTACACTATGAAAGTACTGAAGATCAGAGGGACTTTGCTTTGCATTTCTACAGATCCCTGAAGGCAGAAGGGAAGGTCGATAAGGTATATGGGATACTTTTTGTCAATAACCAAGAGAGAATAAAGGAATGAGGATGTTATGCAGGAGGAGTATAAAAAGCTTGTTAGCCCACACGGGAGTACTGTGTGCAGTTCTGGCCACCACATTACAGAAGGACGTGATTCCACTAGAGACAGCACTGAGGAGACTTACCAGGATACCGTCTGTGCTGGAAGGTCTGAACTATGAGTAAAGATTGCTTAGAGTGTGGTTGTTTTCCTCAGAGCAGAAAAATTGAGAGGGCACTTGACTGGTGTATCTGATTACGAGAGGTGTAGACAGAACAGAAAGGAAAGCACCTTTTCCATTAGTAGAGGGGTCAATGACCAAGGAGCATAGATTAAAAAGTGTAAAGACAGTGTCTTTTTTGTATTTTGATTGTGGAGTGAAATGGGAAAAGAACTATTTGAAAAACAAAGAATTGTTGAGGGATTGCAGGACTTTTTGAAAGCAAGTAACCTGACACTCATTGTAAACGCTGTTTACAGAGCTGCTCATTCAGGCAGTTGTGAAAAGGTTTGCAGATGAGTGGAGCCAAGGACAGTGTACAAATTGAGATTCAGCTGACAAAAAATAGCTGAGAAAAGTGGTTTGCATCTTCTATCAACCTGCGTCTACAAGACAGTAAATTGGTAGAATTTTGTGCACTTTTTCAAATCTTTAACCTTTGTGATTACTCCAGGAATAGTGGGACTTGATTTTCAGTATGCTATCCCAGTTAGGTAGAACAAAGATAAGAGAATATTTTTCACTGTGTGGTGGGAATCTGGAACTCATTGCCTGAAATGGTGGTTGAGTCAGAAACTCTTGTAAAATTTTAGCAGCAGTTAGATATTCACTTGTGTTGTCGTAGCTTCCAGGGCTATGGACCATAAACTGGAAAATGGGTTAGTGTAACATAGACACAATTGGCCAAATGACGACCCCTCTGCGATAAATGTCTGAGTCTGAGAGAAAGCTAGCTAAAAAAATAAAAAAAGGATGAGTATGGGGAGAAAGCATAAGAATGGGATTGAAAAACATATCAGCCATGATTGAATGGCGCAGCAGACTCGATGGACTGAATGGCCTAATACGGTACAAATATCTTTATGATCTTAGAATAATAGCTTCTGAAAATATTGTTTAAAAAGTTGACAAACATGATCACTGGGCCTATAGAAAGTGAGTCTGGAGAACTAATAGTGGAAAAATAAGGATACAGCAGATAAACAAAGCAGGTATTTTGCATTCCCTGTGACAAAGACCAATGCAAGTAACACCCTAGAGTCAGCTGTAAATCAGGAAAAGGAATACAAAAAGGAAGTTAGGAAATTTAGCCTCATGAAAAGTGGTACTTAATAAATGTTAGAGTTGTGGACCGATAATTGCCCGGATCTGAAGGACTTCATCCTCGGCTTCTCAAAGAAATATCTAGTGAAATAGTTGATAGTTTTAATGTTACAAAACTCTCTTGATTCAGGGAAGATTCTATGAGACTGAAGATAGCAAATGTGACTCCTTTTATTCCAAAGGGGAGGGAGACTGAAAAGAGGAAACTACAGGATAGCTAGCTTAACATCAGTCAGAAAGAAAATGATAGAAGATATAATTAAAGTTACAGCAGCACAGGAATAGCTCCTCCGGCCCATCAAGCCTGCGCTGACACATGACGCCTTTCTAATTTCAAAACCTTTTGCCTCTATCCAAATCTCTCTATTCCCTCTCTATCAAGATGCCTCTTAAATATTGCTGTTGTACCTATTTCTACCACATCCACTGGCAGTGCATTCCAGACACTTACCACCCTCTGTGCAAAAAAAAAATTTGCCTGTCATATCTCTTTTAAACTTTCCTCCTTTTACCTTAAACCCTATGTCCCTTAGTAAGTGATCTGGGAAAAAGAATCCAACTATCAATTTCATCCATGCCTTTCATAATTTTGTAAACTTCTATTAGGTTGACTCTCAGCCTCTGAAATTCAAGTGAAAACCAACCAAGTTTCTCCAGTTTCTCCTCACAGCTCATACCTTCCAAACCAGTCAACATCCTGGTAAAGCGACTCTGTACCCTCTCCAAAGCCTCCATTCTTCTGGTAGTGTGGCAACCAGAACTGTATACGATGTTCTAAATATGGCCTAATTAAAGTTCTATTCAGCTGCAATTTTTATATTCTGTGCCCCGGTCAGTGAAGACAGGTATAGCATGTGCCTTCTTGATCACCTTATCTGCTTGGGTTGCCACTTTCAGGGAACTGTGGACCTGTACGCCTAGATGCCTCTGTATGTTCTTGCTTCCAAGGTTTCTGCCATTTACTGCATACTTCCCTCCTGCATTAAATCATGTTCTTCGCAGCCTACAACACATTACTGATGACGAGGAGCAACTCGTCAAGATCTTCCCCGCACCTCCACTTCTCGCCTTCAAACAACTGCCAAACCTTAATCAGACCACTGTTCGTAGCAAACTAGCCAGCCTTCAGGACAGCATCGACCACAACACTATACGACCCTGTCATGCCAACCTCTGTAAGAATTGTCATGATCTTCGACATGGACACTACCATCACACGTGGGAACACCAGCTAGCACGTGCACGGCAGATACTCATGTGACTCGGTCAGTGTTGTCTATATCATACGCTGCAGGCAAGGATGCCCCGAGTATTGTATATTGGCGAAATCACGCATATGCTATGACAATGGATGAATGGACACTGCACAACAATCGCCAAACAGGGATGTTCCCTCCCAGTGGGGGAACACTTCAGCAATCAAGGGCATTTTTTTTTCTATTCATTTTGTGAGATGTGGGCATTGCTGGCTGGCCAGCATTGCTTGCCGGCCAGCATTGCTTGCCCATCCCTAGTGGCCCTTGAGAAGATGGTGGTGAGCTGCCTTTTTGAACCGCTGCAGTCCTCGTGCTGTGGGTTGACCCACAATGCTATTAGGGAGGGAATTCCAGGATTTTGACCCAGCGACAGTGAAGGAACGCGATATATTTCCAAATCAGGATGGTGAGTGACTTGGAGGGGAGCTTGGAGGTGGCGGTGTTCCCATATGTCTGATGCCCTTGCCCTTCTAGATGGAAGTGGTTGTGGGTTTGGAAGGTGCTTTCTAAGGATCTTTGGTGAATTTCTGCAGTGCATCTTCTAGTCAGTACACACTGCTGCGACTGAGCGTCGTAGGTGGAGAGAGTGAATGCTTGTGAATGTAGTGCCAATCAAGTGGGCTGCTTTGTCCTGGATGGTGTCAAGCTTCTTGAGTCTTGTTGGGTCTGCATTCATCCAGGCAAGTGGGGAGTATTCCATCACACTCCTGACTTGTAGATGGCGGACAGGCTTTGAGGAGTCAGGAGGTGAGTCACTTGCCACAGTATTCCTAGCTTCTGCCTGCTCTTGTAGCCACTCTGTTAGTGTGGTGAGTCCAGTTGAGTTTCTGGTCAATGGTAACCCCCAAGAGATTGATAGTGGGGGATTCAGTGATGGTAATACCATCGAATGTCAAGGGACAGTGATTAGGTTGTCTCTTATTGGTGATGGTGATATTCAGCCGCGGATTTTTGGGTAAAAGTCCTCCAAGGCGGACGTCGGGATACATAACAACGCAGAGTTGCCGAGGTCTTGGTTCAATGTTGCACTACAGGTGACCCCACCACACTATACACTCTCACACACACACACTCCCCTTCGCAGGCACATGCACAGTCTCCCAGACACGCGCTCCAACGTGCGCAGACAGAGACACACACACACGATCTCTCCCCTGTGCAAACACACACACACACACACGTCTCATGCGCAGATGCAGACACAAACACACAGACACGATTTCCCAGGCGCGCAGACGCAACCACAGACACACACACATATGATGTCTCGCGCGCTGACACAGAAAAAGACACACACGATCTCTCACATGCGCAGACACAGATAAACAGACCCGATCTCTGCCGCGTGCAGACACAGACACAATCTCTGCCACACGCAGACACAGACACGCGATTTCTGCCGCACGCAGACAGATGCACAGACATGATCTCTGCCGTGCGCAGACACAGACACACAAGAACACACACACACACGCTCTCTCACGTGCTCCGACACAGACTCTCACACACGCGCAGACAGACACACACACGCGCGATTTCTCACGCACGCACAGACACACACACACACACACACACACGATGATTCACGTGCAGACAGACACACACGCTCTCTCACGTGCTCCGACACAGACTCTCACACACGCGGACAGACATACACACGCGCGATTTCTCACGCACGCACAGACACACACACACACACGATGATTCACGCGCAGACAGACACACACACGCGATGTCTCTCACACACGCAGACATACACACAATCTCTGCCGCATGCTGACACAGACACACACACATGATCTCTCACGTGCTCCGACACAGACAGACAGGCGCACACACACACACACGATCTCTCACGCATGCAGACAGACACACAATCTCTGCCGTGTGCAGACAGAGACACACACGATCTCTGCCACATGCAGACACAGACACACACACACAGGATCTCTGCCGCATGCAGACACAGACACACACACGCATGATCTCTGCTGTGCGCAGACACACACACACACACACACACACGAGATCTCTGCCAAGTGCAGACACACACAAAAACACACATGATCTCTCACATGCTCCCACACAGACAGACACACACACGGGATCTCTGCCGCACGCAGACACAGACACACACACAATGTCTCACGTGTGCAGGCGCAGGCACACGATGTCTCACACGCGCAGACACAGACGCGCACACACGATGTCTCACGCGCGCAGCCACAGACGCGC
>NC_063355.1:42107451-42131949 GCF_021869965.1 Rhincodon typus | reverse complement strand
ACGCACAATCTTTCACGCATGCACACAGATACACACACGATCTTTCATACGTGCAGACACAGACGCACACACGATCTTTCACGCGCGCAGACACAGACACCCACATGCAGACCCACACACTCCTGCAGACCCTCTCACGTGCGCAGACACACACGCACCTCTCACACCCTCCCACACATGCGGGGACACACACGCAGATGCAGACACACGATCTCTCGCCCGCAGACACACATACACGCAGACCCACACACTCCCACAGACCCTCTCATGCGCGCGCACACATACACACACGCGCACCTCTCACACACTCCCATACAGGCAGACACAAACATGGACACACACAAAGAATCTCTCACACACACCCATGCACTCACGTGTACACACATACCTCTCACATTCTGCTAAACACACACATACCCCCACGCTCCCACTCTCACACCGTCAGTCACCATGTTGTTTTATAAATTCTTATTTTAGAAATAAAACCAGTCTGACTCCAAACCAAAATACAAACAGATTCTAAACAAGGCCTCACACCTATCATACATTCTCTGACCTCAAATGTCACCTCTTATTTACACTGATAAAACCTTTACTTCTCTCAGGACAGTGACTTGAAAGAAATTCAGGGATATAAATATTAATCAATTAAAACTTTCGAAATGATTAAAGATTTAACAGTATCTTAGGCTTTTTAATACATCCTCATCAGTTGTGTGACCCTTTGATCTTCTACTTATAAATTCTGTGACTGAGGCCACCTCTCTCACTAACACCTCAAGAAGGAGCGAGGCTCCAAAAGCTTGTGTTTTTAAGTAAACCTGTTGGACTATAACCTGGTGTCGTGTGATTTCTGATCTTGTCCACCCCAGTCCAACAGCAGCACCTCCACATCACACGTTACATCTGTCTCAATTAAATTCCATCTGTCCAAGTCTCCAGCTTTCTATGTCCTGCTATATCCTCTGGCAATCCTTCTCATTATCTGCAGTTCTGCCAATCTTTGTGTTCTCCACAAACTTATTTATTAGGCCACCTACATTTTCCTCCAAATCATTTATATATATTGCAAACAACAGGGGTCCCAGCACTGAGCCTTGCGCAACACCATTGGTCACAGCTCTCCAGTCAGAAAAACACCCTTCCACCACTATCCTGTCTTCTGTGAACAAGCCAATTCTGTATCCATCTTATCAGGTCACCGTGGAGCCCATGTGACCTCACCATCTGTATCAGCCTGCCATGAGGGATCTTGTGAAAAATCTTGCTAAAGTCCATGTAGACAACAATCATTGCCCTCTCCTTTTTGTCACTTCCTCATTGAACTCAATCAAGCTTGTGAGACATGACCTCCCCCGCACAAAGGCATGTTGCCTATCACTCTTATGGGAAAATCAAGAAATAGGAGATTGCTGTTTAAAAATATAGGATTGCCCATTTAAAACAGGGATGAGATGAAACTTTTCCTCTCAGAGTCATGAGTTTTTGCAACTCTCTTCATCCAAAGGCAGTGGAATCGGAGTCTGAATATTTAAGGAAAAACTGAATCGATTCTTGGTAAGTAAGGAGTGGAAAGGTTAGTAGAGTTAGGTGTGAATGTGGATTTGATGTTACAATTAGATTAGTCACAGTCTTATTAAATGGCAGAGCAGGCTCAAGAAGCTGAAAAGCCTACACTTGCTCCGTGTCTGTGTGTTCCATAAACCTCCATCATAGCATTAAAAGCAATTGTTGACTCAACTCAATATTTGCCATGACCTCAAAACTGTGAAACTCCACACTTCTCCAAAACATTATTTCCCTTAATAATTGGGAAGATCGTAATACCGACGCTTAGCCATACTTCACAATAGCAGCTTTCTGCCTCCCTTTTATTAATTTCAAACACAGTGGTAAACTTCATTCTAGCTTTTTACTTCACAAACAAGGAGTCATAGAGCCTCGAAGAGCCTAGGTTTCACTCACAATTAAGGACAGACAGTCATACAGCACGGAAACAGACCCTTCAGTCCTACTCATCCATGCCGACCAGGTTTTCCCATTTGCATGTTTTTGACCCATATCCCTCTAAACCGTTCCTATTCATGTACCTGTCCGAACGTCTTTCATAATTTGTGACTGTCCTACATCCATCACTTCTGCTGATAGTTCGTTACACATACGAACAACCCTCTGTGTGAAAAAATTGCCCCTCAGGTCTCTTTTAAATCTTTCTCTGCACATCTTAAAATTATGCCCTCTAGTTTTGAACCCCCAGCCATGCTTCACAATAACACAAGTGAGTTTTTCTTATATTAGTTCATGGGATGTGAATGTTGTGGATCAGGCCAGAGTTGTTGCACATTCACCATGAGGTGGTGGTGAGTTGCCTTCTTGAATTGCTGCAGTCCTTGAAGTGTAGGTAAACCCACAGTACTATTAGTGAAGGAACTGCAATACAGTTCTAAGTCAGGATGTTAAGTGACTTGGAGGGAAGTGTTCAGGCGATGGTGTTCCTACATATCATGTTCCTTTGTCCTTCTGGGGCTCAAAGGTCATAGATTTTGAAATTGCTTTTACAAAGGAGCCCTGGTGAGATACCACGGTGGATCTTGTATGCAGCAGACACAGCTGATACTGTGTTTGTAGTGGAGGGCATAAATGTCGCAGGTGGTGGATAGGGTGAAAATCAAACAGGCTGGTTTGTGGGAGCAAAGTACTGCAGATGCTGGAATCTGTACTGGAAACAACAAATGCTAAATATTACAGCGGGTCAGACAGCATCCATGGACGGAGAGCAAGCTAACGTTGAGTCTAGATGATTCTTCATGGGGTTTGGTTTGTCCAGGATAGCGTCAGACTTCTTCAGTGGTATTGGAACTGCAGGGAAGTAATCCAACGCACTCCTTATATATGCCTTGTAGATGCAGCACAGACTCTGGGGAAGCAAGTGGCGACTTACTTGCCACAGGACTCCTAACCTCTAACTTGCCGCTGTAGCCACAACATTTGGTTGTATACAACTGGTTGTATACTGCTGAGACTTAGTCTGTACCAAAACCAAATCCCAACAAGATTAGAATGTCTGAAGAAGGGTCTCGACGCAAAATGTCAGCTTTCCCGCTTCTCTGGTGCTGCTTGGCCTGCTGTGTTCATCCAGCTCTACACCTTGTTATCTAAGATTAGAATGTCCTTTTGTTCAAAAAGTGTATCAAAGTAGATCTTCATGTTGTTTATTATTTAATAATAATAGACCATTTCTACAATACCAAGACATTGACCACAAGCATGCTGACTGAAGGATGATTCCAGGCCACATTCTTGCTGCTGGCCAACTGTTCCTAATTATAAACTCCCAGGAATAATACAGCTAGACTTACTTTTGCATATCAACTCTTATCTCTTTAGCAGGGGATGCTGTTGAAAGAACTATTGATATCTTGTTCTGTTGTGGACCTCGGTAGCGAATTCGGCATATTGACTGCGCCTGAAGGATGCGGTAGTTTTCCCGCTGTGAGGTAAGTGGAAATGTGATTTCAAGCATGTCCTGAGTGTCTTCCAAGTGTATATGTGCATTTTAGGAGATGTGGTGCTTGCCATTTTTAAAAAAGAATAACAATGTGTGGAATACATAATCTAATAACTATGAATAAAAGCAGGCACTCAAATGGAGATGTTCAGTTTGTGGAGCATTTGTGCAATGTTATATTGTTCCACAGATCAATCAAAATCCGCTCAAACTGACAGGAATATATCGGTCTTCTCTAGGTCAGGTGGGCATTTTGATCAGGACAAATATTGTGGCCATTTATGATCAAATTATTCAGCATGTCATGTAATATTTAGTAATATATTTCAATGGAATATTGCTGGAAATGATGTTGGATGAAAGTTAATACGTACAATATCCCTTCATTCACAATGAATTGGTGAACACAGCTGATGGCACAACATTGTTGCTGTAAGTAATCATTTCTAGTCTTCCTGTAGCCCTTGAACATTATTTATATGCTAGTCAACAAGTGATATGTCTATACTCTGGGATGAATTAAGGACTACCCTTCATATAAATCTGAGATAGCCCCCTTCCTTGAAGTAAAACATAGAATGCTTCAAAAACACGTAACAAAAAAGGGAGTATTTACAAGCAATAGCCATCACAGAATAGTACCATCACCGTACTTGCAATGTAACCATGTATGCCACACTGCATTCATGGGTATGAAATAAAGATGCTGTACACCAGTGCTGTCAAAAAGGGGAGGGGAAATTTGCTGTCACACTTAATCATAATAGGTATGACAAACCTGGCTTTGCACATTCATTATTCCATAAATCTGGTATTTTCAATAAACATTTTTCAGACCAATCTTCAGACATCTAGCTAATTCTCTTTAAAGGAAATTCCTGTTGAAGTACTGCAATAGCTCCCATGTAATTCTTAAAAGTAGGCTGAATCACCAAATGGCACTTTATAAACTCATATCTTCACGTCTACTCTTAACCTCAAAATCCCTTCACAAAACAAATGCAACAGTCTGTCATTGCCACAGAACACCCAGTGCAGATCCTTTCTTTTGAAGTGTGTACTTACATCACTAAGCTTGTCTCGGGAGCTGCTCCTCTGTGGGCTGTTGGCTTCTCTGACATTCTCACCCTCGCTGTTCCTGCCATTTTCTTTGGATGAGACCTTCATCTATAAGATGAGAGAGAGTGAGAGATGCTTAAGTAATAGCAAAACTATACTGTAGGATGACGAATGAACAACTACAGCTGTAGGATCAGTGTGTTAAATTTACCGATGGAAGGTTACACTTCAAAAGCACCATGGTATATTTTTACTGCTGATTCTTTTCTGGAAGTACAACCCAAACTTAATCAATAAAAGGAATAGGGGAAACAAAACACAATTATGAACTTACATAACACCTTCAAGGATATGCAAAAAAGTTCACAACAATGTATTATTTTAGTAATCAGTCTTTCAATGGGATTGGACTGACAATACTCTGGTTTTAAGGATAGTATCCCACTAAAGGAATCAGATATCCAAAACTTTTCCATTAATTGGTACTCCAAACAAATTATTATTTTAAGCAGCAAGGACATTTTGTGAACATCGTTCCACACGTAGGGGGTTATGAACTCATCCATTTTATTGTTCAGAAGACAGGTGTAAAGTCAAAGCAGTGTTGTTAAACAGGTTGCATGGCAGCATCAACCAAAAGATAAGGCAATATGCTGAGATCAAGGTGTTGGAAGTAAGGATGGGAAATCTTGTTAAATTACAGTTTATTATCTCAATATTTCAAATTACTTTAGACTGCACTTTTAATAATACAAATGCATCAGGCAATGTGCATTTGGCAAGAACCAATAATCAACAAAGGATCAAATAATCTGGTTTTGGTGCCATGGAAGGAAGAATGTGAGTGCAGGTATTCACTGGAACAGAAAGTAGAAACCAAATGAAGCTGACCATCTTGGGGGTTTAGTGCTTTATCAGTGCTATCCTTAAGTAGAAGCCTAAACTATGTCAAATCACAAAATGGAAATTAAACTCACAAACTTCTTACTCAGACAACAGGGTTACTGACTAAAAACAGAAGAAAAACTCTGTGACTATAACAAAAATTACACTGCCCCCATTTGTGATTAAATATTCACCTGTGGTGTCACGTAACTAACTGTAAACATAAGCTATGAACTTCTTCACAGCGACTGTACCACTGGTCAAAACCCCATTTACTCATTCAAAAGGCTGTCAATATATTTTAAAAATGTTAGGCAGCAGAAACATGTTGTTGACAAATAAAGGAGAATTAAACATGAGAGGCGCCTGATTTTCTAATGAAATACATGGCTGAGAACTCCTTGTGTGCACGGAATGGCAGATGATAACCTCCATGATGAGACACGCCATTAGGTGTAGGAGCAGAATTTTGCCATTCAACCACTGAATCTATGCCGCCATTCGATCATGACTGATCATGTTTTTAACTCCATTCTCCTGCGTAACCTTTAGTTCTTACTAATCTATATCTGTCCTAAAGACGCTCGATGACTTTGGCCTCCATAGACTTCTGCAGAAATGCATTGCAGACTCACTACCCTCTAGCTGAAGAAATTGCTCCTCATCTCAGTTCTAAAGGGATTGTCTCTTCACAGTGTCCTTTGGTCCAAGTATTTCCTCCACTGGAAAGATCTTCTCCACATCCACGCTATCCAGGCATCCCAGTCTTCCATTTCAATCAGAGCCCCCTTCATCCCACTAAACTCCATCAAGCACAGACTCCAGATTCCAATTATGACAAGACCTACATGAGAACCTCCTCTGGTCTGACTCTAAAGCCAGCAAAACTTTCCTTAATTGTGGGTCCAAAACTGCTCACAATATTCCAAATGCAAAATTGTGACCAAAGCCTGATACAACCTGAGCAATACATCCCTGTTCTTGTACTTTAGCCCTCTCAAAATGAATGCTTTCATTGCATTTGCCTTCCTAACTGCCAATTGAACGTGCATGTTAACCTTAAGAAGATCCTGAAAAAGGATTCCCAAGTCTCTTTGTGCTTCAGATTTCTGAAGCCTTTCCCCATTTAGAAGATAATCTAAACCTTTTCTTCCTACAAAAGTAAATAACCTCACTTTCTCATTGTATTCCATCTGCCACTTCTTTGCCCATTTTCTGAGCTTGCCCAGGTCCTTCTGCACCATCTCCGCCTCCTCAACACAACCTGTCCCTCCAACTTTGTGTAATCTGCAAACTTGGCTTCAATGCTCTAAGATTCTTCGTCCACATTGTTAATGTAAAATGTTCAATATGAATAGTTGTGACCCAAACAATGACCCCTGTGGAACTCAACTAGTCACCAGCTGCCATCTTGAAAAAGACTCCTTTATCTCCACTTTCTATCTCTGCCAGTCCGCCAATCCTCTATCCATGCCAGCACTCCTTCCCCGGCACCATTTAACTTAGCAGCTTCCCAAGTGGCATCTTGTCAAAGGCCTTCTGGAAATCCAAATAGATCACATTCACTGACTCTCCTTTGAGGAAGTAACAAATTTATACAAAGTGTTCGAACAGATTTTTCAGGCATGACCTCCCCTTGACAAAGCCATGCTGACTCAGCCCTACTTTACCATGCACTTCCGAGTACTCTGCAATCTCATTCTTAACAACGAACTCTAAGATTTTACTAACGACAGCGGTCAGGCTAACCATCCAATAATTTCCTGTCTTCTGCCTCCCTCCCTTCTTAAACAGGGGTGTTACATTAGCCATTTTACAGTCCTCTGGGACCCTGTCTGACTCCAGCGATTCCTGAAAGATCACCAATGTCTCCACAATCTCCTCAGCTATCTCCTTCAGAACCCTGCAATGCAGTTCATCCAGAATGGGTAATTTATCACCTTTGGATCTTTCAGCTTCCCCAGCACCTTCTCCTTATTAGCGCCAGTACACTCACCTCTGCCTCCGCCTCCCTCCACCCCCGCCCCGACTCTCCAGAAGTTCTGATATGCAGAATGGATTAAATTTATACAGCAACCTGACACCCGACACTTATTCATTCTCAAAGAATCAGTTAGCAATGGGACAAGTCTGCATTTGATCACGGCTGATTTTTTTTCAACCCCATTCTCCTGCCTTCTCCCCATAACCTTTGATACCTAAAAGAAACTGAAAGAAAACAACTTATCAACATCTGTGGTTGAAACCAGTGCTATTGAACCGTGTCTCCCTATCTATCCATAACATTCATGTCTTGTGGGCTCGTATGTGTGAATGGAAAATTTTAAAAGCTTAAAATGGATAATTTTAGGTTAGCAATTCAACTTATGTTTTTAACCAAGAATAAATAGTCTGATTACAATAATGTTACTTTCTTATTAACGGAAAAAACATGATGTCCATATTCTTTTAACTTGAGTTGGGACAGATGGATAGAATTGGGGCAATTCAATGGTTTAATGAAATTTTTATATTTGTGGCAATTCTGGAAATAGTGGGACTTGATTTGCAGTAAATTAGGCCAGTGACTTATGACAAAATAAATACCATTCTATTTTTTATCAACTATCAAAAATCAAGAAAAACTTGCACTCAATCTTGTTGCAGGATCCAGGTTAAGTGCACAATCTGATATGTCATTCATTCATTCATTCATTAATTCCCTATAGTGTGGAAACAGGCCCTTTGGCCCAACAAGTCCACACCAAACCTCAAATATCACACCCAGACCCATCCCCCTCTAACCCACCTAATCTACACATCCCTGAGCACTATGGGCAATTTAGCATGGCCAATCCACCTAACTTGCACATCTTTGGACTGTGGGAGGAAACTGGAGAATGTGCAAACTCCGCACAGTTGCCTGAGGGTGGAATCAAACTTGGGTTCCTAGTGCTGTGAGACAACAAATTATTTGTTTTTAAAAATCAGATTACAATGAGATTGGGCGATATATTTGTAGTCCAAAGATTGCACATGTAATAATCTTATGTTACTGCCTTTAATGGTCCCAACCCCCGTCTCTCCATTTATTCTATAAATAGTGGCAGCAGCCACCTGGCCACAATTATACCAAAAAGGTTTCCTCTATAAACAAACAGCATATGCACCATTCAAACCCCCAGGAGCTGCATACTTAACATTCATTAAATCAACATGCTTTCAACGACTCAGGGAATGTCAGCAATTAACTCCAATGCAATGAACAAGCAGGAGGAGAGAGTGAGGAAGAAGGGGGGAAAATATCTGTCCAAGTAACACTGTCTGTGAGAAGCTGATCAAGAATGCAAATTAGAATGACTGCCATTGCAATTAACCTATTAGACTAAATACCAATTATTAAACACGCTTGTTCTTTTGGCTCACACTGCTCTGAATTAAGAGGGTCATCAGCTGATTTGACAGATCGTGTTCCTTTACACCTGCTGGCTGCCAGCAGGAGTCCGCACACCCTCTGGCAAGGCAAGCCAACCTGTCTTAATCATTTGTAATTATCCTAACAAGCTCTCGTCGTAATTCTGGTTACAGGAGTTGCTAATCAGCTAAACAAAATTAAATGGTCTAACCTACAATTCAGTTGTCTGCTCCAACACAGAGACACAGAATTATTCCCCACCTGGACCTTAAATCTTTGAAAACCTTAGTATAGGCTGGATGCAAGTGTCAGTGATATCTCCTGTTAATGTTAACTTGCTTCTACAGCTGCAACCCATGTATAGAAGCACCAGTCACATTATCTTGATTGCAAATAAAATGATATTCATTAGTGAATATCTCGACACAGTCATTGCTGTACACAGACAGCAGCAGATTTTCTATTCACAGAGTAAGACGGAGCTAGGAAGCAAGATATACTTATAATACATCCAAATGGGTGGGAACTACATTCATCTGGTTCCGCTCTTACCTAATTGCAGCCACAGAATCAATCTGCAGCGGTTTCTCTTCCAGTTGCTACAGAGCTACCACAGATGTTCCACAGGATCTATCCTTAGCGCTCCTATTTCTCATGTAAATACTACTCTTCAGCGGCATTATTCGAAACACAACAGAATTTCCACATGTACACTGATGACACTCAGCCCTAGTTCACCATCACCTCTAAATAATCAGAATTTTTGTCCAACATGCAGTACTGTTTGAGTAGAAGATTCCCCCAATTAAATGTGTTAGATAGACTGAAGCTTTTTCCCTGCCTCAACTCATCTCCTATAGAAAACCACATCAATGCCTTTGTTGCTCTTTACTTTGCTATTTCAATGCCCTCCTAGCTGGTGTCCCCCATTTTATATTCCACAAACCTGAAATGCAAAGCTCTGCTGCTGGTACCCTAACTCACTCCAAGTCCCTTGATGATCAATATTGACTTTAAGAAAAACCTTGAATTTTCAAATTCTTATCTTGTTTTCAAATTCTCCCATGCTCTCCTCTCCCTATCTGAGTAATCTCCTTCAGTTACACATCCCAAGATAACTGTGCTCCTATAATTCTGGTTCTGGAGCATCCTCAATTGTAAAAGCTCCATCATTAGTTGCCTTGCCAGTCCAGGCCCTGAACTCTGAAATTCTTCCCCTAAAATTTCTTGCTTTCCACTTTTAATACACTCCTCAGAGCCGACCTATTTGGCTAAGTTTTATGGTCATTCATCCCAACACATCCTTACATGAACGTTCAAATTACGAGCAGAAGGTAGTCAACACCTTGTACGTGCTCAACATTTTGGAAGATTACGGCTGATCTGACTAAGGACTCAAATCTCCTTCCCCTTCTACTCCCTATAATCTCTGACTCAGTTGTTAATCAAGAATCCATCTATATTAACCATAAAAATATTCAATGGCTCTACCTCCACTGCTGTCTGGCAAATAGAATTCTACAGACTCTCAACTTTTTGTTGAGAGAAAAGAAAATCTCCTCGCCTCCATCTTAAAATTTGACACCAATTATTTTTTAAACCATGTCCTCAACTTTGAATCTCTTGCACAAGAGAAAACATCCACTTTGTCAAGTCCCCCCCAGGATCCTAAACATATTAATAACATGATCTTTCATTCTCCTAAACTCACATGTATACAGTCCCAGTCTATCCAACGTTTGCAGTTACTGGGTCAAAATCCACAATTCCCTTCCTAACAGCATTGTGGATGTCCCTACACCCCAATGACTGGAATGATTCAAGAAGATATTTCACCAACTTCTAGAGGTTAATTGGCGATGGGCAATAAATGTTAGCCTAGCCAGTGGTGGCCACATTCCAAGGAGGAAATAAAAAAAATTACCCTTCATCTCAGGAATCACGTGGCTTGGAGTAAAATAGTTTAAAGATGCTATATAAATACAAGTTATTGATGGTTTACAATTGCCTGCCTATGTGGCAACCTCTAAGATATATTCAATAGGGGGAAATTATACTTCAGTAATGGACATTCCAATAATGCTCATAAGCAACCTAGTTAATTACATGCAAGGAACGAGATATCAATTGTCACTGTCTAAATTTTTCACACAGCATAAGAACGATGAATTTCACATGCAGTCAGCTAGACCAGCTAGGTCACTACAGAAGGAGAAAAATGAAAAAAAAAATGAACAATTTTGAGCTCAAGGCAGTCATATTGTTAAGTTATATATCTATTCCAATAAATCTCCTCCCCTTCATCAGTCTGGACCTTCCTGTTCTGAACACCATAGCCAGCTCAAAATGTGGCAGGGGGTCAATAATTTAGAGTATTGTTGTTTTCTACAATTAGAATTGTTGAAATTTCAGACATTGAGGATTCCATGGCATCTTGCTCTTTGAATCAGCTTCATGTTCAAAGAAAGATAATGAAATCTCATAGGAGCACAGGAAACAGAATTAAAGTGGAATTTTTCTTTAAAAAAGTGACTTGGGATAGAAATTCAAGAGAAGCAAATTCTGAGGATTGGTTTGAAGTAAAGAAACTAGTTAGCTATCTGATGTTGATCATTCTTTTTTTCTTGTATTTGAAACATACAAAGTCAACGAGAGAAGACGGCAGTTATCTATCATGTTCTCTTGTAATCATCTCTTCACTGCTTCACATCTCTCACCACTGTCAAGAGCCCCTGAGGGGTTTCATTTGAAAAGCTCACAGTTTAATCTCTAAATCGTGCTGATCCTTCTACTGCACACTCCTGCCACAGCTCACAATGGACGTGCACACTTACTTCATTTATTTTTCCTCTGGTGTTATAAAAACACATTTCTATGCCATGCTTTCAAAGCATACGCACATTCCCCCTCATTATTAATAAATACACTTTCATTTATCAAATGCTCCATTTGAGTGCCTGGGGCAAAAGGAGACAAATTCTCCCTTTAAGTTGTTATGAAAGGTGTCGTACTGAGCGACCCTAACCCCCATTAACCCAGTTTCTAGTCTGCTTCTACTGGGAACAATGAGGCTCCTCAGCAGCTAAACTTGTAGTGATCTTGTGCCATCTCAATATATTTGTTCATTATCTTCTGCACACACACAAGCATTTTAAAATGTACTTGGGGCAAGGGCCAAATTGAATCATCTGCCTTAATTTTCCACACAGTGCAAAGCTGCAGCTGCTGTGTGGGCTGTGTTTTGTTTTCTTTTCTTGATATTAACATTTCCTTAGCTCTCAATTTCAACAGGGCCATCATGAACTACAGGGTTATGGCTGCATTCTATAATATTCCCCAAACTCTGCAGTATTTAACATGAGTCACTTGCTTTTTTGTTATCTAAATAACAGAATTTTTTAATATAGTTACCTCAAAGAATATCTAAAATAGAAATAGATCCTTTGTCAATTTTTCAATATGCATTTATAATTGAAAGCAGCAATTTAATCATGAAAATTCAAACCAAAATTATGTTAAAGTTTTCCCTGCTCTCCTAGTATGGAATTAACTGAAGAATAACCCATTTATTAAATATGGTTTCACTTTAACCACTCTGACCTACATTCTATTCTCATCGGCTTGAGCATTCCTGTTGTGCAATCTACGCAGCAAGATCACAACAGCAATATTTTGATAATAGAGATAACAAGGTGTAGAGCTGGATGAACACAGCAGGCCAAGCAGCATCATAGTAGCAGGAAGGCTGACGTTTCGGGCCTGGACCCTTCATCAGCAATATTTTGATGTTGCATTTTGAGAGATGCTAGGGTCCTAGTTCTCAATGCAATCAAAAAGGAAACATTTTGGATTTGTTGAGATCAGTTACATACAGAGTTCCATACTGCATTGTATACTATATCACACTTGGCTCCAAAACATGCAGAGGATAATGGTTCAACCTTTTAAAACAAAAAGCAGTTATTGTCTGTTCTAGGCCTTCTTCAACTGCCAAGGTAGAACAAACTTTTTAGCCAGTAGCACATGCGGGGACCTTAAAGAGATAAGCTGTGTGAAACATAGATCCACCTTAACAACTAAACGTTACAATTATCCTTCAGTAAATGACTATGAACAGTACCACATGATATCCAACTATAAAGGAGGACACAGTATGCCCTAACACACTGGCCACACTACCCTACATCAAGAACATATTGGAACTGACAACAAGACTCCTAAGGGCACTAGGAATCATGGTGGACCACAGGCCCACAGCCACTCTACAACAAACACTTACAAGGATTAAAGATCCCATTCCCACAAATGCTGAATCAATGTGGTTTACAAAATACCATGCAACGATTGCCACAAGCATTGCATCGGACAGACAGGAAGGAAACTAGCCATCAGAATACACGAACATCAACTAGCAGCAAACTGGCATGACAAACTCTCCTTAATATTGGCACACTCAGACAATGAAAGGCATCAGTTTAACTGGGACAAAGTAACCATTGTAGCCCAAGCCTAACACAGACACGCATGGGAATTCCTAGAGGCATAGTTCTCCACCTGTAATGCAATCAACAAACATATCGAATTGGACCCCATATACAAACCCATACAGATCAAAACCGAAAATGACACTACTCACCATAACAGACCAGACAGTATAAATTCCAAGCGGAGTAAATAACATTGCTTCACTGGAAGCTCCACTGATGATGTCACCTCGCATGGTGATGAAACATCTGAACGAGAACAAGCCAGCTCAGTGAGCAAGTCAAAACCTCACCCACAACCCGAGCTACAGATCTTTGCCAAAACTTTAAATAAAGGAACTGACTCTAAACTATTCAATCTGGTACGGATTCACATGGACCTGGTGTTGAAGCAAACACTTTGCTGCTCCTCCTTGTTAAAAAAGTGACAGAGACTCAATACAAATGACCTGGACATTTGTAAAGAGACACTCTCAACTTTCTTACCTTTTGAGGAATCAAATTGATCCCCACCATCAAAATGTTGCAGTATTTTAGTAGTTACTCATAAACCACTTTACTTATCTGATTTGCTCCCTCTGCTACATGGCTGAAGGGCAATTTGCACTAACCCTCTGTTCAGTGCTGTTACTGTGGCATTCTCAAGGAAAATGACCTTATACTAAAGTAGTCTCCTCTAGGGAAATGTTCAACGTCTGTTGAAGTCTGGAAATTCTAGTTACTGAGAAATAATGCTCACTTTTTTTTGAAGACCTTCTATACATTATACATATAGACTTCATTATTACAATTCCCCCAAATATATTAGGAAATTTTGCTGTTCTTTCCTTTTCATCTAAAGCTAAAGTTACTAGAGAAACAACGGCCCTCCTATACCTCAGTCCAATAGCTGAGAGAGCATGGTGTCAGTCAGCCACTTGACCTCCCATCCAAGGTTAATTTTGTCCTAATTTAGTATCCATATATTGACACTTTGCTGCATGTGTCACTAAATAATGATCAGGATCGGTGGAAAAATTGATCACTCTGACTGCTGCCCAGATGTTATGCAATTAGGGATTATCAGCAACACTCTTTCTGGTCTAGACAGATCAGTGCAAAACTGGACAGTTCATTTATACACTGATCTATTAAAGAATCCTAATCCTTTTGAACTGAAATCCAAGGTGCTTTATAAATGAATCTTTTTTGAAGAAGGGACAACAAGTTGTCAGCAACAACATGAAGTGAAAAATTTGATTTCAGAGATCTTTGTTCTGATACTAACCAATATTTCTTGGCTAAGTTATAAAATAAAATAACACACAATGGTCCAGGTAGCATGTACTAATGACTAAACACAACACTTATATGCAAGTAAAAATGTTGTGCCTTGAAGTGGGATTGGTTGCAATACAAACAAGCTCACTTCCTTTGTACATCCCCCTTTGAAAATAAATCAATCAAATTAGATCTGAAAATAACAGCACAAACTTGCTGACATACCTGAAACCCGTGAATATCTGAGCAAGCCATAAATCAGCTAAAGACTTTTTCTGACTCCTAGCTGCAAGTCTCACCCTAATGCATTCCAGCTGATTTTATATATGCTTAGTTTTATCTTATAATTAGATCAACTGGGAAAAATAACCTGTGCATCTGTGTGCTTGACATTCACAGTAAGTTGGCAGTTCAGAGGCTACCTATTCCCTGGATTATGTTCAAAACATTTCAACATTGCTCGCTTTTCTATCCTCTTGCTGTGTTTGATGACTTATTGAGCTCCAGCTTCTGGGGAGCTTGCACACTGCTCTTTTACATAAGGAGCATCTTGGAATTATCAGTCCCTTCTCATTTCCCAGGGCAGTGTTGGAAAAGTGTGCATTTTTGGTAATTTCTTTTCCAAGACCAATTATGAATATTTTTCTTTGTAAAAATTAAATGCTATTTACAATGCTTCCCATTTCAAAGCCTGTTAAGCCAGAATTTCAATCTATGATTTAGTCCATTTAAACATATCTTCTCAATCTAAGAATGAATGCACACCACACAAGTTGTTTTACATCAAATCACACTCAGCTTACTTTATTATTCAAATGTTAATCTTTTTCAACTATTCCCACCCCCCAGTGGAACGTTTGCCTCCATATGGCATCACCCAGTCAAAGGGGAGAATGAAGGCTAGAGCCAGTTTGTTACCATAAGACCATAGCTCAATACCACTCAGGTAACACAATTCTGTTTGAATGACAGTGAATTATATTGTCGAAAGATAATCCTCCTTACAGACCACCCCAGAACTGATAAAGGACAGTGAGTCTTGCAGATAAAGAACAGTCAGTCTTGCTGATGTTAAACATTGTGCAGACACGGGAATCAAACCCATAATCATCTGGCTTTGTTAATCCACCTGACATCTAGGCAATGTTGATCCAAACAGTACCAATATAAAATAAACACTGTGGGATTCAGTTGTGATTAACTCACAACCTTTGATTTTTTTTATTACACCATCCTCACAGCTTCTTAGGACTACTTCTGTGATGAATATAAGAAGCAACGCCCATGGATATCATTTACATGTTGTTAAACATTCAGATTTTTGAGGCAGATGGACACATATAGACACATCATAATCGAAATTCACCAGGTTATAGTGAATATAGCTTTACGTTGCCTACCATTAAACAGTGGGAGAACTGTAGCACCAGAGGCTGCATCTATAAATAGTGATGCAACTTCAATGCCTTTCACAGACAAAATGTTGATTCATTGCAATGCCATGACTAAAAGAAAGGTACGTGGAAGTGGTGTTCACCTACAGAAGGGAAACATACAAGAGAAAACACTGGCATAATGGATTTCCCAGGACTTCATTCAGAATGGAGCCATGAGTGCTCACTTGGCCACAGTTTGGAAACACCATCTCATGAAAACACATCAGACCGTGAAATTGGTGCAGCTGATGTTACTGTTGTGCACCTGGTTGTTGCTGCCTCTTGTTTGTTACTCTGTTCTTTGCTTCACTCATTGCATCTCAATTGCCCAGCTCATGCTTTGCTGAGGGAATGGGACAGCAAGTGAGGTCACGGGTGAGGCAGCAAGGACTTAAAGGTTTGGAGTGGTGTAGTGAAAGGGTCAACCAGGAGGAAGTGAGCAATGATAATGGTTGCAGGTGAGGCAATGAGTGGTTAGGAATGGAACAGTGATCAACAGACATTAAAAACATTTTTCTTTGTTGCAGCCACCTACTTGCATTGTTGATGGTGGTGGCGTCACAGACATTGCAACTGTACGTGCAGAGAGCAAACACAGCCATTTGGAAACACCAGAAAATGCTGATCAGGCATTAGGTTAGTTAACATTTCAGGTGAAGACTCTTATTCAGAAAAGGGGATTGGTGGAGATGTGGTAAAGACATATGGGTGGAAACCCAGCAATTAGTGTCAAATTGAACAGGTTTGAAAATGAGCATATACAAAAGTTCAAACAAAGTTCAAAACTATTCAAATCAAAGACTTGTGGAGTGCTTTGGAGAAAGTATTAAATATTGTCCTTGAGTTTGCATTGAGCTTCACTGGATAAGTGAACAAGGCTGTGTCCTAGTTCCACGTGAAACGAGGAAGAGTTCAAGGAACAGGCTGCAGAACTCAGTTTCATCACATTAAAAATAGAGGTGTCAGCAACATAATCACCTAATATGCATTTGGGTTCTCTAATTTAGAGAATGTTACACCATTAGCACTCAAAACAGTAAATAAAAAAAAAGCAAATATATGTAAATTGCTATCATTAAGATGAGTGCTGAGAGGAGGCAAATGAGGTAAATAGACAGTAAACTAAATCTTTCAATTTAACAAAGTATTTACTAGCTGTCATTGTAAAATATCTGGATCCAGTCTTGAAAGAACCTCAGGTCCAATAAATACCATGTCTTTTTCTCGGTGCTCAAAGGTTGACAAGCTAGATATTCTAGGAGGTGCAGGTAAGGTTGTCTGCAATTTTTTTTTCTATTATTAAAGCTAAAATGACCAACTGTAACATGGAGACAATATAGATCAAATGCAGAGTTGCATAAAACCATACAGTTAAGGGAATCCAATTCTGTGCTCAATGAGCTGATCTCAGCTGTGGAATCAGTTGCAGTATTACCAATTGACCTGCATGTCTAGGATTACAATGAAGGAAAGGCCAGCATGAACAACAACTATCGATTTGAATTCAGTGACTCTTGCTGAAAAGTGCCATGTTTGGACAGTAAATTCTGGCAATGGTGCCCCTAGCAGTGAATACCCTGATTAACAGGCATCACTTGATTTATTTTTGTCCCTTTTTCCATTTTTGAGCTCATTTACCTCATTGAAAATTAAGTACTTACATAGAAACAAAGGAAGAGGAGGCGGCCATTCAGTCCCTTAAACCTGTTCTATCATTCAACAAAACCATAACTGTCTGTGTCCTAATTTCCATCTAGCCACCTTGGTTCTAAATCCTTCTATTGCTCTCATATTTAAAATCATTATTGGAAGTGGCATCTAAAGTTTGTGTTTACTGTTAAAATTTTTTAAAACAGTCTCTCTCTTAGCTCTGACTTTAAAATTAAGTCCTACTGTCCTAGACAAGAATCTACTTACCGATTCCTTTCAAAATCCAAAAAAACCATTGTTCCAATTATTTCTTCTAATATAATCTAATATATTCAGGCAAATTTTATGTAATATCTCCCACTAATTAAACGTGAGTGTCTTGGTCATATTCTGATGGTTCTCCATTGCACTCCTTCCACAGTAAAGATATGTTCATTTGGACAGAGTCATTTTTCTCCTGCAACTCATCTATTTCTCCTCTATCCTTGATACCTTGTGAAAAGTACCATTTTTCATACATGAGACCAGGCAATCAATGTTTGCAAACGATTCACCAATGCGTGGTCAATGTAGCCAAACCCATTCTGTAGCAGGGGACATCAATTTGGTGGGCTAAATTACACTGAACGCTGTCAAAATTGAAATAAAAATCCAGATGGTTCACTAATGCCCTTCAGAGAAGGAAACCTGCCAGTTGTGATTTCAGTTTCTTATGCCCTTAGATTAACTAGGGATGGAAGTAATATCGTTACTCCTGAGGAAAACTCAACCTGAGTTGCGTTCAGCAAGCTTATCAAAAAGAGGAGATCAAGGCTATGAACTGACAGATCTACATGGCTCAGCCATAAGGGGAACATTGCTTCAAGTTTTCAGAAACAGGTGCATAAATCTCAAAGGATTAGGTTAAGAAAAACTATTTATAATTTCAAGTATTATTTAAATCCATGACAGAAAATGCAGCTGAAAGCAGCAGCACAAATCCCTGTTGTTTTCTCCACTGTTAGATAATTAGCAGAAGTATATATAATGGTACAGTGCAGAAGACCCTTGAAATCAGAGACCCCTGAAGCAAAAGACCAAAGATGGTTGTAGGTGAATGCTTTTCCTCGAACTGAAAGTTCCAGTTTTAATGTTTATATATCCTTTCACCTAAAAATTTTTGTGAAACTAAAACAATTACATCTAACTGTTCAAGTCAATGATTACATACATCAGATTCAACTAATCCGCTTCATTACACATCTCTGTATAACTGAATCAAGACAACTGTGTGTAGCCTTTCACCATCTGGCTCAACAACATGCTCAATGATTGTTTAATTTCCTGTTCATTACAATCTGTATTCGATCATATTTGATTAATTGGCAGAGTGAGTTGTTATCCATAACAAAACTGTTGGAACAAAGGAAAATAAATGGCCCTGCAGTAAAATGTCAGTTTTATTCCTGTGTTTCATGGAATTCTCGATAATGTTCAACAACCTGTTAATAGCCTTAACTCATAATCTCTCATTTCCAGAAACAATTCATACACTAATCCATGGTAATTTCCGCAGATTTAGTTCTTTTTCAATCTGGATTGCCCCCCGTGCGTCCTTGTTTCTCTTGTATCCATTTTGATTATGTAGTTCACTTATGTCCAATAAGGAAGGAACTCTACCATCCTATCTGGTCTGAACTACACGTAACTTCAGACCCACAACAATGTGGCTGACTCTTAACTGCCCCGTGGTAATAAATGCTGGCCTAGCCAGCAACACTCACATCACACAAATAAATAAAATATGTCTTGCAGAGTACATCCTATTTATAATTCTAGGAAAAATAAATCACTGTGTCACACTAAGAATTTCTGCATGAATGCAACTAAATTTAGCCACCAGTAATTAGACTGTAACCAGGATATTACGATTGAGGTCCCATAGCTTCTGTTATTCTAAGTACAAGTGAGTACAAATTGTCATAAACTAATCTTTCCAGTACAGCAGATAAAATAGAACTTGGTTTCTGAGCTTCATCTGGCTTTTTAAAAAAAAGCATCAAACTTTAAGACTTCGCTCGAATAAGCATATTGATAGTACTGTTGAGTTTATTTTTTCCTACTGTTTCACTGAAGGCAAAGGGACGTTGTTTTGAGCTTGTTGAAGCTTTTAACTTCATTTGTTTTATCTCATTTATAATTGTACATAATAGTTCCTCCTTGAAAGATTAACCTATAATGAACAGTACTTGGTATTTAAATAGAAACATTTTTCAGCATTCCTACTGACACTAAGCTTTTTGTGCTATGAACAGGATAGGCGATAGGCTTTGCAAATAACAAACTCTGCTTATCTGTATATCAATCCTGTAGATGGATAGTACTACCGATCTGAAAGAGTTGTTATCAGAGTTTAGTCAGAAAAAACAGAATTTATCATTATTCAACTTTGATGAGATAACTCAGGAAGACAGCACCATTGCAGACTACTAGATTATAAAACCTTGATGCCCAGTGAGCATCCCTCCCCCCATTCCTAATATCCATCACACTGACTACCTAGACTCTGACTTTTTATACAAACGCTAACATTTATACCATATGGGAAATTAGCTAATAAATTGATAAAGAATGAGATAGGCCTTAATTCATCCCTACAGTCTTCTCATTTCAACATGCAATTGTTTCTCGAATGATTTGAAGTGTTTTCTGTCACTTTTTTCTAACTGTTGAAAGTTCATCCCATGTGTTGATCACTGAAAAAGTCTTGACAAATTGGCTTTTGCTGCCTACTTGTCTTGCATTTGCATTTTAATCTAAAATACAATTTCCTTTAGCTATCTTATAATATTAATTGATGCTGATATTACACAAAAATTATGAAAAAGGCAGTAAGAAAGTGGACTGGAAAACCACATCAAAAGATACTGGAAACATGCATCTGCAAATAAACTAACCATCTCAATCCTAATCTAAATTGCTGGTCATCGGGAAGCCATAAAATATCATCCACCAAAAAACCGATAACATGGTGTTATAAAATAAAAATTGGAATTTTTGGAAACGCTTAACGTTTGCGAAGAGAATAAGAAAGGAGTGAATATTTAACAAGAAGATCTTTCATCAGGACTCGAGCATCCTTTTTGCACAAATGCTGTGTCCTGACTTAAAATATTAACTTGACTTTCCTCAGAATTACCACCTATGTTTTTTTCAGTAGGTTGCCATAGAATCGGTTAAACACGGGAATACGTTCTGTAAGTATCAAATTCCTAACTGATGATAAAAATTACATGATATTGTATTTCAAATGTAATTTTTATCATCAGTTAGGAATTTGATACTTACAGAACGTATTCCCGTGTTTAACCGATTCTATGGCAACCTACTGAAAAAAACATAGGTGGTAATTCTGAGGAAAGTCAAGTTAATATTTTAAGTCAGGACACAGCATTTGTGCAAAAAGGATGCTCGAGTCCTGATGAAAGATCTTCTTGTTAAATATTCACTCCTATCTTATTCTCTTCGCAAACGTTAAGTGTTTCCAAAAATTCCAATTTTTATTTCAAATTTCCATCTGCAGCATTTTGCTTTTCGTTTTATGTAGGCTAAGATTCAGTTTTTCTGATTTGAAGACCTCACTCCTTGTAGCAATATGCCACTTGCATTACCAGTTGAAAGAGAACTGACACAAGCTATCAAAGCTACGATTCAGCAATCCCCACAGCATTCACAAACTGCATTAAAACTAACAGAGCATGCATTGATAAGCTTTTATTGCTTGTTATGTTGGGGGCACCTACAAACTAGATTTGCGGAAAAAATAGAAGTGGGAAGAATCTTAACCAACAGAGGCAGGTGCATTCCTTTAGTGGTCCTGCAATAAGAGTCAGCTATGCTGATCAATCATTAACATTGTCCTAGAGCCATCTGGTTCAAGCAGTAAAACATGGAGTTTGGCACAGATGTTTTCACTTGGTTGTGAACTTCAATAATCAGGCAGGTGGTCTTGAGAGTCACTTCAAATTCTTCTGTCCCGATTGAGGATAATCATGAAATGCACAGCAGACAACTGACAAGCATGTTTATGCTCTCAAAGGGGTTCCAGCAGATGTCATTCACAACTTCTTTTTAAGGAGTAAATCAATTGTCAGTTTAGAAGTAAACTAAGTATCATGGTATAATATACAATGGTCTTATACATTGAAATTTCAAAAGTGATTCAAATATGTGATGACTGCTACTTGGAAAAAATTACTGATTTAGTAGTTACAGCTGATACTCAGTCTTAGGGAAGCCCTTACAGCTCAGTTGTGGCTGAGTGCAAAAATTTCCTGCAAATAAATATCGTGAGGACTGAAATCATTGCCTTTGCTCTCCACCACAAACTCTGCCTGACTCCATCTATTTTGCTGACAACAGTCTGTGGCTTAAAGAAAGTTAGTATCCTTAACATTATGTCTGAGATGAGCTTCTGAACACAGTCACATCCTCACCAACATTTATTTCCATGTGAAGAACAAGGCTTGACCAGGCCCCTGATTTAGTTCAACTGCTTTGACATGTCTTTGTTACCTTTAGACTGAACTATTCCAACACACTCAGATGTATCTACAGTAAATGGATTGCTGCGGTTCACCACGATCTCAAGGCAATTGGGGATGGACAACAAATGCTGCCCTTGACAGTGACACTCACCTTTCATGAAAGAATTTTTTTTAAAAAACCATCTGGCCTCCCACATCCCATCTTGTTCTAACTCACACCAAGTCCTGTTCATCCATCGCCCCTGCCCTTGCTTAGTTTCACTGGTCCCCTGGTTCAGCAACACCAGGATTTTTAAAATTCCGTTTTGTTTTCAAATCCCTTCATGGCCTTGCCCCTACATATCTCTGTAATCTCTTCCTGCAACTCAAATCTCTAAGCAATTAACCTCTTCTAATTGTGACTCTTTAATATTCTAGTTTTCATTTGCTCCTCCATTGGCAGAAATGTCTTTAGCTGCAAAAATCTTATGCTGTTAATAACTTTACTTCACATTTTTGTTGGGGTCTTTTGAAAGGAAAATAAAACATTTGTCCAATTTTAATTGCTATTGACATTTATGTACATTGCGATCTCTGGAAACCTGTTGTCCGGAAATACTAGCTGTTTGGAAATCTTTTGGTCAGAATCACTTATTCTCTCTATGTATTCAGCAAAGTGACATGAAAATAGGTGGGAAATAAGAAATGGGCAATGGGCCAATGAAGAAATAAAAAATCGACAAGTGGATGTGGGCAGGTTTGGTGAATGGACCAAAATTTCGGCTGATAAAGTTTAACTTGGATAAATGTGAGGCTATCCATTTTGGGCAGAAGAATGTTCTGAGGAAGGGTCACCGAACCCGAAACGTTAACTCTATTTTTTCCTTCACAGATGCTGCCAGACTTGCTGAGCTTCTCCAGCAACTTTGTTTTTGTTCCTGATTTACAGCATCCACAGTTCTTTCAGTTTTTATTTAGGAAGGACTGGGCGATGTCTTGCTCCTATAGAATGTGGAAGCTAGGGAAGAGCTGAAACAATGAGGTCATGCACTTTGGAAGGAAGAATAGGTGACTATTTGGTCCCCATATTTAAAAACGGATGTATTGACATTGGAAGCAGTTCAAAAGAGATTCACTAGATTGATTCCAGGGATGAAGGGTTGATGCATCAAGAATGGCTAAATAGGTTAGTCCCTTATTCATTACCGTTTAGAAGAATGAAGGGATAATCTCATTGAAGCACACATGATTCTGAAGGGGCTTGACAGGGAGAATCTTGAGATGATGTTTCTACTATTGGGGTAATGTGATCTTGGGGACATAGTTACAGAACAAGTGGTCATTCATTTAAAACTGAGGTGCAAAGGCATTTCTTCTCTGGGAGGCTAATGAATGCCTGGCTTTCTCTGCCCCGGAGAGCTGTGGAGGTTAGATCACTGAAAGTATTTAAAAAGGAATCTGATAGATTTCTGAAATATTAAAGAATTGAGAGCTCATAGAATCAGAATCCCTACAGTGTGGATGCAGGCCATTCAGCCCATCGAGTCCACATGGATCCTCTGAAAAGTATCCCACCCAGACCCGCTCCCCCAACACTATCACCTATAACCCAGCATTTCCCAATGGCTAATCCACCTCGCCTGCACATCCCTGGACACTATGGGCAATTTAGCATGACCAAGCACCTAACCTGGAAACCTCAATACCGGGAGGAAACCCACACAGACATGGGGAGAATGTGCAAACTCCACACAGACAGACAGTTGCCCAAGGATGGATTTGAACCCAGGACCCTGGCACTGAGAGGCAGCAGTGCTAACCACTGTTGACAGTTATGCGGATCTGGTTTTAAAGAGAGGTTCAAGTCTGGGACAGATTAGCCATGATCTTACTGAATGGCAGGGCAGGCTTGAAGGGCTGAATGGCCTACTCCTGCTCCTATGTTCTTAAGTTCTTTTTATTGCCATAGTTTAGAACAATGTCTTTGTTCTAATTTATAGGCTGACATTCATATCTTCTTGGACTGAGAGCTCAGCAGGTCAGGGTAATTGATAATGAATGTTTTTTGTACATTTTAGTTGAATTCAAATTACAAATATATGCCTAGTTCTTTGTCATGTGCATTCAAATCATAAAAAACACACGGACAATACAACATTTACTATTTAATAGAGAATGAATGAGTCACAGATTAAACCTTTCCTGAGACGTATCATATCAAAGATATTTTATTTATTGCTGTTCAAACTAGTAAACCACACTGTTACAATACTGGGATAGCAAACTAGACCTTATCAGCCTCTCAATCAGTAATTTG
>NC_063355.1:42105011-42106951 GCF_021869965.1 Rhincodon typus | reverse complement strand
AAGCACAATCCACCATTACTTCCGAGACGACAGACCACAACAGGAAGACACATGACCAGAATCACCCCACCATATATCAAGGACACTTCAGAGATGACCACAAGACTATTCAGACCCCTAGGTATCAGAGTAGCCCACAAACCAACAACCACCCTACGACAGTTACTGACGAACGCAAAGGATCCCATACCCAAAATCGGTGTAATATACAAAATGCAAGGACTGTGAGAAACAGTACCAAGGCTAAACCGGAAGAAAACTGACAATACAGAAACACGAGCACCAACTAGCCACCAAGAGACACGACCAATCCTCACTTGGAACTACTTCAGCTAGAGAGTAGTGAATCTATGGAATTCATTGCCACAGAAGGCTGTGGAGGCCAGGTCATTGAGTACATTTAAGACTGAGATAGGTTCTTGATTATCAAGGGTTACGGGGAGAAGGCAGGAGGATGGGGTTGAGGAACTTCTCCGCCATTCAATCATGGCGGAGCAGACTTGATGGGCCAAATGGCCTAATTTCTGCTCCTATGTCTTATGGTCTTATTGTCTCACTACATGCTGACAATGAGGGTCATGAATTCGACTGGGACAACACATCCATAATCGCACAAGCTAAAAAGAGACACGCCAGGGAATTCTTGGAGTTCCGGTTAGAATATCAGGCCTCCATCAACAAACACATTGGTTTGTACACAGGGTCCAATTCACTGAGAAACAGAACCAGAAGTAATACTAACCACCCCAGCAAACTGAGGCATATGAATAACAAGCAGGACAGAACACCGATGCTTCACCGGAGGCGCACTGATGTTACCTAGTAGGGTGATGAAATGTTTGTAAGCAAACCCACCGGCTCGGCGAGCAAGTCTACAATTTCATGAAAAGCAGGACAAATCCAACTTGGTCAGTTAACACCCCATCAGTCTACTGTCGATCGTTAGTAAAGTAATGGAAGGTGTCATCAACAAGGTTATTGAGCAGCACCTGCTCAGCATAACCTGTTCAGTGATGCCCATTTTGGGTTCTGTCAGGGCCAATCAGCTCCTAACCTCATTTCAGCCTTGGTTCAAACATGTACAAAAGAGCTGAATTCCAGAGGTGAGGTGAGAGTGACAACCCTTGATATCAAGGCTGCATTTGATCGAGTGCAGTATCACGGGGCCGTATCAAAACTGGAATCAATGGGTATCAGGGGAAAACTGTCCAGTGGTTAGTGTCATATCTGCCACATAGGAAGATGATCATTGCTATTGATCAGTCATCTCAGCTCCAGTATATCTCTGCAGGATGTTTCCTAGGCCCAACAATCTTCAGCAGCTTCATCAATGAACTTCCCTCCATCATAAGGTCAGAAGTGGATATTGTGCAATCATTAGCAACATGTTCACCATTCGTGAGTCCTCAGACACTGAAGCAGTCCAAGTTCAAATGGAACAAGATTTGGACAATATCCCAGGCTTGGGCTGACAAGTGACCAGTAACATTCATACCATACAAATGCCAGACAATGACCATCACCAACAAAAGACAATCTAACCACTGCCCCTTGACATTCAATGGTGTTACCATTGCTGAATCCTCCAGTATCAACATCCTGGGAGTTATCATTGATCAGGAGCAAAAACAAAGTGGCTGGAAAAGCTCAGCAGGTCTGGCAGCATCTGTGAAGGAAAAAAATAGTTAGTGTTTTTGGTCTGGTGATCCTTCCTCAGAACTGAAAAGCACCAAAGCACTTAATGCTGCCACATAAATAGATGTATGTCTTTCTGTAGTAAGTAATATAAGAACCTCATATTTTTGATCTAAGAATGGCTTCAGTTTGCACCCAGGCAATTCCCATATGTTAACCATAGAATGTTGTATTTGCTGTGTGTTATTTTGAATAATCTTAAAAGTATAACTTTTTGGTGCTGCTATATTTAAAACAAAAAAAAA
>NC_063355.1:42040679-42080011 GCF_021869965.1 Rhincodon typus | reverse complement strand
TGATGCTGCTTGGCCTGCTGTGTTCATCCAGCTCTGCACCTTGTTGTCTCGGATTCTCCAGCATCTGCAGTTCCTGCTATCTCTATTTTATTGATGTTGATTGAGGGATAGTGAAGTGCCTTAATTGGTTTGTTAAAGTCTGACCAAAATGAATACAAGGAGACACATGCACTTTGATATAATGAAGATTTATTAGCTTTAATTACTTAATATATATTAAAAATGACTTATTAGCTTAAAGTGATTTGCTTAAAGCACTTAGACATATTCAAAACAAATGAATCACATGTTAGAGCACCTTGTGACAGCTGGCACTTGGAGCTCAGTATTAATTACCACAGCACCAGTTGTGAACCCAGCCCAACAGTGAAGTCCGATATTAATAGTATATGGGATTTGATGTTATGTGCTATATTGCCTCTCGAGTACCTTCCCAAGCAAGACCAGGTGTTCCTGGAAAACAGTCTATTCCCACACAAGGCCACCTTGCAAAACAGCCTGTTCTCAGTACTTTTCCGTTCTCCATCAAATGCTTATTGTTGTCCAATTAGCCTTAATGATTGGTTTTGGTGTTATTTCAGGCATCATACACTACAGATGGTTATTGGCCAGGATACTTGAGAGACCTCCCTTGCTATTTGATATGTGCCACAGTACCTTGTGCTTCCATCTGATAGGACAGAGCGAACCTCAGTTTAACATCTCATCTGATAGTGCAATCATACTCAACAGATGAGCTTTAACCTTTATTTGTCCACTCTTGACACTCAACTATAATGCAATTTTGCAGTGATATTAGCTGGAGTAAGTGACCACAGCAACATTTAAATTGGATCCACTTTAATATCAGAATGCATATTTTTCTTTGAATTTTTCAGCAGTACTTTACCATCTGAATGGCAGTCATATGTATTAGATAAAAGAGCAATCATGGTCGTTGTTTAATCCATGTGGTGGGTGGTGATTACAATAAGTGGAAATTTCCAATGAAAGGAAAAGGTGGTAATAGCTCCTGCTTTGACATTGTCCAGTCTTTAATAAATTGGAATAATTTTTAATTGTACAAGCTTATCAGAAAACATGGGTTTAATTCCATCAAGGACTATTGTGTTGCTTTTACCTCTTTTTTTTTTTTTTTTTTTTTTTTTTAAAACAGATTATCATGTCACAACAAATGTTGTCCTGTGCTACTGCTGTGGCCTGCATAACTTCCGTGAGCTGGCTTATCAGTACAGGCAGAATATTCCTGCCTCAGAACTTCCAGGTTAGTCTTATTTAATAACTGGTCAGCAGTTTTTGAAAAATTGGTCACTGTGTTTGTTCTCAGTCATATCCTCAGGATATCTCGAAGGACTGGAGGAACAATAGAAATAATGAAGTTCAGCCACCTTGGTCATATGAGCAAGGTTTTAAGAAGATGACCATTGTTACAATGGAAGAAAGGTCATCAATAAATGAACAAATATCTCTCCATATATGAATTAATTTTGTTCATCTCTTCCAAAAATCTGATTCCTAAGCATCTTTAGGAAGTGTGTGGCAAATCAGACAATATTTTTCTAAGTAAATTATTTTTCAAAATGGAATTTATTTTCAACCACATTTCTTAGAACGTGAATCCTAATTTTAGTTTTTTGGATTAGGTTGAATCAAATGAGCACACTTTTTTCAAAATTTTCAACATTACACATAGAATAAAGCTCACTGCCCAAATATATTCCATTTTCAATTTGCTACATATGAATCCATGTGGCTTTTAGCAGGCATAAGTGAGTCACATTGCAAAGTCAATTGATAATCTTAAATTGTTTAGTCGCTGGGCTCGCAACATGACTCACTTTAAACACTTGCTAGAAGCTACATGTATTCATACTTGAACCGCTCCTCTTCAGGAAAAAGCAACATGTCCAGGTATTGTGCTTTTTTTTTTAAAAAAACGAAAAGAGTGGGAAGCAATAATTCCCTAATGTATTCCCCATGACAATATCTCAACCAATCATAGTTATTTTGCTAATCGATCAGCACACTTTTCTCATGCAGCATAAATTTTTGTTCCCTTTTGAAATTTGGCATTTTTGTCTGCTGGACAAAGCAACTAAATTCTGCTGGATGGAGTGACAATTTAACAGGTATAAATATCTATGCTCATCTGACAAAAGAGCACTTGGTAAAGAGATATAAACGTACACCCCTAAGTTGGGTGTAGATTGTATGGTATCTTATTTGACTGCATGTGTATATTTAAAAGCACTGTCTTAGTTATGCACTGGTTTTCAACAGGACACTTGCATAGGCCTGACTTTATCGCATTCTGTTTTATCCTGTGGATTTTACCGATTGTAGAGCTATTCAGAATAATCTTGTCTCTTCTCTTCTCTAAAAATTGCTCTTCTAAATTACAATTAATTCATCTTGTAGGATCTGTAACTGCACGCCCAGATTGCTACTGGGGCAGGAACTGTCGCACCCAGGTTAAAGCGCATCATGCTATGTAAGTATCAAATGCAGGTTAATTATTTCTCTAGTATTGAGAAAGTTTTGAATATTTTGTATGTTTCTATTAATCTCTACCTAGAAATCAGTGATTTTGCTACTGCTGATTAATAATCTGTAACTGTGCCAGTTGTGACTGTCTGCATTTTCTGATTAATCAGTGTGTTGATTTGGTGGGTAGAGCCTGGAATATGCAACTTGCCCAATGGCCTTCAGCTCTCTCTTTCACTGCCTCGATAACTGGGTTCTCTCTCTTACCATCTCCTGGCCTTGCTTACTGGCCTCTAGTCCTTGCCACTTCGCATTCCCTTGCCTTGTTTGTTGGTTCTTGATGATGATAGAGAGGTGGTGATGACACAGGGTATGGGGAGGAGATGACATTGGGGAGGGAGGAGACTGCTTGTGATGTGGAGCAGAGTGAAAGGCGTAAGATGGGAAGAGGGACTTGAGAGCTAGAATAGGAGGGAGGAGAGTGCAGAAGGTGTAGTGAGATTTGGGAAGATGAGTGAAGGAGGCAAGGAGACATCATGTGAGAATGAAAGATGGAATGAATGGAGATGAAATGCTGCTCAGAATAAAGGGGAAGGGCCGGGGGGAAAGGTTTAGTTAATAGGGAATGGAGATCGAGAGAGAAAATACCGTGGGAAGAGTTGAAATCTGAGGGATAGGATAGAAATGTTATCAGAGGGACAGAAAGGAAATTTCATGGAATTGGAATCAAGAGGTACTGTTGAAACAAAAAAAATCACTGGAAATTTGTCACTTACTTAGAACCAGGGTTACAAGTTAGTAAATGCCCAGTGGCATTACACATAAGTCAGCAGTATGTGTTATTCCCAAATGGTGATTGTGCCATGTACCAGTCAATATTTTATAAAAAGGCTGTTTGTTTTGAGAACATGTTTCTAATCAGCATAAAGATACTGACTTCAGGGAAGCTGTTTGTAGCTGTGAAGGTCCTCTGTTTTAGGGCCTCAGAGTTTCACCAAACCAGAGCAAATGTCTGGTCAAATATGGATTTGCTGCAGAGAATGATCCAAATGCCCTCATTGCTGAGGGATGATTATTTAAAAACTAAATTTGAAACAGCAATAAATGCTAATGTTTCATCTGAGACTAATCTGAAAACTGTTGGCTTCTCTAATGTTTCAAATTGGCAACTGATGTGTGAATTCTCAGTCCTTCCAGTTGAAGCCAAGAATTTCTTTTAATAGACTATTTGGTTGTATTTTACTGTTTAACCCTAAATATCCCAACTGGCCTTTTATGCACTTCCAGTTTTCTTCATACCATCGTTGACTGCTGTGCCTAAAACCCAAACTGTGTGATTGTTTTCTTTAAATCTCTTCACCTCTCTCCTCCTTTAAGACACTTCTTAAAACACTTTTGACCAAGCTTTTAGTCTCCTGTCCTATAGCCTCTCTTTGCGGCTAACTGTTAAATGTTGTTTGATGCAATGCCTTAGAACATTGTAAATCATTAAAGACACTACAGATGCAAGTTGTTACTTGCATCAATCAAATACAAGGTTGCACAGGACTCGTACATATGGATCAATTCTTGTATCATAAATTGGAATTAGTTTTGAGAATGAAAAGGGTGTTTTGAAGTAAGTCAAATGAAGGAAATCTTGCTACTAACTTTCTTTCTTCCAGGAAATTTAACCACATCTGTGAGCAAACGCGTTTCAAGAACTGAAGATTCTCAACAAGAGAGCCATACAGCCCCTGGAGATGAAGTTAGAGTGACTTTGAACTTCAAAGTTGTCTTTAGGAATTTTTTTTTTATACAATCAACTTTTGAGGTCTAGGGGTCGTTGTAAAGTTTATTATGACTAAAAGTTGAAACCAAGATCAGCCATATGGCAGAGAGTACATCTGTTTTTCTGCCATTTGGTAGGAATCTTGTGCTTCGATATTTTTTAAAAAAGTTCTATATTTAAAAGTGTGCACAGTTTCAGAGCAAGACCTGCAAATATTTGCTCTGCTGTATACTGCTGTAATATTACATTTTCCACATAAAATTGATTATTCTTGATGTTCTTTTGTTACTGCTGTGCAGTCAATGTAGGAGTATAGTTTTTTTATTGAAGCCTAGAACAACTGGAGCTGAAACATTTCTCAAAAAATGCTTTTGTGGGACAGTTGTCTGGGGAAACTCAGTGACTTGACCATAGAAGAAACTGAGTTGCAATGTAAAATTCCCTGCATTCTGAAGCATTTCTTGCTCAGCTGAC
Organism: Rhincodon typus; assembly: GCF_021869965.1. Taxonomy (NCBI): domain Eukaryota; kingdom Metazoa; phylum Chordata; class Chondrichthyes; order Orectolobiformes; family Rhincodontidae; genus Rhincodon; species Rhincodon typus. Next base: position 42,075,282 of record NC_063355.1, on the reverse strand, counting down.
CACAAAGTGAACAATATTTTTAAGAAGTTAAGCATTGTACACATTTAAATTACAGTAAGATGCATCTTAAGTGAAAGACTTCCTTAAATTTTGTACTGAAAGCCTGCCTTTACTTTTGACTGCATACTTCCTTCTAATGCAACATTGGTTTTTGAAAGGGCCTGGGGCCAGCAGCTAAATGTCTCAGGTATATGTGATGGTTGCTGGTTTAGAATATGTTGATTAGATGAAACAAAATCTTCTCATAAAAATAAAGGTCACTCCTTATCATTTGGAGTGATTTTATTTTTCATTTTTTTCAGGGATTGCTCCAACATTGGAAGTCGTTATCGGATTTTCTTGCCACCTCTTTTGAGGTTCTGCACTTGAGTCGTTGTTCTATGCAGATCAAAGGACCATTCTCCATTTGAGGAGGCTATATTAGTGAGTGCCAATAGGCAATTTGACTCTGGGAGCTTAACAGACAATCCTGAAACTCCCTTTCCAACATCAGCTGTAGGAGTGCTAGCTGACTGTTATTCTGCTCCTTATGAAACACCAAGGCATTAAGAACATTTAGGCATAGGATAAGGTCATTTAGGCCATCAAGTCTCTTCTAATATTTTGAGAAATCATGGCTGATCAGCTCCAATCTATTTGTTTGCCTTTGCTTTAGAATCTTGATTACATTACCCAATCAAAAAAAATCTGGTCTTGTAAATTCTATTGTTTCAGGAAATTCTGGATTTATACTACCCCTCGAGTGGGGGAAACAAAACCTTCCTAATTCCTCTCCTCAACAGCCTGAATCTAATTTTAAGATTTGCAACAACCCAGGAACAAAGCCCTGTGCTGAAACCTTCCTGACTTGAGTGGCTTGGGTACTTTTGGATGTAAGGTGTTTTTCTTGGAGTGTGGGGGGGCTGTAAATCTTCTGTGTGACTAAAATCATTGCAGTTCAAACTAAGAGTGGATGGGCACAATCAACTGGAACTTAAATGGATAAATTCATTGTGAGGCACTGAGCCCTACAGGCAGTAATGTCCCAGGCTAGATTTCCAATTCATAGCATTAGATGATTTTGTAGAAGACTGAAGGGAGGGTTCTGCACTTGATTTCAAAAATCCTGGACAAAGTGTCTGCTGTTCACTGACATGCTGCTGGTTCATAGTCCAGTAAAGACAATACTGGAGGTTCAATATGATCCATTTCATGCTGAGCCAGTCTGCTAACTCGATATCTGGTCTTCAATTAAAAAGTAATCACCTGAGTGAGATGTGGATCTTTGATCCAGCAAGGAGTTTTCGGGAGAGATTGGAAGAAAATTGAGGTGGAGAAAGGAAGTTACTTTTCAGTATTTCCAATTTCTTTTGCTAGGCAAGGTGTGCATTATAACTTCTACCTGCTTTCATCCAGAGGGTAGTGGGAATGTGAAATGTACTATCATGTGGATTACTTGAGATGAAATGAATACAGTATAGATGCATTTACAGGGAAGTATTGATAGGTACATGAGAAGGAAAAGGAAATAACTTTTGGTAATAGTAAATGGAACTTATGGAGCATGACCACTTATTTAGATCAGTGAAGCCAAATGGCTGTTTCTGTGCTGCAAATTTTAAGCCATTATTCAACACTTTTAAGTCTAGACAGCTGTCCCAATTTTCAAAGAAATAAAGTATTTACTCTGATGGATCTGTGTCTAAATCTAGGGATCAGGGAATGAAGACTGATTTGTAATTTATTTTAAGAATCTAAAGTACAATTTCAGTTGTAAATTATTATTGGGATAAATGAATGTTTTATTAATGGGAGAAAAAGCCAGAAAAGAAACCGGGTTCACACCTGGAGATGCTGCTCTGGAACAGTTGCTCCTCAGTGAATCATGTCTTAGTTTAGGTCTTACTGTACAAGCACTTTATTTGGATAAATTGTAATTGCTATTGAGTATTTTTATCATTTGAGATGAGCAAGTGTTTTACCACTGGAATGTTCTATTTTGTGTGAACATTTATAGCTGCTTTACAATCTGATCTATAATTTTAAGCAAAACTTGATGGAACCTAGACCATTTCACTATTGACAATTTTAATATGAATTTTTCCAAGTTTTAAATTGGTTTTCACTTTCCACCAATTGGCATACGTTGTCTTTGGTAGGAAGTATAGAATCCAGCCTATTGCCTTGGGAACTGAGCTTTGAAAGAGATGTATGCAAATGGATTGAAGTGATCTTCTCTCTTTTTTTTCTTTAAACAACATAGAATCATATTAGACTGAAGGAGGTTATTTATACCATCATCCTTGTGCAAGATCTTTTGAAAGGACCGTCCAATTAGCCTTACTCCTCTGCTCTTTCTCCACAACCGAGCACTTATTTCACTTTCTAATATTTATCTAGTCCCTTTTGAAAGTTTCTATTGAATCTGTTTTACCCATTCTTTCAGGCTGCATGTTATCAGGGCACCATAACATACTGTGTTTATTTGTAAGAAATTCTCTGCTCACTTCTTACCTTTAATCAATTACCTTAAACCTGTGATCTCTAGAAACTCAACTCCATAAATAGATCCTGTCTCATTTTAAGCACACATTTAATATTCTTTTGTCCAAGTTTCTTCTAAGGACAGGCACAGTTTCTCCACATAACTATCCCTTCTTCCCTGGTACTATTGTAGTGAATCTTACCTGCACCCTGTAAGGCTTTGTCCTTGCTAGAGCACAGTGCCCAGATTTGGTGTCCTGTGCCTGTCATTATAAAGCCCAAAACCCCATTGGCATTTTTAACAACCTACTGAACTTCACAAATATTTGCCCATGTGAAACTCTCATTCTCTTTCAGGACTCCATTATAAACTGTTCCATTTTGTTTAATATCACTTGTCTTCCTTCCAAATGTATCATTGAACACTTCTATGCATGAAATGTCACCTACCATCTGTATTCCCACTTCATTCAATCTGTGTCCTCCTGTAGTTTACTGCTGTCCTCCTCATTGTTTTGTCAGGGGTGTATGTTCTTTGTCAATGTTCCCTTTGATCTTGGACACCCTACCTTTCCTGTCTAGAAAACTGCTATTAAGCTAGTTTATGATTCCATGAAGTCTGGTAGATCTCCATCTTATTTACATAAGTTGGAGCTCCTGCCCACGTTATGCAATTCTTACTGGGTTAATCATATCTCCCCATTGAGGCCATCACCAAATAACCTAGCTGGCCTAATGCCGCACCCATTGGGATAACTGCTGGCACTTTCCTCATCTGTTATTCAGTAGTATCACACTTTTATTTACCAAGTTGGATTTATGGACCTGGGCTGGATTTTGAATTGTGGATGACAGGGTTAGTGATTCTAAGGCGGGGCTCCAGAGGGATTTAGGAAATCTCAAATCTCCGCAATAACTTTTCAATGCTATATTGACACTGCTAAACTGATGACTGTTGCTGGAAAAAATGTGTTTTATACTGATTAAAAGCAGTCTGAATATCTAGTAATAGTTATAATGCCTTGCTGTACATTTGATTAATCAATGTGTACAGGCTGGTGTTTTGAACTGGACTTCACAGCAATCATTTAATCCCCATTGAGTTGCAGATTGCTCGGTCTCATGGGTTTTACAGCTTGCATATTTTCCTGTGAAACTCTTGTGAAAGCTTGTTCACAATCATCTTTTAAAGAGTTAGGGAGATTTAACAGGTTAAGAAAAGAGGAAACTGGAATACAACAAAAGGACATTTTCCCCATAATGTCTGTTCTGCTGTTTTAAGGGGAATTCACCTTGTGCCACTCCCCTCCCCTCCCCACCCCACATCCCTGCATATTCCTCTCCTTCAGATATTAAGAATAGTTAGGAAATGTGGAAAAAATGATTACAGAAGAACATTCCATTTTACGGCACATAGTGTGTGTCCCTGAAGCTTTTACAAAATGCTGCAAGTCCACAGCAATCCAGGGAAGAGAACGTGCATGTAACGTAACTTGCCTCAACAAATCAAAAATGCTGCAGAAGCTGGAAATCTGAAATAGAAACAAATCAAAAAAAAAATTTGCTTGAAGCTTTACTGACCTGAAACATTGTATCTTTCTTTCTCCAGGAATGATGAGTGACCTGCTGAGTGTTTCCAGGATTTTATCATCTGCCGTTTTCTGCATACTTCCAATATTCCATTTCTGATTTTGTTGATCAATGAAGTTTAGTAGTAGGCATACGTTTCAGATTTTGCATGCTCTAAATAAAAGCAAGGTTCCTGGATTGAAGGAGCTGTTTGATTACAAGTTAGATTTGTGTAATCAAACTCTGAAGGAAGACTGTGCTGTGACTGTTAAACATCCAGGAATATCTCCAAACGTGGTAAATCTTGGGTTGCATGCACTTTTTCTTCTTCTTTTCATCTATGCAGTACTTTATCATGTTCTCAGAATATACAAATGCTTTGCAACAATGCACAATATTTCCTACACGGTCACTGTTCTGTGCAAGTAGGATTGCCAACAGAAAGATCCCACAAACAGCAGAGATTTTGTCACCAGCTGGCCTGCTTCTTGATGGGATTTGGTGAAGGGAATGTAAAATAGAATATGGGATGTATCCCACAAATGCGCATCTCAAACATTGCACTGACACATGGCCTTGGATTATGTGTTGACCACTAGAGCAAGGTTCAACATTAAAGTTCCACAATGAATACAACTATATATCCCTGCTGTTACAAGCAGCTTTATGTAAAGTAGGCATTGTAACTAACACCTCAATCCATGCAATATTGTATTATTTTGTATATATTTTTACAATTCTGAATGAGTGCTTCTAAGTGGTGTTCTCCCTGTTGGTTTATGGAATTCCACAGTGGTACTCAAAACCTAAAGCAAAAAGAAGATTTACAATATTTCGTTCCTGACACAGCTGATTTTTCATAATTGTTTCTTTTGAAGTATCTCAGTACCAAGCACCAGTTACAAGACCATAGCGCACATGGGCAGAAGTTAGGTCATTCGGCCCATTGAGTCTGCTCTGCCGTTCAATCTTGGCTGATAAGTTTCTCAACCCCATTCTCCCATTTTCTGCCTGTAACCCTTGATCCCCTTGACAATCAAGAACCTATCTATCTTTGTCTTAAATGTCTGAGATCTGCTCCCAAAGCATCTCTAATACTAGCAGCCAGCAACAGCTGCTTGTTTTTATGTTGTGTCTCTAACTTGGAAAAACATTCCAAGAGATTAAAGGTACATCACTGACTTTGCCTGCTTTGTGGCACTAAGCACAAATCAAAAGTCCTCCTTTGCCTGTGGTGCTCTTTAGGATGTCTGAGGATTATAAAATTAATGAGATCAAGAACTCTAACATTTAAATGATCTGGCATATCTCAACTGCTGTTAGGCTCTGTATTAACTTACTATGCAACTTCTCCCTTTACAGAAAGTAAATGTTTGTAGCAGATAAGATCAAAACTTCATTTCCCACAACTACTGAGGGAGTTTGTAGCTAATGAAAGCAATTAATCATCCTATCCTCTATAAAATTACAGCTAGTCTTGAAATAAAGAGCAGTGTTGAACTTTTGTTCTTTGTCTAGTGATGTGATCCGTCCCCTTTGGCCTTCCAAATTTCCTCACTACTTGACCACAGTCATTTCAGCCTCCACCACCAAAGCAGAAGACGTTAATTTTTTTTAAACTGGGTATGTTGAAATTAATAAAAATAAATTAAGAAACCTTTTGAAGCTTTCAGTATGTTAAACACACAGTTTGATATCTGGGCTGTTTAGTGAAAAGATCACAGCATAAGCAGGAATGTAACAAACAATTGCTTTATTTCAGTTTGACACAAGGTTGTCTAGGTTGGTACATAGAGGTGATCGCTGAAGTAGCTATTTTTACGTGATTCAGTTACAACCACAACAGAATTTTCTTTTGGACGTAATTTATTTAATTTGGATACCAGTTGAGCCTCATGGAATTGGGAGTCGATGCTTCTGTGTCTTGGTCTGGAAGTGTCTATCAGATTATACTGACAATTAGTGCTACTTCAAATGTAAACCCTGTGGTGTGACTTTGATCTGACTGACCTGGGTTTGGAACACTGTGATTGAACCAAATGAGCTGAGAGTTACTGCCCTCATTCAATTTTACTCATTGTTTGATGGGATGAAATTGAATAAAAGCTTTCTTGTCCAATTGGCTTCTTCCCCTAGATGCTGTGACAGTGTTGCTTCAGATTTTGCTGAAGATTTATAAACCATTTTCTCAATAATATAGCTTTTGTTGACGCCCCTTTTTCCATTCTATTAGAGAGCTTCACGATTTGTAATTGTTTATAGTAGAATTGCTCTTATTAGTTCTGTTAAATTACATATTCTTAGATTACCATTTTGGAGGAATCTATGCCTTTATCTTTCAGACTGGTTTCCATTGCAACATCGTTGGTTAGAAAAGTTACAAAGTTAGAGCATTGAAAGAGGCCAAATGGTCTGTTAATAGTCCATGGTGTTTTTGCTTCAAATGAGCCTTCTCTCAGCCTTCATCTAATCCCTTCAACGTAACTTTCTATTCCTTTCCCTCTGAATTCCCCTTAAACATGTCTGCTATTCCCCTCAACCTCTGCTTGTGGTGGCTCTGGGTAAAGAATTTTCCCTGGAACTCCCAATTGGATTTATTAGTGGCTATTTTCTGTTGACAGCCCCTCATTTTGGAGACTACATATGGAAAAATCCTCTTCATGTCACCTCTGTCAAGCCTCTTCCTTGATGTCAAATGGCTTTGTATCAGATCACACCTCAATCTTTTGTTTTCTGAAGAGAGACACAACTTATTCAGTCTTTCCTGATGGATATCACCTCTCATTTCTGTAAATAATTTTTGCACCTTCTCTTGTGCTTCTATAAAATGGAAACCAGAACTGTTCACAGTAAACTGTATAAGTGTAGCCAAAATTCCATACAGGTTTAACACAACTTTTCTAATTTTCAATATTATCTTGTAGATATGAGCCCCAATGCTTGGTTTGTTTATTTTATTTATGGCATTATTAATGTGTTGCCACGTCTAATGATTTGTACAACTATACTCCCAGTTTTTCCTGCTCCATTACCCATTTTGGTCACTTAATTTTCAATGAGTCCTGGGTTCCTTTATTCTTCCAACTGTACACCTCAGCCTTATCCAAATTCAAATTTATTTAACAATTTTATATGTCCACCCTGAATATTATTAAGGCCTTCCTCTGTATTATATGTATTTCACTCCGCCACCCCCCCCCCCCCCCCCCACCCCCAACTGCCAAATTTGGCAATATCCTCCGATCCTGAAATTGACCTGTTTGCAAAGTTGCATGAAACATGCTTTGAGAACTGGTAGGTAGTCCTTCTGGAAGGAATGCCAGTTTTGAGGGAGATTGTATTTAGTTTTTTTTTTGTTTTTATTAATTCATGGAATTTGGGTATTTATTGCCCTTCTGTATGTGCCCTTGAAGGTGGGGTGAGCTGCTGCCTTCTTCCACTGCAGTTCATGTGTAAGTGCTCCATGCTGGTAGAGAGGCTGACCCAAGATTTTGACCGTGATAGTGAATGCAGTGTCAAGTTAGGATGGTGTCTGCATACGTATGAACTCAAAATAATCTGTATTAATCTGTGATTTAACAATTGACTGAAAAATTTAACCTTGAAGTAACTGTAGATGTAAAAATCTGAAATTGAGAAGGGCTAATTTGAATGTTGTTTTATTTTTATCATCCCACCAAAACCGATGTCCCAATTTTTAAGCATTTAATCCTGATCATAGCTGGCCTTTCTTTTGGCTCACTTAATTGGTTAGTATGTGCTTGTGACAATGGAATCCCTATTTAACTGGTATAAAAGGGCCTGTAATTTGACCTAATTGCATGTGTGGGCAGACAATTTAAGATTTCAATTTTAAGATCCCCCTTTGAATTTGGAATTAAAGCAACTATTTAAATGAGCCAGGTTGTGCAATTTATTTCCATTGTACTAGCTGTATCAATAACATGCACATGGTTAATAATGTGGACCAGGAATTCCAAAGGGATTCAGATCTGACTTAATTCAAATCTCAGATAGAGACATGTGTTCTATAAATCTGTACTATATGTTACTGCGTTAGTTTTTTTTCTTTCTGAGCACAATTCTGACAGTCTTGGAATTGCAAATAAGCTTTTGGCTGTAGTTTTTCAAACTTTATGCCTCAAATTGCTGTGTTTATTGTTTATCTTAAATCCTGTGTTGCATTTTTCTTCTGATGTGGTTGTTTAACTGCAATCAGCTGACTGTGTCAGAGGACATCAGAACAATACGTGGTATGTTATCACAAATGTGTAGGGTTAAAATTTACAAATCCAATATTTTTCTTTGTTGGCTTCTTACAACATTTTAATTCCAACCAAAGGAAGTTGAGTTAAACATTTTGGTGGTTGTCTTTATCTCTGGATATGATGCTGGAATCTCTGTGAAAGCACTTTTGATTTCTCTTACAAGGCTGCAGATCATTTAACAATACTAAGTAGCTGCATCCCTGATGGAAATAATAACTGTACACCACCTGGTTTATTTTTGTTCCTCCCAAAAGCAAATTCAAACAGAAGGTGAAGCACAGATCCTCTTGGTTCTACAGCATATGATAAATTCAAAAATGTTAATGTCTCAAATTGAGCTTAGACAGTGGCTATTAGTTATCTGCAATAAAACAAAGTGTCACTATATACATTTAGATAAAAGTGCTGGATGCAAGAAAGAGCACTGGTTTCAGCCTGGAATACCTTGGGTGTTGATTTTTGTTGGCAAACTTCCAAAATAATGAATTCTGCTCAGATTTAATTTATATTAATCTTTGGTTAAACATTAAAATTGCATTCTTTTAAATGCATAAATCCAGCATTTGCAAATGACCTCAGAATTGGGTCAACATTAGCATTGTGACATTTCACTTCTTTCAAAACTTGTGAAAGTGTTGGTGATCATTTTAAAGACAAAATTATTCTCCTTTTACTGCACTATTTCAATGACAAGTGTGACTTCAGTTTCTGTAAGTACCCATGAAACAGACAATCCTCAATACTGGAATTTATAAAATAAAGGCAGCAAGCTTCATACGAGAGACTTTGGATATGTCTTTCCTTCAGTTTGTTTTTAGGGTGGTTGATATGTTCCAAATGATAGTTTAGTGCAGGATAACTTATCAATAGATTCTGCATTGACTTGTTGGAGTTTTTCTTTTCAATGTTCATTAACAAGAACAGTGCACTTGACAATCATGTGGTACTAAGGCATCTAAAGTTAGTGCACCGTCATTGGAAAGATCAATGGTCAAAATCAAGCAGAAAGTCTGGTGCGACCTCCCTGATTGACTTCATTTTGGGTTGGTATTTTCATAGATCCTTACAGTACAGGAGGCCATTTGACCACCACACCTGTGCTGGTTCTTCAACAGCTATCCACTTAATTACACTCCCCTGTTCTTACTCTACAAACCCTCAGTTTCTCTTTTGAAGTATATGCATCAAATTTTCTTTTGAAAATGATTATTGAACCTATTTTCACTGCCTTTTCAGGCAATATGTGATGTATTCTGTATTCAAGTGTATTCTTTATGGTGCTTCACATCTCATGCGAAATGGCCATTATTGCAGAGGCTACATCTCATTTTAACACCTTTTTGGGGCATTCAGATAGTAATCCCTCCAGCATGATCAACTAAGCAAACATCTGTGAAATGTAACCCTCTCTGACTTTGACTAACAACTCCTTTGTGAGTGGATGATTGTAGGGTGTACTTTGATTTAGGATGTAGACCAGCTTGGCCTTCAAATCATGTGTCTGGCACAAGTGGTCCAGAATACAATATAACCAAGTTTATGGAGAACTAATGTCGTCCTAAACTGGTAAAGAAAGGTTATCGGAGAGCAATGTTTAAAATTCCGGAAGGGTTTGGTAGGATAGATATAGAGAAAAGGGTTTATACTTTTATAGAGGAGACCCGATTATAAGATGGACCAGGTATAAGGTTAGGTGAATTGACCATGCTAAATTGTCTGTAATGGCTAGGAGTATGCAGGCTAGGTGGATTAGCCATGGTAAATAGAGTTATGGAGTTAGGGTAGGGGGCTAGATATGGGTGGGATGCTCTCTTCAGTGGGTTGTTGCAGTCTTGATGGGTCAAATGGCTTCTTTCTGCATTTTAGGGATTCTGCAAGACAAACTTATTAGTGATCATCTTGTAGGTCCACTAGGGAAGTCAGGCAAAACATCTTCACTGAATAATTTGTATGTGGAGTGATGTATGTTGTTGATATAACAGTGTGGAGCTGGAGGAATACAGCAAGCCAGGCAGCATCAGAGCAGGACAGTTGATGTTTTGGGTTGGGACCCTCCTTCAGAAATGGGGGAGGGGAGCTCCAGTAAATAGGAGGCGGCGTCGGGCTGGGGAAGGTAGGTGGGATGGTGATACGTGAGTGCAGGTAGGGAGTGGTGGGGATTGATCAGTGAGGTGGGAGGAGCGGATAGTTGGGAGAGAAGATGGACAGGTTGTGTCAGGTCAAGGAGGGTTGGTCATGAGATGAGGCTGGAGTGGGGAGATTTTGAAACTGATATAATCCACATTTAGGCCATTGGGCTGTAGGCTCCCAAGGCGGAATATGAGGTGCCACTCCTCCCAGTTTCTGGGTGGCATCATTGTGACGTTGGTTGTTTGCTAATTTAGTTTAATTCAGTCTGTTGGCTTCGGTTCCTTTCTGTCTGTGTCCCATCATTTCCACAACTCTGTTTTAAGTTTTATTGGAACTTCCAACACTGCTTCCAGTTAAGGAGACAGAATGAGGGGTTTCCAAGTGTGCTGCGGTCTTGTGGTTCTATGGAAATTGTGGACAAAGGTGACTAATCAGAAACTGTTTGTGGTTCTTGGACTCGCTTCCAATTATATTCTTCTCTTTCCAAATGTTAAACCTGCCTTTATTGCCAAAATTGTTGGAATGAAAAAAAAATCTGTTAATACATTGGGCAACTGTCTGCGTGGAGTTTGCACATTCTCCTCATGTCTGTGTGGGTTTCCTCTGGGTGCTCCGGTTTCCTCCCACAGTCCAAAGATGTGCAAGTTAGGTGGTTTGGCCATGTGAAATTGCCCATATAGTGTTCAGGGATGTGTAGATTAGTTGGGTCATAGGGGGATGGGTCTAAGTGGGCTGCTCTGAGGGTCGGCGTAGACTTGTTGGGCCAAAGGGCCTGTTTCCACACTGTAGGGATTCTATGAAAATCTACTGTTGACAGTGATGCTGTCAATTTCCACTATCGAGACAACCGGAAACCTGTGGAAGAAATGGGCTCAATGCATTACTGTGAAAGCTGAAAACTTAAATTATGTCATATGTTGCAATCTTCACAAATATTTAATGTGCTTCAAATCCAATTTCTCAAACTCGGTTTATCCATTTTAGACAAGATAGCAAAAGATTAAAACTATTTATCATTTTCTTCAAATCTCTGGATATGTTGAAGTGAAGGAAAACATGTACTATTACCTAATTGTTTACCCATTGCGAGTACTCCTAGTTTAGCTCTGTAGTTGAGTGGATCGGTACCTCAACTGGACCTGAAGGCAATGCTACTTGAAAGGCTGCTATCCAAAACCATAAACTTTTTAACTAAAACTCTTGGGACAAGTAACAATTATTTGATTGGACAGTGCTGAGTGTGGGTTTGAGGAAACTAATAGAAACGTATTTCCTTTTGAAAATGTACAACATAAACATGAAATGGGAGAAGGATCCCACTGAACTTTGGCAATATATTTAATAGCTCCATTTTATTTTAAGAAACCCATCATTTAACGTCAACAGCTCAATTTGAAATTCCTTCCTGGGACTTAAGTTAGGAAAACAATTTTTAAGATGCATTAAGACCTGAAGTGTAAATTGTTATTTAATTATATTTATTTAAGACTGATAATTAGTCACAAGTACATTGCATGACAGTTCTTTTATTCCTACAAATGCTTTTGTTTAGATTATAAATTATGATTCATTTCAGGACTGATGAACAAATTGGTTATAATGTGACCTCAATTTAATAACAGAATCGTCCTTGTTAGCTGTTGGTCATGAATTACTTAGAGGTCACAGAGATAATAGAATTATAACTAGGTCTCCAGCACTAACAAATGGGCCTATTACCATTAGACTGTTACCACAAAACAATCACTGTTATTAAGGACATATTTTAGATTTGTTTACTTCATTAGCATTCAAATGAGGCTGCAAAGTTGTACACAGCATTACATTTACTGTCCTTTTCAACCATTTCTTTATACACTGTCTCTGGCAGGCATGCTAATTAAACTAGGCAAGTATGTGTCTGTTGGAGGCAGTGGTTGCTGGGGTGATTTTTTTTTGTTTGGACAGGTGAGGCACAGTCCATGTAAGACAGGGGAAAGTTGTATCCTTTGAATAAGACATTTGGTGGTTGATAAAGAACTTAAAAGAACAGGAGGAAGGGGCTGTGCAATATTTTCTTCCTCCATCATCGCAAAGGGACTTTGTTGATCTTGGGACTTCATGGGAAACAGTCAGTCATACAGCATGGAAACAGACCCTTTGGTCCAACCCATCCATGCTGACCTTAATCCCAAACTGAACTAGTCCCACCTGCCTGTGCTTGGAGCATTTCCTTCCAAACATTTTTTATTCATGTACTTATCCAAATGTCTTTTTAAATGTTGTAACTGTACCTGCATCCACCACTTCCTTTGGACATTCTATTCACATGTGAACCACACTGTGGGGGTGGGGGGTGGAGAAATGCCCCTCATGCCTTTTCAAAATATGTCCCCTAGTCTTGAATTCCCCTACCTTAGGGAAAAGACCCTGGTCATTTCCCTTTATCTATGCCCCTCCTGATTTTATAAACTTCTAAGGTCACTCTTCAAACTCCCATGCTTCAGTTGGAAAAAATAAGTCCCAGCCTCTCCTTATAACTCCATTCCCAGCACCATCTTGGTAAATCTCTTCAGAACCCTCTCCAGCTTAATATATCCTTCTTATAACGAGTTGACCAGAACTGAGGTGTTATTCAATAACTTTGAGTAGCTTTGCCATGTTGAAGAGATGATCAGTTGTCATATTGATGTAAGAGGCCATAATAATAACTTCTTACTGATACCCCACACCAGCCACAGTCTCTAGGTACTTGATGAAAATTTATTTGCAGCTCGTCAAGTCCAGGTTCCTATTGCATGCTGGAAATAGAGTTTCTATTATCTGAATGACCCAAAACTAGTTTTGTAAGGATGAAATAGTTATTAAATTAAGGGCACACTACAGTGAAATTGACTATTTCTTCTCCTAGTTCTACTGGGACTGAGGCTGTCTTTCAACTTTAAGTTCCTGAATTCATTTATAGAAAGAAACTGGGATTGTTCTCCGATCAGGAGAGGATTGGGTTGTGGGATATCAAAACCTTTTGTAATTTCTTAAGAGATCAGGAGAAAGGGTTTCTGCTGACAGGAGAGATGGTAACCAGATGACACAGTTTAAGTTCATTTTACCAAAGGTGAAATTGGGAGAACTTTTCTTCTTTTGAATACTATTAAAAATCCACTGAGGATGTTGGATGGAGATTTGGCGGTAGTGTTTGAAATTATATTGGATAAATATGGATGAAAAATCCCTGGAAAATAGGGTAGGCCATGGAAGTAACCAGAGCACAGAGGGCTGATAGACCCATCTGGCTAAATGGCCTTGTGTATTGTTCTATTCCAAGGACTAGTGTAGAATTATGAGAGAGAATATAAAACATGTACTAGACTATAATGCAGTTTGTCTATCATCACATTAACCTAGCAAATGAAAATTTTATTAAATGACAAAGGACAGGCTTAGCTGTCTACAGGCCAACTCTTTACTGCCATTCACTTTAAACTGCAAGTGAAACATGCAATGAGAAAAAAAACCTGCAATTTAACAACTGATTCAATAACTGGCAAAGTATCTAAAGTTTAAAACCCTGTTTTTCATTGGATGACTGTCCAGTCCCACTCCAGTTCTGAGGAAGGGTCACTGGACCTGAAACATTAACTCTACTTTTTCTTCACAGATGCTGCCAGATCTGCTGAGATTTCCTGGTAATTTTTGATTTGGTCCCAGTCCATGTGCCATGTATGGATTTTTACTATTTTAACCAAAATGGAGGGAGGAAATACTGAGGATAAAAGTGCAGTCATGTGTAAAAATGTAAAATTCTTGTTTACAATCTAATCATTTCACAGTTTTGATACTTGATTTTTGAGATAAGTTGCAGTTTATTGGAATGAAAATGAAAACAAGCAATAATAGTTAATTTCAAATATAAGTAAGTTGCTAACTGATGACCGTCAAATCATTAATTTGATTCTTGCCTTAACTTTGTGTCCTGTGGCTTTATTACAATTTGGTTTTCACCTTTGTCAAAGATCTGCAAATACTGGGATAGACAGGAGGGTGCAGCAGTACTAGAAAAATGAGACGAATGTTTCCATATGGAGCAGTTTGCGCACACCTCTCCAGCCTGACTCTGTTACTGGTGAATGTTCACAGGTGACACGTGAATCAGTCTTCCTGTTACCAACTGCCTGCTCGTTGCTGTTTCTTATTGAATTTCACCTTTTCAAAAAAAAATCACTTGCACTGAAAGCGGTAGCTTTCTTCTAGAATTTTACTACTACTCAATAAATTGGGCAGGGTTTTCATGAATAAACATTCGCCACAGACATGAGAGATTTGAAGATGTCTTCACTTATTTATATTTTTAAAAAATCTGAGCTAGCTGGAGAAGCTGTGCGGAATATAGTTGTGTGATTGAGATGTAAAGTTTGCATATTTAGCTCAAGTCAAATATATATCTGTAATCCTGACCTCCTCTTTGCTTCTTAAATGGAAAGCTGAAGAAGTCTAATGAAATTTTGTCACTTTAGCCATGAGACCCAATCTTCAGGATCTGGCGTATTTCATTTCTGACGAGCTGAGAAGAATCTATGGAAAGTTGTTTTTGAGAGAATCCAACCAGTTGTCAATGAAAGATTGAAGCCACTTCCTACAGCATTATTGTCTTAACACAATATTTTCTCACTGATGTCAAGTAATTTGTAGAACACCTTTTACATGCTTTATAGGGTATGCTGTAGGTCATACTTTTGTGACTGTTAGTTTTAAGAGCTGGTGCATTTCTCAGACCTGGTAAGTCAGCCCCAGTTGTCTCTATCAGCAAGATGCAGCTTTGCCCTTCTCAGACATCAGTTTTGTCTCTTTATGTTGATAGGAGAAGCTTACAAATTTATCCACAGGATAGAATCATAGGTTGGAATTACTTTACTTTAAAGATGTCCCATTAATTGGATGATTCTGTTCCTGTACATCTGAAGCTTTATTAACTTTGTCAAGTGTAACTTCTTCAAACTGGGCTAGATTACCAGACAGGCCAGCAGGATGTAGAGCTTTTACCAGAGGTTGTCGATCTTCACTCGCTTCTGAAATGACAAAAACTGGCTTTGTCAGGGTTTTTCGATCTGACTGATTTGCCAGACGCCTGGTTTTGGTTGAGTCAGTCTGAAGACTCTTGATGTTGTTTGACACAGAGCTGTCTGTGAAGAACCTGGGCCCTTGACGGGATGGCACAGGTTGTGGATCTGGTGGCTGGCATGCACGGTTGTCACAGTTAGTGGTTACGCTCAAGTTGTGCTGACGTGCGTTTGGCCGGAAGCCAAAGCAGGGACTTCCAAACCAGGCTCTTCTCAGGTTGGTGCCCGTGAAGAGCCCACGATGGCTCTGTGCAGATTGAGTGAGTGGATAAGAAGCAGCACTTCCTGAAGAATCATATATTTGCTCCAATTCTGTTTCCAACTGCATATCAGACACCACTTTCCGCTTGTTCTCAATGTGGTGGCCACTTGGTGAGTTGCCAGTGCCCTGTATAAATTTTAAAGCATGAAATAAAGGAAGGGCAACAGTGAAGCAAACTTTTGTTATCTTTATGATTTTATAAATAGATTTGTATTCCACATTAAGCTTGCACTGCACATAAACTGCTTGACCTTCGATGATGAACATTAGTCAGCCAAGTATCAGAAGGTACAAAACCTTCCATGGAGTAAGAAGGTTGTCCTGCTACTCTGCCCATTACTGACAGCCCCACAATCACCCCAGACACTGGAGGATAATATAGGCCGATACTCTAGTGTAGCATTGAGGCAGTGCTGCACTGTCAAAGCTGTTGCATTTGAAATGGAGTTTCCATCCACCATGATGACTATTAAAAGATCTGATGGAACAGAAGAGTTTGCCTGACCAATATTTATCTCTCAACCAACATCATTTAAAGTTATTTTAAATACATTATTTGCTAATTATTTCATTGCTCTGCATGAGAACTTGCTGTACACCAGTTGGTTCTTATTTCCTACTTCAGATCACAGCCTTCCAAAAGTATTCCTTTAGCTGTAAAGTACTTTGGGAATCTAGTTGCTACAGATAGAATCATACAATGGTTATAGTGCAGAAAGGCCATTCAGCCTGTCAAGTTTGTATTGCTTTCTGAAAAAGCCAATTAAAAAGTTATTTGGAGGATGTGGACATCACTAGCTAGGCCAACATTTATTGTCCATCTCTTCGCTCTTGAGAACTAAATGTTTGTTTCGATTGAAACATCTTTTTTTTTTCCTTTTCTGCAATCTCTTATCTAACCTTACTTGTTGACCTGGCCTTTGCTTCAATCACTAACTCTTGTAATGAATTCATAGCCTCACTGCTCTGTGTAAAGTGCATTATACATGCTCCTGCAGCCAAGAGGCTTAAGTCAAATTCCACCTTCTCCAGAGGGGTATAGTAGTTTCATAACATCTCTGAACGGGTTGTTTATCTCCAAATGCTGCTGTGTCAATTTAAGAACACTTATACTGCGTCCATACTAGTGGTGTTAGTCAACTGAGCTACAGCTACCATAAATGATTGCTGGCCCTTCACCCTACCTACAAGGCTTTAATTTCTCCAATTCTATTTGTAGTGAATTATATCCCATGTACATATTTTGCCAAATTTCAATATCTGGCAGCTTTCACAATTGAAACAGGCCTGACTTTAGATTTACTTACACAATTCTCCACCAGTTTTGTAAATGAACTTGTATTCATCCAGTCATGCCAATCTCTTGGTGGTTGCGGCAATGGCCCCAAAACATCATGGAAGTTCCGGATGCTCCAGGCGCATTGTTGGGATGGGGAGGTTCCATCACCATCGCCTTTTCTAACCAATGGTGGCTTCTCTCCTTCTGAAACCAGGAGATCTGGCGCTAGCCAATCACACGTGGGAGATGAACTCGTTGGGCTTCTCTTGGGGAGCTGTGGAAGAGAATCAGAGAGAGTCCAAGGTAAATTCCAACAAAACAAACAGCACTGTCTTGTGCATCTACGTTTATCGCTGAACTTGGTGTCTCCAACAACAATTTGCATCAAGATTGCATTTGCGTTAAATGTGGTAAAACATTCAAAGTATCTTAGAATTTTGACACCGTGCCACATTTAGAACTCTTTGTCCAGATTTTAGCAGTCAGCTGTGAAATGAGGCCGATCTTCAACTTTCTGGAAATGCAATGAGTTTTCACATTATTTGGGATTCCCATGTCAAGCTGCAGTAATATCAAACTGTCCAAGGAGTCAATCATAATAAAGAGCTCCCATAGGTAATCAACCAGGAAGTGAAAGCCCTAATAAACACATCATTTTTGAAAGATCAGGATGAAGATGTACAATTATGATAGAAATTAAATATACATAAACTTTTACTATTTTTTAAAAAAATCCCAGTAACTGATTTAATAGACATTTAGCAATATTCATAATTAGTAGACTTTTTTCAGGATCAGACAGACTGTTCAGCAGTGGTTAATATTCTTTGTGCAAGGCATAACATTTTATGGGGCTTCCAACAGAAATGAGAGCAAAAAAGGGGACGAGGATGAGATGGAAATGTTGATGCTAATTTCCCCCCTCTTCCCCCCCCCCCCCAAACACAGTGGATGGAGGGGTGCCTGGAACGTGCTGCCAGGGCAGGTGGTAGAAGCAGATACAATAGCAATGTTTGAGGCATTTAGAGAGAGACACTAACAGGCATGGAATAGAAGGATACAGACCATGTGTAGGCACATGGGCTTAGTTTAGAATGACATCATGGTCAGCACAGACATGACGGCTGAAGTGCCTGCTCCTGGGCTGTACTGTTCTATGCACCCATGTTCTTACCAAATCTTTTGATTTTGCCAATTGCTGGTTTTGGGAGAGGGCCACAGAATCACCAGTAACAGAGCACTGAGTGACCGGTATATTCCAAAATTACTTTGTTAGAAAAAAGGTAGCGTGGCAATGAGGTTCAGGAGGGAATTAAAGTGTTTAGGACCTCAGCAAGATGAATTCACAACCACTGATGGTGGTAATGATTAAAATCAGGAAGCAGGAACTACAGGAGTGCAAGAGATTTTGAATCTTTAGAAGTATGGACCATTACAGAGACAGGCAAATTTAACCAAAGCCAACACAAGGATTTAATTTTCTTAAAACACAGCAAGTGATTACAATTGGGAATGCAGTTCTCAGAAAATAGTGGATCCACATTCAGCTGTGGCTTTCAAAAAAGAACTGGATAAGTGCCACCCAAAAACATTGCCATAAGTAATTGGCAGAGTAGGAGAACAAACTAAATGACTCCTACAGACAGCAAGCACAGGCCTGATGGGCCAAATGGGCTCCTTATGCACTGCAATCATTGTGATTTCTTTTTCCTCAACACTCCCTATTCTTTTTGGGAAGTCTTCATATCCATCTCAGCAAGTCTCTGGAGCAGTTGACATTGCCCAGCTCAGCAGATTGCAAGTTTCAGCAGAGGTCCACCAGCATTATCCCATCCCTGGGAATCTCCTAGCTTTGATAGGGATTCAGGCTGGCAGCTATGTCCCAAGGAGTCAGAGCTTATGGGTTCAGCGTTATTGCTCAGACGAGTGACTATAGGAGTTGAAATGTCATGTTGAGGTTGTACAGGATGTTGTTGAGGCCTCTACTGGGTGTACTGTGTGCAGTTCTGGTTGCCCTGTTACAGTAAGGATATTTAAGGACATTGGTTAGGCCATTTTTGGAATAGTGCATTCCCTGCTGTAGAGAAGATGTTGTTAAACTTGAAAGGGTTCAGAAAAGATTTACAAGGATGTTGCCAGGATTGGAGGGTTTGAGCATAGGGAGAAGCTGAATAGGCTGGGGCTATTTTCCCTGGAGTGTCAGAGGCCGAGGGGTGACCTTATTGAGGTTTATAAAATCATGAGGGGCATGGATAGGGTGAATAGTCAAGGTCTTTTCCCCAGGGTAGGGGTGTCCAAAACTAGAGGGCATAGGTTTCAGGTGGGAGGGGAGAGATTTAAAAGGGACCTAAATGGGAATGTTTTTGTTTACACACAGAGTGGTGCGCGTATGGAATGGGCTACCAGAGGAAGTGGTGGAGATGGGTACAATTACAACATTTAAAAAGGCATTTGGATGGGTATAATGGAGCGTAGTGGCAACCAGTGGCCAGTCCACATGGAGGCACCCTGCACATGCTGGTCTGCTGTGGAGAGCCCCTGGAGGGAGACTAAGATGTTTGTCTTTTTCACTTTGTTTCTTGTTTTTGTGACCTATGTTTATACTGTGTATAGCTGTTCTGTAACATTTTGTTTTCTTTATTTCCCTCTACTGTAACTAAGGATTGTACTTGGGTACCCTGTACCTAACAAGGTGCCATTGTTACACTGTAACTAATTTGTAACTGTTGAAGTTGTACCTGGGTATCTTTGCACCTAAGATGGTGCTGTAAGTGGCAACCTATAAACCTTTCACTGTTCTCATTTGAGTATGTGACAATGAAGCTAATTCAATTCAATTCCGTTCAATATTCAATTGAGATAGTTTACACAAGATTTAACAGGATGTGGCTGAGAATGGACGGTTTAAATTATAAAAATAGGCTGGACAGGGTGGGATGTTTTTCCACTGGAGTGTAGGAGGTTGAGGGGTGACCTTACAGAGATTTAAACATAAATAGCAAGGGTCTTTTCCCTGAGCTCAAAACAAGGGGGCATAGTTTTAAGGTGAGAGGAGAAAGTTTTTAAAAGGACATGAGGGGCAACCGTTTTACACAGAGTGGTTAGTGCGTGTAATGAACTGCCAGAGGCGGTGATGGATGTAGGTACAGTTAAAACATTTAAAAAGACATTTGGAAAGGTACATGAATAGGAAAGGTTTAGAAGGATATGGGCCAGGAGCAGGCAAATGGGACCAGTTTAGTTTTGAATACCTGGTCAGCATGGACTTATTGGACTGAAGGATCTCTGTTTCCATGCTGTATGACTCTATGACTGTATAAATCCCACTCCAGTGACTTCCAGGCTGACATTACAATAATCAGGATGTGCAAAGTGCATTTTTTTTTGGTTCAGATATTAAACCAAGGTTCTACAAGCTCTTTTAAGGCAATTTCAGGTAAATTGGAAGAGCAGGTCAGTACCCTTATAATTCATACTTCACTGTTTCCAAAGTGCGTTGGGATCAAAATATCTACTCACCAAGGACTGCAGCGGTTTAAAAGGTGGGTCACCACCACCTCCTTCAGGGCAGTTAGAGATGGGCAATAAATGCTGGCTCAACCAGTGATGCCCACACACCATGAATTAATATTTTAAAAAAGACATTGACCTTCTATCTCAGAGGGTGCAGGTTACAATGGAATTTCAAACTCAGCTATTTTCAAATGGGACACCATCACGATTTTGTTTGGAAACTAAGAATCCTTTGCAGCTCACCAAATCAGCTGGAGAAAGATTGCAAACAGACAGTGCTGCTTTAAGCAGCCTCTAATACTGCTGTTTAGATTATATGAGGCTGAGTCATTCTTTCCTATTAGTCAGATTTCCTCATGAAAGTTTGTTCTGAATTTCAGTTCTAAATAGGTAATTGTCCAGATTGTGTGTTTCTGGCTAACCTGGGTGAAATCAAGCTGCCTTGACATTCCGTTAGCCTGCTCAAAGGGGAGAGTTCACTGAAAGGGATTTTCTGGTTGGAAAGATCGCTGACTCCTAAGCTGATTGATTGGAGAAGGAAGGGTGTAAATACATTTAGAAATATTTGGAAATGAGACTAAGCATCTGAAAAACTAAAATTTGGAAATAAACCCAAACAACATGCAGCATGAGGCAGCATGGTAGCTCAGTGGTTAGCACTGCTGCCTCATAATGCCAGAGACACAGGTTCGATTCCAACCTCAGGCGACAGTGTGGAGTTTGTACATTCTCCCTGTGTCTGTGTGGCTTTCCTCCCACCGTCCAAAGATGTGTAGGTTGGGTGGGTTGGCCATGGGAAATTGCCCATGATGTACAGGTTAGGAGGATTAGCCATGGGAAATGCAGGGTTATAGGGTAGGGGGTGGGGGTTGGTATGATGCTCTTCAGAGGGTCAATGTGAACTCAACAGGCTGAATGGCCTGCTCCAATACTGTAGGGATTCTATGTAGTGTATAATAGTATCTAATATATAATTAATAGATGTAGATGATTGTATGGGGCTTTATTTCAAAGGCCACAAAAAATCTTGAATTAATGATTAAATCCTGTATTTTTCTTCATAATGCTTCTTTTTTTAAAATTTAAAACAGAAAATCTGAAACTTGGGCCCAGGATATTACACGGCAGCAGTGACCCTATCCATGAGCTAGAAAGTCAGGGGTAATCCTGCTGCAGCCATGTTTGGGAGCCTCAGGCAGATTGAAAGTCTGGCAAATAACTGCCTGGATGTCAGACTCCCTTCTCTTTAGGATTCTCTAATCAACCTGTTCTGGGATGTTACTAATCTTGTTTTTCTCTTTTAAGATACTCGTTAAAACCCAGCTCGTGACCAAGTTGTTGATCATCTTACTTCAATTTCTCCTTAAGTGTCAAATTTTGTGCAATAACTTGCCTGTGAAGTGAGTTGGAATGTTTTGCTATGTTAAAAGCTCTATATAAATGCATGTTTTTCTTAATGTAATCACTGTAATGTGACATTTGGGCAGGAAATTCTGATCCCAAACAGAAACTCACTGTTAATCTTTGTTTTCCTTCCAGAAAATGAGATAATCTCATCAGTTTATTCGTCTAGACAATTATTACAAACCAAAACATTCACCAGCTGTCATGCCAACATCAGAACCTTGCACTTTTGTATGAACTAGAGCTGGCACTGTTTAGGGCAAAGACCTACATTTGTTCTGACTGTAACAAATGTTCTTTTAAAAAAAAAACAGAATATCTATTCTACATTATTTTAAAGAAATCCAGTTTCCATTATTTAGTGTCTATATATTTTAAAGTACAAAAAAACTATAAAAATCTGTAATATCTGTCATTGAGGAGGCATAGAGTTTTCTGTTAAATTTCACAGAACCTTGGAATTGCTATGGTGCAGAAGGAGACCATTCAGCCCATTATGCCTGCACTGACTCTCTGAGCATGGACATTTATTGAATTTAGGTAAAGGTTGAAAATCCATGGTACAGTGAACCATGTTGGCAAAATGAGGAAAGGATGTTCAAAATGGGTGTGCTCCTGAAACAGTGATACTGGATTAATAACCCAGTGCAGATTGGGAGTTTGAGCCCCACTCCAGGATTTGAACACAAAGCATGATGTAAAGACAAGGCCCTATCTGTTCTCTCCCAGGGCAGCAGTTTTTAAATCATCCATCCTTATTCTGGACTGATCCTTCCACTTTGATTTATCCTTTACCCCATTCCCAAAATATGTTATAACATGGTTTAAATTTTCATACTGAACCTTTCACAATCAATTTTGAAAAATGAACGAAATTTTGAAAGGCAATGCTAGGAATTTGGGTGGTGAATGCAGACTCAGCGGGAGCATTTGAAAAGGGAATCAAATCAATCCTGAAGGGTTAAAATTGAAAGGGATCTGACGAAAATTGAGGGGCAATTGGAAATAACTGGATTGCTCTTTAGTTGAGCTGGAATAGACTCAATAGGCAGCACTGCACTGTTCTGCTATTCTACAAAATACTCGAGAAGAGTCAAGAACTCAAGAATCTAGACATTAAAGAGCTGTTATTATTATTTAAGGGATGGAAGTCTGCCCTCCTTAGGTGGTCTGGGTCAGTACATGACTATGGTTCCCGATGTGGCCTCCTCTACTTCAGGGAGACCAAGCGGAGACTCGGAGACCACTTTGTGGAGCACCTACGCTCGGTTTGTGACAAACGACAACACCTCCCAGTTGCGAACCGCTTCGACTGCCCCTCCTACTTCCTGGACAACATGACCATCCTGGGCCTCCTCCAGTGTCCCAACGATGCCACCCGGAAACTGGAGGAACAGCACCTCATTCCGCCTTGGAAGCCTATAACCCAATGGTCTCAATGTGGACTTTACTAGCTTCAAAATCTCCCCACCCCTGACCTCATTCCAAGACCAGCACCCCCCTCATCCCCACCTCCTTGACCTATCCGACTTCTCTCCTATCTATCTGCTTCACCATCCATCTTCTATCACCGCCCCCTACTCTCTATTTATTCCAGAGTCCCTTTCCCCTCCCCCATTTCTGAAGAAGGGTCCAGACACGAAACGTCAGCTTTCCTGCTCCTCTGATGCTGCCTGGCCTGCTGTGTTCCTCCAGCTCCACACCTTGTTATCTCTGACTCCAGCATTGGCAGTTCCTACTATCTACGGTTCCAATCTGGTTTGGTTGATTCTTTAAATGTCCAAGCAAGTCACTCACTCATAACATCACCATCTCAAGATGGCCAATTTATCAGCTTTACCATAGACTCCCACACCCTGAACTTAAATAATAGATGAGAGATGATAAATAAATACTGATAGTGCCACATTTGTGTTTTAAAAACCTTCATAGACTTTAGGAAGAAAAGGCAACTGGGAGGTTTGTGTTGAGGGTGGTGATGATGAAGCTAATCTGTTCTGAAGTTAGCATTCTAGTGATTAATTAATAGTGAGGAATTTCAGTACTACAAGGACATTGTGTAATTGGCACCTTTTCAGTCCAGGAGGAACAAGTTAAAGAACCTGAGACCCAACAAACTGCAGCAACTCACCAAGGCTCCTTTAATTGCTACTTCCAAATCTGTAACCTCTACCATCAAGTAGGACAAGAGCAGCTGAAACGTGGGAACAGCCCCTGCAAGATTGTCTCCAAACCACACACCATTCCAACTTGGCATTAATGTCTCTGTTCATCAGCGTTATAGAGTCAGAGTCATACAGCACCGAAACAGACCCTTCAGCTCAACTCATCTGCACCAACCAGACATCCCAATCTGACCTCATTCCATTTGACTGGGTCAAATCTCTAAAACTCTCTCATAACAGTACTGTGGGGCATACCTGTACCCATAAGACATAGGAGCAGAAATTAGACCATTCGGCCCATCAAGTCTGCTCTGCCATTCAATCATGGCTGATAAGTTCCTCATCCCCATTCTCCCGCTTTCTCCCCATAACCCCTGATCCCCTTGATAATCAAGAACCTATCTATCTCCGTCTTAAATATACTCAATGACCTGGCCTCCACAGCCTTCTGTGGCAGTAAATTCCATAGATTCACCATTCTCTGGCTGAAGAAGTTTCTCCTTATCTCTGTTCTAAAAGGTCTTCCCTTTACTCTAAGGCTGTGCCCTCGGGTCCTACTCTCTCCTACCAATGGAAACATCTTCCCAACATCCACTCTGTTCAGGCCATTCAGTATTCTGTAAGTTTCAATTAGATCCCCCCTCATCCTTCTAAACTCCAACGACTATAGTTCCAGAGTCCTCAAACGTTCCTCATATGTTAAGCTTTCCATTCCTGGGACCATTCTCGTGAACCTCCTCTGAATCCACTCCAGGGCCAGTATGTCCTTTCTGAGATATGGGGCCCAAAACTGCATACAATACTCCAAATGTGGCCTGACCAGAGCCTTATAAAGCCTCAGGAGTACAGCCCTGCTTTTATATTCAAATCCTCTCAAAATAAATGCCAACATTGCATTTGCCTTCCTGATTACTGACTCAACCTGCAAGTTTACCTTGAGAGAATCCTGGACTAGAACTCCCAAGCCTCTTTGCACTTCAGACTTCTGAATTTTCTCCCCATTTAGAAAATAGTCCATGCTTTTATTCTTCTTACCAAAGTGCATGACCGCATACTTTCCCACATTGTACTCCATCTGCCACTGCTTTGCCCACTCTCCTAACCTGTCCAAATCCTTCTGCAGCCTCCCCACCTCCTCAATACTACTTGTCTCTCCACCTATCTTTGTGTCGTCTGCAAACTTAGCCAGAATGCCCATAGTTCCTTCATCTAGATCATTAATGTATAAAGTGAAAAGTTGTGGTCCCAACACTGACCCTTGTGGAACACTACTTGTCATTGGCTGCCATTCTGAGAAAGACCCTTTTAACCCTACTATCTGCTTTCTGCCAGACAACCAATCTTCTATCCATGCTAGCACCTTGCCTCTAACACCATGGGCCCTTAATCTTATTCAGCAGCCTCCTGTGCGGCACCTTGTCAAAGGCCTTCTTGAAGTCCAGGTAGACAAAACTCATTGACTCCCCTTGGTCTACCCTGCTCGTTACTTCCTCAAAGAATTCTAGCAGATTTGTCAGGCATGACCTCCCCTTGATGAAACCATGCTGACTTTGCCCTATTTTACCATACACTTCCAAGTATTCAGAAATCTCATCATTTACAATGGATCCAAAATCTTATCCACGACCGAGGTTAGGCTAATCCGCCTGTAATTTTCTGGCTTTTGCCTTACTCCCTTTTTAAACTGGGGTGTCATGTTAGCAATTTTCCAGTCCTCTGGGACCCTCTCTGGCTCTAGTGATTCCTGAAAGATCACCACTAACGCTTCCACTATCTCTTCAGCTATCTCCTTTAGAAATCTAGGGTGTAGTCCATCTGGTTCAGGTGATTTATCCACCTTCAGGCCAATCAGTTTTACTAGCACTTTTTTCTTGGTGATGGCCACCATACTCAGCTGTGCCCCCTAAATCTCGAATTTTTGGGAGAGTACTCATGTCTTCTACCATGAAGACTGACGAGAAGTAATTATTCAGTTCCTCAGCCATTTCCTTGTTCCCCACCACTATCTCTCCAGTGGTCCAATGTCCACTTTTGCCTCTCTTTTGTCCTTTATATATCTAAAGAAACTCTTACAGTCTTCATTTATATTACTGGCTAGCTTACCCTCATATTTAATCTTCTCCCTCCTTATTTCTTTTTTTGTTGCCCTCTGTTGGTCTTTGTAAGCTGCCCAGTCCTCTGGTTTCCCACTGCCTTTCGCCGCATTAATATGCTTCCTCTTTTGCTTTTATGCTATCCCTGACTTCCTTAGTCAGCCATGGTTGCCTCATCCTCCCTGTACCATGCTTCTTTTTCCTAGGGATGAATTTTTGCTGCATTTCCAGAATTACTCCCAGAAACTCCAAAGTCTGCAGTGCTTCAAGAAGACAGCTCACCACCGTCTTCCAAAAGGGCAATTAGGAACAGGCAAGAACTGCTGGCCATACCAATGATGTTCAACATCCCCAAAACGTAGATAAAACCATACCCCAAGAAGAGTGGTTTGCAAACAAGGACAGTGTTAAGTTCAATAATTCACAAGCTGACAATTCAATTTCTATCCTCCATCCAACATCTCTAAAGTACCTTTGTTTTAAAGCTGGAGAAATGTAAATTGCCCAGGCTCAGACCAGTTGAAATCACAAAGATCTCATCACTCCCAGTCTCTGTCACTGCTGACTCACTGGAGGCCATTTCCATATCAGTGCGGTTTGAATTACCTGCAACAAGTCAGACTGGGAATTAAAGAGAACTCTAACAAGCCAGAATCGCTTCATTAACAGAGCATTTCTACTAGACCTGAGCTTTAACACAATTCTTTAAACTCTTAAAATAAATTGAAGTTCAGTTTGGTATTATTTAAGAAGAAAAATCTGTACGTCTCAGTCTGCTAAAAAGTCTCAAGGCTGTGGTTTCAAATTTAATAATAAGCAAACAATTACAAATCATTAGTGAGTTTCATAGAAGCCATTTCCACATTTCTTCTCAAAAGTTTAGCATTTCCATTAGAAATATTATTTATTCCTGAATTCACAGTCAGATAAACTTGAATTCCTTTTGTAAACGTGGAAATTTCTGAATGTTGAGAATGTTGAGAAAGTGTGGAGAGGAGTTAAACAAACATGGAGAATGCCTTCCGCATTCAATGGGAAAAAGAATATTTTATGTAAGTGGCGGTAACATTAATTTGGGCTCATGGTTCAGCTGCCACTATTGAGAAAAGGAACTCCCTTGCTTTCCCTTGGACTCTAACCAGATCTCAAGTACTTTTGAAAAAATCTCCACACATACTAACCCATTCCCCCGAGAGTGCTGCTGTGATTGTTGTTCTCATTTTCTAACGAGACCTCCTGGTTTGGCCTGTTGGCCACAAGCTGCATTTCTCCGATATCAACTGCAGAATTCTGGATCCCGTTCTATAAAAAAGAAAAAAACTATAACTCGGATTTGGATCAACATTCCTCTGCAGCTCTGGAATCCTAATATAGAAGGGCGCTGATGCAATGCAGTAACCCAACTCTCTTTAGACAACAAGGTGCAGGGCTGGATGAACACAGCAGGCCAAGCAGCATCATAGGAGCAGAAAGGCTGATGTTTCGGGCCTAGATTTCTGATGAAGGGTCTAGGCCCAAAACGTCAGCTTTTCTGCTCCTATGATGCTGCTTGGCCTGCTGTGTTCATCCAGCTCTGCACCTTGTTATCTCAGATTCTCCAGCATCTGCAGTTCCTACTATCTCTTTAGACAGCAGCTTCCAAATCCATGACCACTACAGTCTAGCAGGACAAGGGCAGCGGATACATGGGAACACTAACACCTGCAAGTTCCCCTCTGAGCCGCACAGCATCCGGACTTGGAAATGTCGCCATTGCTTCAGTGTATCTGGGTCAAAAATCATGGAATTCCCTCCCTAAGGCATTAGGCATCTACCTTAGCATATGGACTGCTGTGGTTCAAGAGGCAACTGATCTCCTCAAGGGCAACTAGGGGCGGGCAGAAAATGCTGAACTAGCCAACATAGTCATGAATTCAGAATATGTACGAGAAACATAGCAAGGCCTGTTTTAGTGATTCAATAGAGTTTCAGTAGAAAGTCAATGGTTTCTTTGTTCTTTCCCTTTCAGAATGGACCAGTTTCCAAAACAGAGGGTGACATGCTCCCTTTTTGAATGGATTATGACCATTGTTCACAATATAGACACTGGGTCTTACAGTCAAAAACTGGACAAGGAAGCCAGCTGGGACTGGCAGGTCAGACACACATTTCCAGACTTGCTGATGCTTTTAACTGGTCCCTTTTCAACTGGGATCTTAATCATCTGACCCTCTGGTCAGGTGGAAAAGAAAAGGACTTGTTACTTTTTAAACAGAGATATCCCAAAAGCTTACAACTAAAGGAGTACTGTTAAGTGTTGTCTCTGTTGCAATTTAGGAAAATGGAGCAACTAATTTACACAGAGCAAGCCCCCACAAACAGCAATGTGATCATGGGTAGACAGCCTGTTTTTTGAGATTTTGATTGAGGGATAAATGTTGGCCTGGACAGTGAGGGTGCCTCTGTTGTTCTCTTTCAATGTAGTGCCATAGAATTGTTCACACCTCCCTGGCTGCCTGAGGGGGCAGACAGACCGTTGGTCTATCATCACATCCAAAACTGCAACACCCCCTCAGTACTGCAGCTGTGTCAGCCTCAAATGTCTGATCTGGGATCTGAACCCATGACCTTGCTATTCCATCTAATGAGTCAAGGTGGAGACTGAGGGAGTGGAAGAAGTGGTTGGGGCCTGTGAGGAAAAGGGCAGCGACAACACTGACTGCAGTCCTCCAGAGTTATCGGTGAAGGAAAAAAAGGAGGGGGAGAGAGAGAGAAGGGGCAGAGAAGTAGGGGGGTGGGTGAGTGTGAGAGAGAGAGAGAAGGGGCAGAGAAGTAGAGGGGGGGTGGGTGAGTGTGTGTGTGTGTGAGAGAGAGAGAGAGAGAGAGGGAGAGAGAAGAAAACAGCAGAGGAGTGGTCATTTCCATCTCCTGTGTATAAAGGTAATGGAGATCCAGATTGAGGCCTTGAAATTAAAATCAGAATCTCCTAGAAATGACAGCAAGGAAATCTGGAGAGAAAAATAAACTTGCCATGAAAGAAGATGTTGGTATTTGATTGTTGACATATCATTCAAACATTAGCCACAAAAATACTGGTGCTGGAAAAAAATGGCCATTGACTGGAGATGGGAGATATGATGATGAGATCTCAAAAGAATATGTCCAAGCCCACCAGCAGTAAGACCAGCTCCATGCCCAGGCTGATTGTGCCAGTGGAGATGTGATGCAATGTTTTGGTGGTGGTGGTATCTTGGAGCAAGAGGTACGAGGTCAAAGTGTCAAATGATTAAAAAAGCAGACAGCGAAAGGATTATTCTACTGTACATTTTCCAAAGTTTGCCCTCCAGACCATTAAATTCTTGAGAATTCAGGTTATCTGTTCTGTATAGGTACAGCAAGCTTTCCTGAAGTTCTCATCAGTAGCAGGTGTTGAATAACAAATAGCATCAGACTTTATTCAATAAACATGGCACTACAAAAGCACAGCAGGTCAGACAGCATCCAGGGAGCAGGGAAGTCAATGTTTCAGGCCGAAACCCTTCATCAAGACAAAGGGTTTAAGTCCGAAACCTTGACTTTCCTGCTCCTCGGATGCTGTCTGACCTGCTGTGCTTTTCCAGCCCCACATTTATTGACTCTAGCTTCCAGCAGCTGCAGTCTCCAAGCCTGACTATATTGATTATTGGTGAAACACTCCACTGTCAGCCTAAACACAGAAAATAATCCTGGTACTAGGACCTATTGCTAATGTGCCGAGCAGCATGGTCTGTATCCCTTCTGCTTCCCTAACTTTGCCTATCACACTGCCAGGATACTGCAGGCTCTGCTGCTTTTGCCGATTTTCTTCTGCAACAATCATTTACACCTCTTCCAGATTCATTCTCCGTGTCGTATTGTCAAATTTCCACCTCCTTTTGTACAAATGCAAAAGCAGCAAAGAGTCGAATTCTGAAATCAGAGCCGGAAGCACTGGAAATGCTCAGGCAGCATCTGTGCAGAGATGGAAACAGTTAATGCTTCACATGAGACCTTTCTTTAGAATCCTTCACCTTTTGCTTTGGATGTTCATGTGTTTTTAAATCTCGCTGCCCCGCCTCCTCTACCCCAACATCACAGAACTTCCTTTTTGTGCTTTTCTCCATTCCCCCTCTCCCTGCCTCTGCAACTTTCTCAATCAAATCTGCCTCCATCTCATTACCAAGTGCATTTCAGAGGGTAGGTGATGGCCTAGTGGTATTATTGATAGACTATTAATCCAGAGCCCCAGGTAATATTCTGGGGACCTGAATTCAAATCCTGCCATGACACTTGGCAGAATTTAAATTCAGTAATAATCTGGAATTAAGAGTTTAATGATGACCATTAATCCATTGCCAATTATCAGGTTAAAAAACCCATCAGGTTTACTAATGCCCTTTAGGGAAGGAAACTGCCATCCTTACCTGATCTGGCCTACATGTGACTCCAGATCCACAGCGATGTGGTTGACTCTGAACTGCCCTCTGGGCAATAAATGCTGGTCCAGCCAGTGATGCCCACATCCCGTGAATGAATAAAGAAAAAGACCCAAACTACAAATGTGAAAAAAAACATTTTTGCTCACATCACATTTGCTTCTTCTGCAAGTTACTTTAAAACCTGTGCGGTCTTGTTCGTGATCCTTTTCTAAGTGGGAACAGTTTCTCCTGGTTTATTCTGTCCCATTAGTCTTGCAAACCTTTTAAAAAATTATCTTTTTAGCTTTCTCTTCTGCAAGGAAAATAGATCCAACTTTTCCAAAGTATCTTCATAACGGAAGTTTCACTTCTTTGGAACCACCAAACTGCTTCTGCAATATCCCCAAGGTGTTCACATCCTTCCTGACATGTAGTACCCAGAACTGCACTTAATACTCCAGCTGAAAACTAAGTGTTGTATACAAGTTCAGTATAGCCTCCTTGCTCTTGTGCTCTATATCTACATTAATAAAGCCTCCATCTTCACAGGTGCTAGTTGTCCAGTTCAGCATTTCCAGTCCGTTCTGGTCTGCTATCAAATTTCCACTGTCTGGTCCAGCATCCATGACATTTTGCTTTAGAATCAGAGAATAAAACATCATCTCAAGGCTGCCATTGTCAGGCTCATTGCTGATGGCTTGTGGTTGTGGTAGCTCACTGCCAACAATCCTTCTAAATTGAGGCTAAGGGTCTGTCTAATTTTCGGTCGAAGAGGATAAACCACTGAAGAGTCTTAACCAGACGTACTTGTCTTACAAACAAAAATGTAATTTATGGCATTATAGCAATAGAAAAAACAAACAACATTAATTAGTTAGGCATAATTATAGGGCGGCAGTAGTTAGCACTGCTGCCTTACAGTGCCAGGGACCCGGGTTCAATTCCAGCCTTGGGGCAACTGTCTGTGTGGAGTTTGCACATTCTCCCCGTGTCTGCGTGGGTTTGCTCCGGTTTCCTCCCACAGTCCAAAGATGTGCAGGTTAGGTGGATTGGCTGTGCTAAATTGCCCATAGTGTTCAGGGAGGTGTAGATTAGGTGGGTTATAGGGGGATGGGTCTGGGTGGGATGCTCCGATGTTCGGTTTGGACTTGTTGGGCCGAAGGGCCTGTTTCCACACTGTAGGGATTCTATGATTCTATGATAATTATAATATCAGCAGCACTGGAAGACACATCTGTAACCATCAAGACCCAGTGCAAGAATACCCAACTCTCCATCTAAAGATGTTCTATCGCCAGATTGGTTGGAGCAATTTCAACAGTAACACTTCCCAAATGATGACCTCATGCCACAGCCATTCAGCACATTGAGTCTGCACCATCATTTTCATAAAACATTCCATCGATTACACTCCCGAATCTTTACCCCGAACCAAGCAATATTTTCTCCTTTAAGTATTTATCCAATTCCTTTCTGAAGGCTACAATTAGATCTGCATCCACCACCACATTATCACACAGCATATTCCAAATCCTAAACACTTGTCGCGAGAACAGTCTTCCCCTCATATCACTGATAGAACAGAAATAAACAAACATTAATTTCTTTTTAAAAAAAGACTATTTATAAAATCAGACCAACATCTTAAATTAGATTTACCTCATGCCTTCTTGAGCAATGGGAATGACTTCCTTTACAATGAGCCTTTTTCCTGAATAAAAAAATATAACACTTTGGTTTAGACTTATATCTGAAATCTCAGATCTTTGAAAAAAAAACAGAATTATGAATTATGTTTGCAACATAGAACCTGCCAAAGAGCTTCACACCATCAAGGTTGGGGAACATATTGCTAAATATATTTCCTCAGTCAGAGCAGCTACCCCCACATTAAAAAAAGGCACAGGTTCTTGCAATGACCACGTGTCATCATCACTATGACAACCACACACTCGAGAAGACTCTCCATCCAGTTTACCAAGTCTTTCATTCAAAAAACTGGTAAGCGAACAAATGACAGACGCATAGAAAACCTGGAGTTCTTTCAGGAAAATTTGGCTTTCACCAAACAAGCAGATGGCTGCTCAACACCATTGGAGCAGCACACATTTTCCATGTGCCTGTTACGGTTACAAACAGTTATTAGAGCACATGGTAATGGTGCCAACTGGTTACAACTGTTCAGAACCCAGGATTAGAAATGGAGAAAGTTTAAAGTACAGGTGGAGTCAATTCGGTTCATTCTGCCTGTTGATTTTTTTTTCATAAGCCCATAATAATGGAGGAACACAGTACAAAGTCTGGACGAAGCTGCTAACCTAACAGTGACCATGCAGGCAGTGCTGATCATCTTAAACACCCATCTGGTTCACTAGTGATCTTTAGGGAAAGAAATTTTTTTTATAGAATTCCTACAGTGTGGAAACAGGCCCTTCAGCCCAACAAGTCCACACTGACCCATCCCCCTATAACCCACCTAATCTACACATGCCTGAACACTGTGGGGCAATTTAGTATGGCCAATCCACCTAGCCTGCACATCTTTGGACTGTGGGAGGAAACCGGAGCACACGGAGGAAACCCACGCAAACACGGGGAGAATGTGCAAACTCCACACAGTGACGAGAGGCCGGAATTGAACCCAGGTCCCTGGTGTTGTGAGGCATCAGTGCTAACCACTGAGCCACCATGCCGCCCAAAAGTGTGTCAGAAGTGGGAAATCTGCCATCGTTACCTGGTCTGGGCTACAGAGACCAAAAGTAGTGTGGTTGACTGTTAACTGCCCCATGGACAAAAGGAATGGGCAAAAATGCTGGGCTGGCCCAGTGACGTCCATACCCCAAGACAATTTTTTCAAAAAAATGCAGGTAAATCCCAGTTATGAGCGGAAAGTGTTAGGACCCAGCTTTGTTCATAGAACATGTTACATCACGGTGACTCAGAGTTCCCAGGGCTGCAGACCCTTCCACAGAGAATCCTCAAGTTTACCTGGCCAGTGGTGAGGCAGCTTAGTGCCCAGATAGCAGGGGGGCAGCGATGGGGAAGCAGATTTTAAAAATGCTACTGAGGGTTTAGGCCCTGTGCATGGATAAATCTCACTGATTCTATCCTCTGTGATCAGCCCAAGGATGACCTCTTCACTCCCACCTTTACTCTGCCTCAGGCAAACTTATTGAAACATACTAATTTCTTAGTGAATTTGACAGGGTAGATGCAGTAAAGTTGCTTCCCCTTGTGAGAAAATCTAGGACCAGAAGGCACCATCTCAATGAGGGACTGCACATTTAAGACAGGGCTGTTGAGGCTGGGTCATTAAAATATATTCAAGGCTGAGATGGACTGATTTTTAATTGGTAAGGGAATTGAGGGTTATGGGAATAAGGCAGAAAAGTCAAGTCGAGGATTATCAGATCAGTCATGAACTCATCCAATGGTGGACCAAATTTGATGGGCCAAATGGTTTACTTCTGCTCCTATGTCTTATGGCTTTATGAATGGCGGAACAGGCTCACAAGAACAGAACTGCCTCACATTATTGTCCCACCACTTTCTCTGTGCAAATGGTGCACTGGACATTGCTCAGACTGCGGGGAAGTTTGCTTGGGTGACAACAGTGAACTGTAGTCCGGCAGATTTTCCCATCACTGAACAGAGAGCCCTGTGGCACACCCACAGATTGGGAATATAAGAAAACCTCTTTCGGGAATAGTAGTTGCGTGAACTATCTGCCCATCAACCCACAGCCATTTGTGGTCAGTTTTCCATACATTCCCAAAAGTGTTGAATTTTGCTGGAAATTAGTGATTCCATTTCCTCTCCTTCTAATTCTTTGCCTAACTAGTTCTTATTGGTAGGAGAGTGGACCGAGAGCATGTTGGTGGCGTTTTGGATCATGGAGCTTGCAGGTCTGACCTTGTCCTTATCCAACATTTGTCCACTTACAGAT
>NC_063355.1:41956186-42040279 GCF_021869965.1 Rhincodon typus | reverse complement strand
ACACCTTGTTATCTCAGATTCTCCAGCATCTGCAGTTCCTACTATCTTTGTCCACCTGCAGCTGGGTGGCAGGTTCATCAATCAAAATCATGAACATTTTAACTGTCCCTTGCTTACTGCTGCCCGACTCAGATTCACATGGGGATGGGCCAGAAATACCAATTGTAAGGTAAACTTCTCAGCAATCTGCCATTTATTTCTTGATGTGAAATTTGATCCGAAGTATTGCAAAGCAATTTGAATCGAAGAAGTGTGCAGGAGGTCTCTCAGATTTTGCTCTTGGAAGTCTCTCTCATGGAACGTGACAAATTGATTTGAGTTTTTTTTAAAATTCATTGCAAGTGCTGCTGTTTTATTCCTTGATTAACACGATTAGCCCCTGTGGGGTCCTCCTACTGCATTATTATCCCAGCAACAAATAGTTCTAGTCAAGCAATGACCCATAAGAAAAGCTCTTGTGCCAAATTTAACCACTACCTTGTTGCCTGTAATTCCACGTGGGAGCACCTTTCCTTCACAATGGGACATTTCCTCAGACTAAACCAGAAAGCCGATCTCCACTCAAAGTGCTGTATTCATTCTACACCATAGTCTTTATACAGCACCATTTACATTCTCAAAGTGCTTTTGGGCATGTTACACCAATTAGTTACTTTGTTTGCTCTTTTTTAATCACTGTTTTAGGAAACATGGCACCTAATGTGAACACTGCAAGCTCTCAAAAAGATCAATACAGTAACAATCAGATGACAGTCAGCTTCAGTGATATTAGTTTGAGCCATACAAAATGCAGACGTGCACGCACACACAGACACACACACACAGACACACACACACAGACACACACACAGACACATGCATTTGGAGATGGACTTCCCATCCTAGATATAAAACAGCATTGACAGGTAAGAGGGCACACGCATCCAACAAAATTATATTTCACCCAGAAATCTATTAAAACTTGGATCAAAGAGAGATTACAACTGTTGGGAAAGACTGAAATGCCCTCCATTTTATTTCTTCATAGGATGAAGGCATTGCCAGCAAGGCCAACATTTATTGCCCATCCTCTACAGCTTCATTCCCTGTAGGCAACCCTCCGAGGTCCGTGTGCGGCACTGATTTCTGGAACTGGAGGTCAATGCTAGGAACAACGTGGGCACGCCAAGCACGACCCTCTGAGCAGCTGCATGTTGCTCAATAGCCCTCAAGGTGGTGGTGGTGAGCTGCCTCATTGAACCTTGCAGTCCATGAGACGTGAACAGTGCTGTTGGAGAGGGAGTCTCAGGGATTTCCACCCAGTGACAGTGAGAGATTGGCAATGCAGCTCCAGGCTAGTCAGGCAGTCAGAGACTTGGAGGGGAGTCTTTCCTATAAATAAGAGAAGGCTCATAGCAGTTTTTTAAAAGATTATGAAAGGGTCCAATTGGGTGTCGTGCAGAACCCCCATTAAAAGTACAGTCATATCAGGTACATGGGAAGATGGCTGTGGTTGTTGGAGGTCAATCATCTCAGCTCCAGATATCTCTGCAGGAGTTCCTCCTCAGGGTAGTGTCCTAGGCCCAACCATCTTCAGCTGCTTCCTACTGATCTTCTCTCCATCACAGAGTCAGAAGTGAGAATGTCCGCCAATGACTGTGCAATGTTCAACACTATTTGTTACTCCTCAGGTACCCCTCACTGAATACTTCGCTATCAACATCATGGGGCTTACCACCAAGCAGGAACTGAACTGGACCAGCTGCATAAATACTATGTCTACAAGGAGAGGTCAGTAGCTAGTACTGCAGCCAATAACTCACCCCAACCAGCCCAATACAAGGCACAGGTCAGGAATGCGATGAAATACCTGCTTGCATGAGTGCTGCTCCAACAACACTCGAGACACATGTCACAATCCAGAACAAAGCAGCTGCCAGATCACCAAAACCACTTTCAGTATTCACTCCTTCCAACACCATTTGGGAGCAGCAGTGTATACTGTCTACAAGATACGCTGCACAACTCACCCAGACTCCTTCAACAGCACGTTCCAAACTCACCCAAATACAGTACTGAAGGAATGCTGGTCTGTCAGATACACCATTTTTAGATGAGAAATTAAACAAGGTGTTCCCTCTCAAGAGGAGGCAAAATAATCCGATCACACTATTCTGTAGAGGAGCAGGGGTGTTTGCCCTAATCTCCTGGCTGTTATCCATTCCTCCATCAGCATCACTAAAAGCAGATGATCTGGTCATTATCTCATTGGACTGTTTGTCAGACCTATATTACAACAGCAATCACAATTTAGAAGTATTTATTGGGTGAGAAGTGTTTTGGGGACACTGTAGGATTCTGAAAGAATTATCTAAGTCTCTCTTTCTTTCTCACATTTTAATTTAAAGAGGAAATGTGCAGGAAAAGTTCAACTAGTCATTCTAGTTAGTGTCATCATAATGAACCAGACAAACCCCCTCAAAATATATTAAGAAAATAATCTAGACCCCAACGTTTTCTTATTTCAAAAGGTAAATATAAGGTATTGTGTTCCAGATGCAATTCAAATGGTCAAATTGAACAAATTTAAACAAAACACACTTTATCTTTACATTACAGTTAAAATACAGACAAAATAAAAATAAAACTTAACTCAACTTAACTCAACTCCATCAAAATGCTTAACAAAATAATATATATATTAACGACTACTAATTCACTGTTCCAATATAGTAACACCCCATAAACACACCCTTGGCAAAGGCAAATTCAGTAAAACAGATTGTCTCACAGGCAATTCTAGCAGCAGGAAGAGAACACCAGCTTTTATCTGTAAGAGAGAAAGAGATAGAATTTGCAGATCCAGCTTCAAGATCCCAGCAACCGCAGAAAGCTAAAACTAAAAATCCTGGTTCTGTGGGAGTTTGATGCCACCCATTCAGGCTGCTTCTATTATTCCAACTTTTATAAAAACCCAAGGCCTCACAAGCTGTTTACTTTATTGGCTTTCAGCAGACCACTCAGCACTTCTGTTTCAACCTTTCTTCATTTAGAAAAAGGACAAATTACACCTCAAAGCCATAGTACCATCATACCATATAACACAAACCCAAAATTGCTACGGTGCCATTCAGTCATTGTCTCTGTACTGGCTCTCTGACTCAATGCCATTCTTCTCTTTTCCCCAGAATCTTAAATGTTGTTTCCGTTGTGCATCGTAATACTGACACTTCACCCACAGCCCACAACAATGTGATCTCCTGAGACAGGAGAAAAAAAATAGATAAAGTGATCAGATATGAGGCCTGTGAGGAGTCCCCCCATGTATAGACAGGAGGAGGAGGCAGCCTTGTGGCACAATGGATGGACCTCTGGGCCTGAAGTTCTGGGTTCAAGGCCTGCACTGGGGCATGCTGGCCATTGAAGTTGATGATTAGCCTGTAACATTTTTCCGATATACCTGATGGCAGGCAGCCATCCTGCAGGAGGCAGCGGTATCCACTTTGCCCACACGTTTGGACCAATCCAGTGGGAACCATTCAACTTTGGAAACAAGGGTAGGAAGTGAGACAAACTGACAGGACACATCCAGTTAGGGGGTGCTGCAGAACTTTTATCCAACCCAAATTAAACAGCCAACTAGAATAAAGCTGGGCTCCACTTACTCACCAACTGGGACCATTCCAGGTGTTCAGAATTTGACCGGAGGGATGTCTGGAGGGAGCTGAGCAGTAAGATTCACAACTGATCAAATTATTCCTCTGAATCGTGTGGGAGACAAGACTTCCCAAACCTACAGAGGTGTTTACATTATTACCAACCGCATTCGAATGGACAGAAAGGGGAAAATGGTCCCACAAGGATTTGTGCTGGGGCCTTAATTATGTACTATATCTATTAATACTTTTATATAAGACAATAGAGAGCTGTTCTAATGACACAATGATCAGTGGCACAGGAAATAGTTTAGAGTGAAGCATAAAATTATAAAGAGACATGAAAAGATTAATTGAATGTACAAGACTGCAGTAGACACAGTGAAATAATGTCCTCTATTTTGGATCAGAAACAGAAACTAGAATCTCTTGCAAATG
This sequence comes from Rhincodon typus, assembly GCF_021869965.1. NCBI lineage: Eukaryota > Metazoa > Chordata > Chondrichthyes > Orectolobiformes > Rhincodontidae > Rhincodon > Rhincodon typus. The sequence continues at coordinate 42,036,206 of NC_063355.1, read as the reverse complement.
ATGCAAAGCACCAGCAACAGAGATCCATGATTATTTAGGGATGTATTTACTTCATTTAGTTGTCATCAGGTACAAAAACAACGAGGCTAACTGAATGTTACATTTTATAATTAATGGACTTGAATGTAAAGGTAAGGAAGTTTTGCTGCTACTGTACAAAGACCTGGTTAGACTGCCCTCTGGAACATGATGTACAGATCACCAGAAACCACAGCTTAGATATTTCAGTCATGGCAGGGTGCAATACAGAACAACCAGAATGTTACCAAGGCTCCAAGGATTAACTCATAAACAGAGATTACATAGATGGATTATCTCAAAACATAAAAGCTTAAGGGGTGCTTTGAGTTGAGATTTTAGGGAATTTATAAAGGAATCATTAGGAAAGAGAAGGAAAAGAAACAGTGGGAGAGACAGCGAGAGAGAGAGACAGCAAGAAAGAGAGAGAGAGAGAGAAAGAAAGCGAAAGAGAGAAAGAGAGAAAAAGAGAGAGAGGGGAAGAGAAAAAAGAAAGAGAGAGAGAAAGAAAAACGATAGAACGAAAAAGAAAAAGAGAACAAGAGAGAAGAAAGGAACAGCTGGGGAGAGGGCCAAAACAAAGAGGGAGGATCATCACTGGAGATCAAAAGTGTTGGTAACCAAGGATATTGAGGTACCTGGGGCTCTTGGGATGCAGTGGTAGCGTACCTACCTCTGGGCCAGAAGGGTTTGAGTCCCACCTGCACTAGAAGTGTGTCATAACATGTCTGAATAGGTCGATTCAAAATATTTTATGAACAGTGTGCGACCAAAATGGAAATAATTGGTAGAAGGATTAGTAAAGATATCGAGTGGAATTTTGGGAAAACACTGCCTAGTAGGGAGTTTAAAATGTTTCAGCATGTTGAGAAAAACACTTGGGATGGGAGCTTCCTAGGCCATGAATCACCAGTAGTGCTTGGAGGTGTGTTTGAGCTTCAGTAGGAGGGGTGGGGGGGTCTGTGTAATGCTGATGCTGTTTAAATTGCCTCAAATTGCTCAAACTTGAAGCCCCCCTCCCTTACAGAACAACACATCCACTCCAGGTGTGCTCACAGCCATTTTCAGCCCCATCGCAAACTCGTTGTTTCCAACATGGTGAGAGGCAACAGCAGCTGCTCCTCAGTCACTGAGCTTCAAGGCCCACCTTTCCATGTTGGTGAACAGACTGGAGCTGGTTCTTCCTGGCAACTGCCAACCTGCTCATGGAGGCAGCCAGATGCCTGAGGCAGTGGATCCTGCGCCCTGTACACTACTGGTAGTGTGGTCTACCCTGGCAGTCCTCTGGAAGAGGTCAACCCTCTCTGTACCACCAGGACCTCCAGGGACCTGCTGGCAAAGTGGGGCACTGATTTCCCTTTGTGGTAGTTGCTCAGTGCCACCCACAAATCTGCCCACTGCTCCAGTGCATATTGAGTAACTCCCGTGACTGCCAACATCATGGGGACTGCCCCCCTCCCCTCCACCCTCTCCTGGGTTGAGTCCGTGCCTGGTCTCCAACAATCCTTCCAGTGCCAGCGGCTATGGGCATTTCTCCCTTGACCAGCTGCAAACACATGGCAATGATGTGCTCGTCGGCAACTACTCCTGACTCCAATCTCAAGAACAAAGCCACTGAGGTGTGTCAGTATTGGAGCTGGTGTGAAAGGGGACATTGAGGGAGGTGAAAGGGAGTAGGACAGCTGTTAGTGCTGCTGGGTGGGGCAGGAAATGGTGAGGTGTCCCGACTGACCGAGTAAACACAGAGGCCATTCTGGGTTGGGGGGTGTGTGTGCACCTGACTCTGTGTATGTCTACCTGCCTGTCTGCAAGGGACACGATTAGGGTAGCAATGGCAAGAGTGAGCAAGGGTGGATATTGCACGTGGCAGTGAGTATGGAAGAACATGAGATTTGGTGGGAGGTGGGTGCAGTAGCAGAGAGAGAGCGCGAGTGTGAGGTCACAGAGAAAGAGTTTGACACTTATCCTCTGGAGCAAATGTCATCCATCTTCTTCCTGCACTGGTTCCTCGGGACCATGGAGACTGCACCAACCTCGGGGGCAACCTCTGACCAGGCTGACAGCATGGTCTACAATGGCACCCCTCTCTGTACCACCAGAACCTCCAGTCCTTGTTGGACAAGCAGGCATCAATTTCCCTTTTCCCCATCCCCAGGGTGAATGTCTGCAAACGTGCAGGGCAGCCTCAGGCAGCCAGCACTTTGAGGGCATAACAGCCTAAATCTGGTACCTGTGCCAGGGATGTTGGTACGCCCTGGGATATCCAGGCAATGACAGAGTATTTCCGATTATGGCGAGTAGAATAAACTGGGCAAGCTCAGGGCGATAAGTGTGGAGAGGAACCCTCCACAAAACTCAACAAAAATAGCACCTCGCCAAACTCTGGAATCAATCAATCAATTCTTTAACCGAGAAGCTGTAATCTACAGAGAGCTATTAACTGAGCGCTGGTCAAGGAGATTAACCGGAATCAGTATTCCCAGTACAGATAGGAGGGGCTGAATGGCCTCCTTCTGTGCGATAAATCTTTTATATTTCAATGTCATAAGCTTATGATAATCAGCCATGATTTCACTGGATGGCAAAACTGGCTTCAGCAGCTGAATGGCCTCTTCCTGTTCCTAATCCATAGAGAAGAGACAAAAACAGATTGCTGACACAGGCAGGATATTTGCTTCCATTTTATGTTGAGACCATTTTAATCATAACATCTTAGGACTACAACTGACTCATCAGAGCAAATAATTATTGTGTAATTTGTAGCTATTTTTAAAAGTCAGATTTAAACATTTAACAATTAACTGAAGTACAATCTTGATGCACTAATATGCTTTCAGTGGGGAAGGCTCAGGAGACAGACAAAAAAAAACAGGAATCTAAATGTCAGTCAAAGCAGTCACCAGTCAATGCTTGTGAGATTATTCCATCTGGAGTCAGTTAACCTTAACTGAAAGCCTAATTTTTCAGGATGTTGGTGGCAATTACTGACTAGAAGAATTATATGATTTGAGTTCTAGGTCTAGACGCACTGCTCCTGGTAGGAAATTGCCTTATGAACTGATCAGTACGTCTGATGTGAAATTCTTGTGTTCAGGGTGGGCTGGGACCTGTTTTCAATATAGCACCTGGGCTAACTCCAAAACCACAGAGAAATAGCCAGCAGTGAAACATCTGCAGGGATCAGAATTTCTACAGGGGATCTTTCAATCGTCTGGGCCAGCCCAATGCACAAATCGACTGCCAAAGAGCCCCTTCAGAAATCCTACCAATTGAGGTGCAGCTAATCGAACTCTGGCCAACAGCCAATTGGAAAGTCGCTGTCCGCTCTCCTCAGGGGGAGGAGTAAGGAAAATAGTATTCAATCCAGGCCCAACTCGTTCCCCAAGTGATAGCAGAGGGGTCTGGTGCAAATTCCTGTTCTGACAGAAAGGCCTGAGAACACACATCGTACAGGGTTCCAGAGGGTGTTTCCAAAGCTTGGAGATGGTGCTGTCTCTGGGAGAGGAGTAATCAACAACACAAGGTGAGCCAGACATAGAGAAACTCCAATTAACAGAAAAACTGTTTACACTGGAGTTTTTTTTATATTCATTAATGGGATGAGGGCATAGGTGGATAGGCCAACATTTATTCCCCATCCCTAATTGCCCAGGGGCAGTTCAGAGTCAACCACATTGCTGTGGGTCTGGAGTCACATATAGGCCAGATCAGGTAAGGATGGCAGTTTCTTTCCCTAAAGGACATTAGTGAATCAGATGGGTATTTCCCCCAACAACTGACAATGGGTTCATGGTCATCATTAGATTCTTAATTCCAGACATTCTAGCATGGTTGATAGGCTGGGCCTGTACTGGGTATTTAGAAGAATGAGAGGTGATCTTATTGAATCATACAAGATTCTTAAAAGGCTTTGCAGGTTAAATGCAGAAAAGTTATTTCCCCTTGTGGGACAGTCCAGAATCAGAGGGCATTATCTCAGAGTAAAGGGTTGTACATTTAAGACAGAGATGAGGAAGAATTTCTTCTCTCCAAGGGTTGTGAATCTGTGAAATTCTTTACCATAGAGGGTTATTGAGGCTGGGTCATTAAATATATTCAAGGCTCAGATGATCAGATTTTTAATCTGCAAGGGTATCAAGGGTTTTAGGGAAAAGGCAGGAAAAGGAGTTAAGGATTATCAGATTAGCTATGTCTTGTTGAATGGTGCAGCAGACTCAAAGGGCTGAATGGCCTATTTCTGTTCCTATGGTCTTATGGATTCCCCTGTGGAACAGTCTCACTGAATGAAGATAGCCTGAAAACTAAAGTCCATTATTGTTCCACAGTGCACAGACTTGCCTCATCCTAAATGATTTCTTAATATACAACAGAAGAGCCACTAGACCTTAAGTACAGATACCAATGAAGAAAGCCAGTGGTCTCTTTTATTTTGAAACTTAATGGGTATTGACAGTGTAAATTTATCAAAGCCAGATTCAATTAAGATTGCTTCAATTAAGATTCCCAAGACAACCCAATTACCATCAACAATTAAAACTATATTACTTTAAGTTACTTTATCATAGATATGTCTTTATTCATATCCATACCAAGAAATTAACATAAAGGGCATTTAATGATGGTTATTCATAGTAACCTTGAACAGTGGTTGCTTTCCACACTGTTCATTTTATTGGGAAAATAAAATTGATCAAGGAACCAGTTGCAAAGGGGAAGGTGTGTTTGAATTGACCCATCCATGCCCCAATAGGTAGACATAAGATATGCCATGTCACTATCTGAAAAAAACTTCAGGGGAGTTCCGCATGGTGTCCAAGGACAATAGTTATCCTTCAACCAATATCACTAACATGGATTAACTGGTCAGTGTCACAGTGGTGTTTGTGGGAGCTTGCTGTGGTCAAATTGGCTGCTGGAATTCCTATACTACAGCAGTGACTACAATTCAATAATACCTTATTTGCACTTTGGAGCAACCTTAGGCTTTATATAGGCATTGCAAATCTTTTCTTCCTTCTATTATCAAATGAAGAAGTTTTATTCAATTAAAGAATGCACATTGGGAACAAGTCTTGAAGCTGGATCCTGAAAGAATCTCCCCCAAACAGTAAGAGTTGTCTAAAGCTTTAGCACAAAAAATAGTTTCTGGAACAGACTTTGCTTAAAGTGCTGAGAAACCAGAGAGAACTTAATAGAGTTTAAACTTACCTCCAGGTATGGCAGAGTGCAATCAGAAGAACCGCAGATAAGATAGCAATGCCAGTAATGACTAGGAAATGAATGAGGTTGTCTTTGTCCCCGTGCTTTATCAAGGTCCGAAGATCAGGGTCTGTGCCAGTTTTAAACTGGTAGAGTAGAAGGAAGCCACGGCCCTGGTCTGTGGTGGTGATCAGCTCCACCACCACCTCCACCATCTCCAGGGAAGAACCAAACATCAACGTCTTGTTGATGGGGCTATTGGCTCCACAAAATCGGGCAGAGAACGTAATCAGGTCCGAAATGTATAAAACATCATTTGGGCAGACCTCTGGAGGGATGAAGGGTGTCACTTTTGTCACAGGGGTCACTGTGACCTCAGTCAAATCATTTACTTGCTGTTCCTGACGCTGGTCAATTTCAAGCCTCTTTTCACCTTTTTGGACCCATTCGCTGTCGGGTTGTGGGTCTGCATTCATGTCTTGGTAACTGCCAAAACCTGTATGTGGGTCACTCAGATTTGACTTTTCAGAATCATTCTTATTCAATTCGCCAAGCCAAGAGTCTGTGATTGCGAAATCCTGCTTTAACGGTGGCATCTTAACCATTTCTAATTTTGCGGACTTTTCCTGTGCCACTACTTGTTTGTCTTTAGCTTTATAGGAATGGGTCATAGAGTAGTCTCCTTCAAAAGTTTTTGAATTAGACACATTTGTCTCATTAAACAATATCCTTCTTCTTCCACCTTGAACAGATTCCTTTGCATGAGGATATAAGTCATCGGATTCTCGACTCTGGACAGTTCCCCCTTTCTCTGATGGCCCAGAAACAGATCTCTCTCCATTTGTCATCACAGGAGTTGATTGGTCACCAAGTAGAGATTTAGCATTGTGTTGACTCTCAAACACGTCAAAATCAAAAACTTCCAAAACAAGACGGACACCAGCTGGGATGAAAAACTGCCACAAACAGTGAGTGCCTGGAACATAACTTATGGGAAAGCCAGGTGAGAGGATAATGCCTTGAGCTTCGGAATCAACAACGGCTCCACATGTGTAATAAACCTAAAAATAAAATATTGCAGGGAATCACCAAGATAACCCAAGATTGGTCAATTACTTCCAGCTCCTACTTCCTTTCCCACTTGGACCCCTTGTTTTAATGAATCATACTCAACACAGAACATGCTGGAGGAGGGTTTGGAGATACTCATGGAGGACAATTATCATTGCTTCCTATGAGGAAAGGTTGAGAGAGCTAGGGCTTTTCTCTTTAGAATGACGAAGGATGAGAGGTGACTTGATAGAGGTGTACAAAATGATCAGAAGTATAGATAGAGTGGACAGCCAGAGACTTTTTCCTAGGGTGGAGGTAGCTGTTATGAGGGGGCATAGTTTTAAAGTGAGTGGAGGTAGATATAGGGGAGACATCAGAGGTAGGTTCTTTACTCAGAGAGTGGTAGGGGCGTGAAATGCATTGCTAGAGACGGTAGTGAAGTCAGCCTCATTGGGGCATTTAAGCGGCTATTAGATAGGCATATGGATGATAGTATAAGGTAGGGGTGGAGGTTAGATAAACCTTAGGTTTAGGGTAAAAGTTTGGCACAACATTGTGGGCCGAAGGGCCTGTACTGTGCTGTACAGTTCTATGTTCTATGTTCCTGATTTGATCATACTGGGTATAGATCATATGCTCAATGGCATTGACAACTATAGGCTGGTTACAGGTTAAAGTTTCTGAAACAGGTAACAGGTCAGGTGGTGGGCCCCAGGTTTGCTGATTTCTTCCAAATAAGAGCTGGACCTTCTTCCAACTGGGACACAGATCATTTCATACAAAAAAGTTAGGACAGCAAGGAATGATCCAGAATGGGAATGATTTCCTGGGCTGGTTCTGGTCGTCTGCAGGATTCGGGAGGGGAAGTTTTCCAGATTTTCTTCGCAATTTGGTGTTGCTTTTTAAAACCTGGCGTTTGCCTCTCCAAGAAGATCAGAGTTTTGATTGGAATGGATATAGATTGTGATGCACAGGGTTGCAGGAATGTATGTGGTTGGCGTGTCATTGTTCACTTAAGATTGACTGTAAAATGGACATGACCAAACCCCCTTCCCACATCCAAAACCTCCACCCCAACCCCCCCCCCCCTCCCCCCCCCCCCCCCCAACTCCGCACTCCCCTCCCCTCGTCCTCGCTGGTCAGACAGAGTGGTTTCACTGGAGACTGATTTCTTGGTCTCTGGTTGTTGTGCGGTTCAGGGAATTAAAGGGACTTACTCCCAATTGAGGGGAAGTGATGGCAGCGTGTTTATGTCACTACACTAGTAATCCAGAGGCCCAGGCTAATGCTCTAGGGACATGGGTTTGAATCCCACAATGGCAGATGGTGACATCTGAATTCAATAAAAACCTCAAATTAAAAGCTGGCCTAATGGCAAGCAAGTGCCATTATCGATTGCTGTAAAAAGCCCAGCTGGTTTACTGATGCCCTTTCGAGAAGGGAATCTGCCATCCTTACCTGCACTGGCCTGACTCCAGACCCACAGCAATGTGGCTGACTGTTAACTGCCTTCAGGCACTGGGAGAAAGGCAGTAAACACTAGGCCTGACCAGCGATGCCCACATCCCATGATATTTTTTAAAATTGCCCTCATCCCCTATAGACTGAAACAAGTCTTTGGCTCAGTGATAACATTCCTATCTCTGTGTCAGACAGTACATGGTTTGAATCCTGCCCCAGATATTTCAACACGTTCAGGCTGAAGTTCCAACTATGAACACTCTGTTGACTTCCGGTGGGATAAACACATCAAGCGGAGGTGGGCCCGGACTTCATTCCCCATTCCAACCCTTTCAACTGAGCTCACAAAACCCTGTCAACCCCACTCCAGCCTATTCCCAGCCACCATTGACTGGACAGAAATGGTTACAGCTGAAGGAGTGTTGACATCACGATTACAGATAGCATCAGGGATGTAGCGTGCACTCTGTATCAAAACCACAATCTTAGGTGTCAACTAGTACATAAACCAATAAAAGAACACATTTTGAAACCATTAACATTTTTCCATACTTAAAAGAAGTTTACAACTACCAGATGTGACGGATGTGCTGGGCAATCTCCTGAAGAACAAAACCCAGCATGTCAACTTTAATCTTCAGTCTTAAAGCATACCAGGTTCCTTCAAAGTCCCATTTTAATTTAAACCACTTGTCACCACACTAAAGAGCTGACTTCAACAAACAATTGAAACACTCTCTGATCCAGAGATAATCACAAGATATAGTTATTCCTCTACATTTCCAAAACAAGCTATGTAAACACAAGATCAGATTGGTCTGTTTCTCATTTTTGAGCAACATTCTGCCCTTAATAAAATCTCTTAAGGGTGACCCCACCTCTGAAATGAACGGAGTAATAAGTGATGCACTGGGCTGATATGATCATGGAGCGAAGGGGAAGGAAGTGAAGAAAACTCCAAAGCTCTGTCGTTCCCACGGTAAATACTGACATTTGCTGCTGATCCTACCGAAGTTGGTATGTTCAGGGTAAGCTCACCTACTGTAACAACTTCCATTTATACATCCCAAGTTCTTTCACAGGAGAGTTATCCTGAAGGACACAAAGGTTTAGGAAGGGAATTGGAGAGCTCCTGACTCAGGCAGCTGAAGGACAGTGATATTGGAGCAATTAAAAACCAATGCAATAGACATTAACACTATGCAACTGCCTCCCCCAATTGAAAGCAAGTCCCTTAATTCCCTGAACATCATCACAACAGAGGCCCAGAAACAGTAGTAAGCAGAGGTATTGAGTAGCTGTATGGCAGGAAGATGTTAGAGATAAAGGGAATGAAAGCATGGTAGGATGTGAAGCAAAATGCTGGAGGAACTCAACAGGTCTGGCAACATTACATCGGACTCAAAACGTTAACTCAATTTCTCTCTCCACAGAGGATCAGTTTCTCCAACATTTTCTGTATTTGTTTCAGATTTCTGGCATCTGCAGTATTTTGGTTTCATTTGCAGGATTTGCATGTTAGAATCTGAATTTTAAACCAAGGTTTAATTAAGTTGGGTATGTACCTACATCAAAAGGGTTGATTCTCATGATCACCTATTCAAAGAAGATGAAACAAGTGCGGGGTGAGAGGTAGATTGAGGACCACCCAAATCCTATTGAAAATAGAAATGTCTTTAGGACAATGTCCCCTGGAGAGGCCCAAATCTCTCAGAAAATGTCTTCAGTATCTCCACTGGTCAGTCACTCCAGCAACAAGCAAACATCCCTCTGCTGGTCACAGCCTGTCTTACTTGCGGTGTCCTAGAGACCACAGAGACGCCACATTGAACAATGCTCTGCAGAAACTGCTGCAGTGTCCAAGTCATATCCCATCCTCCTCATTCCCTCTGGACTGGATTGCAGGAATATGCTGGCACATTACCAGGCCCCATATCCTCATCGTAAATTATTGTAAACAGTTCCACTTGCCAATACCCAAAAATGGAAAAGGAGATTTCTAGTTCAACACCATAAGTATCAATGGAGGAGAAGCAGCTTTTATTCATTAATGGTCGATAGAATTGAATGTTACAGTTCAAAATGGAAAAACAGCAAAATAATGTTTTTAACAACATTATCTTTAAATTTTGTTGCTTTTCACACTCTGGTGCCTGTTTTGTATCAATTAGGAATGCCTCTTTTGGCCTATTTAAACTGTAATTTGCAACTGCATAAGCCATGGATTTAATAATGAATCTCACGAGAGCTCCTGAAAAGAATCTCAACATAAAATTGATTAAATAATTACAATGTAATAAGTACAATGACAAACTGACTTGAGTTAAGGCTCACTTTCAATTGCATGAACATGTAATCAGTTTCCAACAGAACCTGTGGCAATTCTGGAGGTTTACTAAAGTAAAAGCAAACCTGTTTCGCCAAAGTGGCTTCTACTAAAATCATGTTTGCCAGAAAGGAAGAGAAGATTGCTCAGTATACTGGATTTTAAAAACGGGTGAAATGAGGCCAGATCAAAGCTTTTTCACACCAAAGGTTGCAATTACTGTGTAAACATTCTTCTATAAAGACCTCCTCTGTTCCATGCACAAGCTTGCAGAGATCAGAGAGGAAGGCTGCATGTTGAGTAAACGTTGCATTTCCACAAGGATGACTTGGACTGTATTTACACATTGCCAAGTTCATAGCAGAGTGTGTGCAGTATGAATGGCACTGCAGTGTGACCTTGGTGGCATCAACGTTGTAAAGCTACATTCTCTGGGGCACCCAATGGGGGATGAATAATACCAGCAAACACACACTCCTCCCCTTCCAGATGCAAGCCTCCTGAGGTATTATGCTGCAGGCATTACACTGAAGTTACTGAAACAGGCCATTCAGCCGAACATTGATATATAGACTCCTCACTTTACACCATCCACCCATACCAACACATATTTTATTACTTTCTGCCTTCTACACTTATCAAGTTTCTCCTCAAACGTACTGATGTTATTCATCTTGGTTCACTGTGACAGAGTCTTCACCACTCACTGGCTAAGTTTCTTGCTATTAGTGAGGCAGTTATATTTATGACCCTTATTTTCCATCTCCGTCACAAGTGGAAGCATCTTCTCTACATTTACCCGATCAACCTGTTTCATAATCTTTAACACATGAACAGCATAAGAAGGAAGAAACAAACTGAGGGTGAAGCTGCCATTGTCTTCACATGGGGAGGGACTGAGTGGTTACAAAATGTGAAAGCCATCAAGGGGAATGATAAGTGTAATCGGAAAGGTGGAAGTCAGGACAGTTAAGATAACTGCTGTGGGCTAGAATAGTCTCAGACAGAAAAGAAGCCATTGAGAACAAGCTGGAGTAGGGCATTCAGCCCCTCTATCCAGTTCCCCAATTTAATAAGATCATGGCTGATCTGACTGTATTCTCAAATCCACATTCACCCCAAGAATCATTTGCTTCCCAGAATCTATATAGCTCTGTCTTAAAAGATTCAAAAGATGCTCTCCCATTATCTTTTCAGGAACAGAGCTCCAAAGATTCATGACCCTTTACGAGAAAGAATTTTGCCTCATCCCTGTTTTAAATGGGCGACAATATTTTTAACCAGTGACCCCTGGTTCTGGATTCTCCCATAACAGGAAACACCCTTTCCCTATCCACTCTGTTAAGACCCCCTGAGGATCCTATATGGTTCAATCAAGTCACTTCTTACTCAAAGAGGGGGCCATTCAGATCACTGAATCACTGACAGCTCTTCCAAAAAGAATCTAGAGTTGTTCCAACCCTTGGCATTTTTGTCCTACACTTGTAATTTCTTCTTCTTAAATATTTATCCAATTTCTTTCAAAAAGCTACAGTGGAATCTGTATCCACTAACATTACAGGCAGTACATTCCAAATTCCAAACATTCATGGCTTAAAAATTTATTTCTCTCATGTCACCTCTGGTCTTTCTGCCAATCATCTTTAATCCTTAATCCTTTGGCTACTGATCTTAGAAAAAAACTTCTCCTTTCTCGCAATTTACTCCATTAAAACCCTTCATGACTTCAAACTCCTGCAAAGAGAACACAAGCTTCTCAAATCTCTCCAAATAACTACAATCCCTTATTTGTGACCATTTAAGCAAACTGAAAATAGAAGTTATTCTGCAAAACTTTAATTTGTTACAATGTTTATGTTATTGGTGAAAGTTGATCTACAATGTCTGAATATTGTACCAAATTTAAATCCCATGGAATTAAAACCATCAACAGTCCCCTTCCATGTTCTAAAGGGAAAACTACTATCTTACGGAAAGGGTTCTATATCAAAGATTCTTTGTGTTGACGTAGAATGGGAATTGAAGAGCAGGAGAACAGAGAATACACCTTCTCCCAAATGGAGGTATCAACTTGTCTGATGTCAGGAAGGAGAGATACCTGAATGACTTCCATATTAAATCTCCACAGGGGAGCAAGGTCTTGAATAATCCTTTGGCTGGATCCATTGCCGGGAAGTTAATTGACCTGAGCTTGGGGATGGAGGGAGGGTTTAGGATCCAAACATTCTTCCTTGCTTCAGTTGTATTTATAGTAACTTCACTGAAAATTGCAAGACCTTCTGATAGGAATTCGTGTAACAAGGAGGGTAGAAATACATCAGATTAAAAAGTTAAAGACAAAAAGCAAAGAACTTGCATTTATGTACTGCCTTCAAAACCACAGTCATTGAGGACTTTAATTGTGCAATGACAGTGATAAAGTAGTAAATGTGGCACACAAACTCCCACAATCAGTACTCGGAGAATGAAGAGATAACCTGCTTGAGAAGTCGGCAGAGGGATATATATTGGCCAGAACACCAGGGAGAACTAAACAGAAAGCACTGGAAATACTCAAAAGGACAGGCAGCAGCTGAGAGAGAAGTGATTTTAGTGTCTTAGACAAGTGAAATGGGGAAGAAGGTTGGAAAAGGAACAAAAAGGTCAGAAGACAGGACAGAAGAGATGGCCCAGTGTAACACAAAGGAAACAACCCCTTCGGAATGCTGAAATGTGAGGAGAGGGGAAGGAATGCAATGTGATGGCATCCTGCTGGTCTCCTGACACAAGACCTACAAAACATCATCAAAATAGCCACTCACTGAGACCAAGTAACTTACCTGCCTTCCTACTTCTTAGGGAAATTGATGGCTAGAGTCACCATTTCCGCCTATTGATCTATTTTGTTAATTAGATACTTCAAAGCTGAGAATGGCCTTTTCCTGTTCCTAGAAATACACAAACACACAAACTTGCACAGGACATCAAAATCAAAATTAATAAGAGTGAAAGTGGGGATAAAGTCGATGACAATGGGGAAACAGCAGGCATGTTGATTAACTACATTGCCACACTATATACAGTAAAGGAGGATAATCTACTGGAAGTCTTGAGGAGAGCAGTAGTGGATCAAAAACAGGGACTGAATGAAATTAATGCAAGTAAAACATCGATAATGAGGAAATTATTGGAATTAAAGAGTGACAAATTCCCAGGATCTGACAGTTTCCATTCAAGGGTGTTACAGGTAATAGGAGAGCACTTTGTAGCTGCCCTAACAATAATCCCTGGATACAGGGGTCCTCCCTCTGGATTGGAAAATTGTAGATATCATTCCACTTTTTAAGAAGGGTGGAAGAGAAAATCCATGGAATTATAGACCCGTTAGCCACATATCTATGGAGGGGAAATTGCTGGGGTCTATACTTGAGGTCAGGAAAACTAAATCTTGAAAATCTTCCATTAATCAGGGATAGCCGGCATTGATTTATGACAGGTAGGTCATGCCTGATAAACTTCACTGAAACGTTCGAAGACATGCCTAAGGTAATGTCTGCGGGTGTTGTTTATATGGACTTCCAGAAGACATTTGATAAAGTCCCACATTAAGAGATTGTTAACTAAGATAGAAATCCATGGAATTGAGCGCAAATTACTGATGTGGCCAGGAAATTGGTTGAGTGGCAAGTGACAGAAAGTAGGGGTAATGGGCAGGTACTCAAATTGGCAGAATGTGACAGTGATGTCCCACAAGGGTCTGTGGTAGGGCTTCAATTATTCACACTATTTGTTAACAACTTGTATATTGGCATAGAAAGTCATATCTCCAAGTGCACTGATGACTCAAAGTTAGGCAGAATTGTAGATGATAGCATAAAATTACAAAGGGATATTGAAAGACTAAGTGAATGTGCAAAACTGTAGCAGATGGGGTTCAATTTAAGTGTGAGGTTATCCATATTGGACCTAAAACTGATGGATCAGGACACTGTCCAGATGGTATGAAGTTAAATACAGTGGATGTCCAAAGAAACTCGGGAGTTCAAGTGCATAGATCATTAAAATGTCACAAGCAGGTGCAGAAAATAATCAAGAAAGCTAATGGAGTGCTGGCCTTTATATCTAGAGGACTGGAGTACAACAATGCGGAAGTTAGATTGCAGTTATACAAAACCCTGGTTAGACCCCACTTGGAGCACTGTGAGCAGACCAGGGCACCATGCCTTAGGAAGGAGTGAATGGCCTTGGAGAGAGTACAACATAGATTTAGAAGAATGATACCTGGACTTCGGGGGTTAAGTTATGAGGAGAGATTGTACAAGTTGGACCAGTATGCTCTAGAACTTAGACAGTTAAGGGGTAACCTGATTGAAGTCTTCGAGACATTAACAGGAAAGTAAATGGTAGATAAAGATAAACTAATGCCACTGGCTGTGGGCTTTTAGAACTAGGGCCAGACCATTCAGGAGAGATATTAAGAAGCACTTCTATACACAAAGAGCAGTAGAGGTTTGGAACTCTCTTCCACAGATGGTATTGGATGCTGGATCAGTTGTTAATTTTAAATCAGAGATGGTACATTTTGCTTGACAAAAAATGTCTAAGGGATAGGAGCCAAAGGCAGGTTTATGGAGTTAGGGCACAGAGCAGACATGATCTCACTGAATGGTGGAACAGGATCAAGAGGCCAAATGGCCTACTCCTCTTAATTTGTAATTTGAAAAAAAAAATTAGAAGTATCAAATGTAGAAGGACTTTTGAAAGTATTTTTCCAAAAATTATCTTTAGATGACAGCCTTCAACAGAGATTTAGTCTACACTAATCATGAATCATAAGGTGTAAAAGAAATGCAATGCAGAAGAAATTATTTAAACTACACAAGGAATTGCTTAAACATCAAAACATTTGTGCCAGCCACTTTACAATGAAGTATCATTTTTGTTAGTGCCATTAACCATTTGAAATTGATTTCAGAATGAACATTCTTTTAATGACTGCCTTCTCAATGTTGGCTTCCCTCCAGCAACTTCTTAAGCAGCAGAAGCAAAACTGGGTCAAAGATTAATACAAATTAGCACAATAAAAAATTAAAATAAAATGACTCTAATCATCCTAAGCTTAAAAAAAACTGCTTCAAAACAAAATGAATTCAGGAACAGTTGTCTTAGATATTCAGTCTTATTCAGGTAACCTCAGAATTATCAGGACTCCCAATAATACATTTGAATTCAGGCTTGGCAGTGGAGAGCAAAGCGGGGTAAAATGTTGAGGGCAGTAAATCTTTGCATTTTAAGGACTCGAGGATCCTTTCTTAAATTGACTGAAAACATTTTCCAATGCTGGAGTTATTAGTGGAGATATCAATAAACCTGCAGACTATGCACCATGTACTCCCCACAAAACATAAAAAATGAGAATGGTTATTTCTGGATTTCAAGCAATTTTGGAAAAATAAAACATCATAACTGAGTAAACTACTGACTGAAGTAGTTCCCACTTACACAAGATAGAATCAGAAGAGGAATCTTTGTCAGCAGAATCTTCAAACAAATTGGATTTGAGAGAGATTATAAGAACATTCACACTTGAGTTGATTGGAGTTTTACTGCAGATAGCCAATTGTCAACAAGCTTATAGATAATTCATCAAATGGCTTGCTATGCTGGAACATTGAGTAATTTAGGCTGCACACATTGGTAGCTAGTAGTGCAACACATGCTGAGGATGGAATTAGATTTGGAAATTGAAGTTCCTAACTGTATGAAACAATTATTATCATCCTCCTCCAATCCTCACTTGCGTTGACCGACTCATGCAGAACTTACTTTACTTAGTCCCATTCTAGTACGGGTCGTCTCTCCCAGAGCAACACTATCCAAAAACACAATGGCAGGTTCCACAGGAAAACTAAAGTCCTTCTGCTAGTTGTCTCCAGCATTTCTCTCGAATCCTCCACTGCCTGCGAGATATCAGGCTACATCCATTTTTGAAGGAAACCCAATTTCATCCAATTTAAACACTGGGATTCCCGAAGTCTTTGTCCTTACTCCATGCCACAAACTTTGTTCCTTCCCTGACCATTGTCATGGGAATGCTGCGCACTGAGGCTTACAGTTTTTAAAACAAAACTGGAATGATGCTGCATTTCCAGCGCTGATTAACACTGTTTAAATCCTTACTTTAATCAAAACTGAATACCACATTTTTGGCTGTTATGTCCAATAATTCCTAAATACAATAAATGGCGCTACCACGGTTGCCAAATCTACATTCTCTCCTCCTGTTCAGGAAATAGTGTGAATTCTCAAAGCAATTGGAATTGTTGATGTAGAATGAAGATCTTGTTACTTTTAAATCCATCAGGCAGACATTTTAATAACGTAAATAGAAAGAAAACTTTATATTGAAGCAATGCAAGATTTACTCAGATCACTCACTAAATTCTGGTTTGAATGGAAACTTGATCAACTTTCAAGCTCCGAGCTTTTAAAGTGATAGCAAGCTTCTTTTGAGCCAATTGTAAAAAGAAACGCAATCCTGATTAAACAAAGATTTTACAAAACAATCAATATTGGCTTCCCTTAAAGTGAAACAATTTTTTAATCTATGGGATTCCTCGTCAGGTCATACTTTTCTGTCATATTCTGATTTAGTTGGAAATAATCCTTGTAACAAGTGATAGATTTATGTTAATATTTTATAGAAAACCTTTCTTCTGATCCATTAATATACTATACCTTGCATTAATTTAGCACCTTTTATTTCCTTTATTCTTCCATGGGATGTGAGCTTCACTGTTAAGGCCAACATTTGTTATCACTTCCTAATTTCCTTTCAGAGCATCTGAGAGTCAACTAGGGCACTGTGGGTCTGGTGTCACTTGTAGGTCATACCAGGTAAGGACAACAGATGTCCTTCCCTAAAAGGACATTAGTGAACCAGAGGTTTTTACATCACTTCATGGTCGCCATTGCCAAGACTTGCTTTTCAATCCTAGACTAATTGTGTAATTTGAAATAAAACCAGCTGCCCTGGTGGGATTTGAATTCACTTCCCCTAACTATAGTCTGGACTTCTAGAGTGTTTGTCCAGTGGCATTATTCTTAAATACGCAAAGGTCCAAGCCATAAGGAAATATTAGAAGGAGTGACCAAAAGCTAGAGGTAGATTTTAAGGAGAATCTTAAAGTAGGAGTGAAAATAGAGAACAGTTCTGAGGAAGGGTCACTTGACCCGAAACATCAAGTCTAATTTCTCTCCACAGTTGCTGCCGGACCTGCTGAGCTTTTCCAGCAATTTCTGTTTTCACTTCTGATTTCCAGCATCCTCAGTTCTTTTGGTTTTTATTTTGTATAAAATGAGAATTCTTTTTTAGAGTATAGGAAGGGCATTCCCGAGATTACAAACTGGAGAGAAAACCTTTGACAGATTTCATACTGGTTGCACGCATGTGCACTATCTCCTGGCAGGAAGGATAGGACTGGGGTTTCTGTATTTAGATTGCAGAATCAACTACTGGCTGTTAGACAGAGTTCCAGCTCACACCATTAAATAATCTCCAATACTGCACAAGGTCACATGATAATTATACATTAAGAGAACTATTTGTTCCATCTTTATTGAACCATCTTGAAAGATTTTATAGGTGCAATTTCAAACTATTTCTTAAAATGATTCTGTGGTTTTCACTAAGTGCTTGCTTTCCTTTTCTCAGTTTCCCGTAATATTCCCACTACTGACTGACCTCTGCTGTCTTCGACATTTCTGCAAAGTGATCCTAGTGATTAAAAAAAAGGAAATAATTCAGTCTCTTCAGTTTCTCGTTAATTAGATTCTGCTTAATCTGTATCTTTATTCCATCTACCTGCTTTGCTTCCAAAACCTTTAATATCCTGACCTTAAAAAACCCCTCAATACCTGGCATTTAAAGTGTTTGTATCTTGGCTGTGCCTCATATATTTTAATTGATTCACTGTTTGATGTATGACCTATGTACCTGGCTTTGGACCAGCACAGAAATTCAAGCACAACATTGCTCAACTGTGTGGAAGGCAGAATATCTTTTTGGACTGATAAAAACAGCATCCTGTTAGTGGAAAGTGTAGCTCAAGCAATAGCAGCAGCACAAAACGGCCTGCTTGACCTGTTGTTTAAAGCTGCCTACCATACGACTGGTCACCAATTGCTAAACAATCCTGAGTCTGTTGCAAAAGACTCTACCAACCAATTTAAGATAGTGTGGTGAGCTCCTAACATAGAATCATTCAGTTGCACAGCATGGAAACTGAGCCTTCAGTCCAATTCATTCATGATGACCAGATTTGTTAAATAAATCTAGTCCCATTTGCCAGCATTTGGCCCATGTCCCTCAAAACCCTTCCTATTCGTATACCCATCCAGTTGCTTTTAGATGCTGTAATTGTACCAGCCTCCACCACTTCTTCTGGCAGCTCATTCCATTCATGCATCAACCTCTGTGTGAAAAAGTTGCCCCTTGGATCGCTTTTAAATCTGACACCTCCCACCTAAACCTATGCCCTCTAATTTTGGATTCCCTTACCCTTGGAAAAAGACCTTGGCTTTTCACCCTATCCATGCCCATCATGATTTTATAAACCTCTATAAGGTCACCCCTCAGCCTCTGATGCTCCAGGAAAAATAGCCCCAGCCTACAGCTCAAATCCTCCAACCCTGGCAAAATCCTCGTAAATCTTTTCTAAACCCTTTCCAGTTTCACAACATCCTTCCTGCAGCAGAGAGACCAGAATTACATGCAGTATTCTAAAAGTGGCCGAACTGATGTCCTGTACAGCCATAACATGACCTCCCAACTCCTATACTCAATGCACTGACCAATAAAGGCAAGTATGCCCAATGCTTTCTTCACTACCCTGTCTACCTGCGACTCCATTTTCAAGGAACTATGAACTTGCACTCCAAGGTCTCTTTGTTCAGCAACACTCCACAGAGTTCTACCATTAAGTCCTGCCCTGATTTGCTATTCCAAAATGCAAAACCTCACACTTCTCTAAATTAAACCCCATCTGCCACTCCTTAGCCCATCGGCTCATCTGGTCAAGGTCCTGTTGCAATCTGAAATAACCTTCTTCACTGTCAACTACACCACCAATTTTGGTGTCATTTGCAAACTTACTAAACATTCCTCCTATAGTCACATCCAAATCATTTATATAAATGCCAAAAAGCAATGGACCCAGCAACAATTTTTGTGGCACACTACTGGTCACAGGCCTCCACCATCACCCTCTGTCTCGTACCTTCAAGCCAATTTGGTACCCAAATGTTTCTTTCTGAAGAAGGGTCTAGGTCCAAAACATCAGCCTTCCTGCTCCTCTGATGCTGCTTGGCTTGCTGTGTTCATCCAGCTCTACATCTTGTTATCGCTGGTACCCAAATGGCTCTCTCTCCTGGATTCCATGTGATTTAACCTCACTAATCAGTCTACTGTGCAGAATCTTGTCAAACACCTTGCTGAAGTCCATATAGACAATGCCCACCTCTCTGCCTTCATCAATCTTTGTCACTTCTTTAAAAAACTCAATCAAGTTAGTAAGACATGATTTCCCATGCACGAAGCCATGTTGACTATACCTGATCATTCCTCTCCTTTCCAAATACATGTAAATCCTGTCCCTCTGGATTCCCTCCAACAATTTGCCCAGCACCGATGTCAGGCTCACCGATTTATAGTTCCCTGGCTTTTCCTTACCATCATAATGGCACCACATTAGCCACCATCCAGTCTTTTGGCACTTTACCCATTGCTATCGATGATAAAAATATCTCAGGAAGGGGCCAGCAATCACTTCCCTAGCTACCCACAACGTTCTAGGACACACCTGACCAGGTCCCAGGGATTTATCCACCTTTAAGCATTTTAAGACATCCAGCACCTCCTCCTCTGTAATATGGACATTTTTCAAGATATGAGTATTTATTTATTCGGGTTTTCTAGCTTCAACATTATTCTCCAGAGTAAATACTGATCCAAAATACTCGTTTAGTATCTCACCGATCTCCTGCAGTCCCACACATAGGCAGCCTTGTTGATCTTTTGCTGCTGGGGGAGGTAGTGGCAGCAGATACTATAGTGACTTTTAAAGGGCATCTTGACAAATACATGGATGGAATGGGAATAGAAGGATACGGTCCCTGGAAGGGTAGGGGGTTTTAGTTGTGATGGGGAACATGTGGGTGCAGGCTTGGAGGGCTGAAGGGCCTGTTCCCATGCTGTAATTTTTTTTGCTCTTTAAGGGGCCCTATTCCCTCCCTTGTTACTCTTTTGCCCTTAACGTATTTGTAGAATCTGTTTGGATTCTCCTTAACCTTATTAATTCTCATTTGATATTACACAGGTATTCATAAGGACTCGTTTTCTTCAACCAAAATGAATCTGTCCCAGTTTTGAATTAGCCTGAGCTTGGGGAGCCTACAGTCTCCATAGTAATGATTTGATCAACCAGAATCCCCTTCCAATCATTCTGCACCTTTTTGTGTAAGTTATTGAGATCGTTTGAAATTTGGCATTCTTGGAATTGTGCTGATGAAGGCAAGATAGAAATGTAACATGTCTTTGTATTCAGCAAAAAGGCAACAACAATGATGGGTCTTACCTAACGCAAGGAGAGACCCATTCCCCAGCCTATTCCCACAGCTTCAGGCAGAGAATTGCAGGGGATTGTGGTTTAGAAAAACAAGCATAACAAACCATGAAAATGTGGCCATTTGATACGTTGTACATACTCCGGTTTGCGTTTGAACCAGAATAAAAAAAAGTTCCTTTTGGTAAAACCGTGGAACTGGCAAGTGTCCAGAACACCTTTGGAAAAAGTCAGCTCCCTCCTTCTCTAGGAGCAGTTCATTAAAGCCGCGGATACATTTCCCCCCTCTCATTATCCCTCTCCTTTCTTCCCACCGTCTACACACACAATTTACAGATGTTGTACATTGACCAATCTGCGGGAATAATGAAAACCTTCCTCCATTCCTGTTTGTCAATGGGGATGGGTAATAAGTTTAACTTAATATAACCTCGGAAAAAGGAAGTTATTAAAAGCCCCGTTATTTTTAATTGAGTCCGGATTGCGGACAGATTTACATTTCAGTAAATTAGACCAAGCGATGCCATCAACTCCGTTTGAATTTACAAACCTTTTTAATGATTTTCCCTCCTCATATCTACTTCCCCAGCCACAACTTGTTTGATTTACAAACTTTGCTTCAATGTGAAACAGATTAACATCGCAAATATTGGCTTCGCTGAAACTGAACCAGCTTTTCAAAACTCATCAAATGGTTTTCACAAGTTTACAAACGGGTCGCTTTCCGAAGAACAGTCAATGCTGTAAAAACGAGATGGAAAGATTATTCCCTGATGGCATTTATCTGCATGAACACCATCTTCACTGGTTTATTCCGTCTTACAGCCGCGTAATAACTATGTACCATGTATATTTTTTTCAACAACTGGAAATGATGACAACGTTACAATTTTCCGTAAAGCTGCTGTTTATTTCCCCCCTTCCCGGTACCTACCTTGCGGGATGTAGGCTCCACATTACAGACACAAACTGTCCCCAAAGTGAGGATCCACAGCAGTTTGCCAGCGGAGCTCTGTTCCATGGTGTTCCTGCCAGCCCCAGCCCGACCACTTCGTTCACCTGGATACACAGAAGCGCGCCCCCCGGCCGTGGAGCGAGCGCGAACACGCAGGCGGGCGCGCCCCCGCCAAGGCTCTCCTTAAAACGGCAACAAATCTGCTTGCCTGTGCAGAAAGCGAGAGGTGGCCCCCTATAGGGACCTTTTTGAACCAGAAAGAGACAGCTCCACTTGTGGCTCCGCAGATTTTATCGAGTTATTCCCAGGGATAGTTGTTGGTCCGTGTCAAAATTCTGTAGTCAATGTTGCAAAAATGCAGTGCGTTTTCAATGTGTCACATTGTGTTTGGTGATCTGACCTTGGTATCACTGCGTTTGCTACATTGTCTGCAGAGTAAAGTGTCTAGGACCCATGAACTATAACAACTCACATCATTCTGGCTAGGGAAATATATTGGCTTTTCTTTCGCTGACGTTAGGTCCAAATCCTTTTGAACTCCCTCGTAATAACACTGTGAGGGTCTTTGCACAACATGACAGTTGGGATGGTCAATAAATATTGACCTAGGCAGCAATACCCACATTCCACGAAAAACCAATACAAATATATCGTTCCCTTCCTGCAGTAAAATGCCCCAGTACATTTCACAGCAGCAATTTAATAAGAAAGAAAAAAACAAATATAGTTTAATCTGGATTAAAATGCTGCTATACTGAGTCCATCCAGGCTAATCCACAACTACAGTATACATTCTAAGACAGTAACTAGATATTGTTACTGAATGCTCCAAATTCACTGATGCAATAATTTTCACTCACTGGATTAGGGATCTGACGACCAGTATCTGCAAGAACTTCCATGTCTTAAGTTTGCGCTTTAAGTAAATTAGCAGCAAGTCCAGAACTGTAGACATGACTTAGAGGACAGACCTTGATTGTGATGAGCCCAGAGTTGAACATATAGTTAGTGAAGAGCAGCTTTAACTAAGTGAACATTTTGGTCGCTGCTGTCCAGCTCCTGAATAACAAGTGACATCTTTCCCTTTAGCGCTAACTGTTCTCTAAATCAGCAGCAACAGCAGCACTGTGGGAATTGCTAGCAATACCATTTATTGCCTACTCCTAAATGCCCTTAAGAGGGTGGCAGTGAGCTGCCTTCCTGAACCACTGTAGTCCCTGAGGTGCTGATACAACCACAATGCTGTTGGAAAAGGAGATCCAAGTTTTTGATCTAGTTACAGTGAAGGAACAGCATTACAGTTGCAACACAAGGTGGTGAGTATCTTGGAGAGGAACTGCAGGTGCTGGTGTTCCTGGTGTGTCTGGTGTTCCTAAGCGGATTTCATCAAAACACAGTACACACTAATACATCTGGATTGCATTATCTTCCAGGGACGAAGATTATTTTATCCAAAGGATTAGAGAAAGGAAAAAGGTTCATGGGGCCATGGTTCCATTTGGAGCAATCATTCCACAATTTTTGGATATCTGCAGAGTGTTTAATCACTTTTCATTACAGCAACGTAGTGTTATTAATAACACTGAAAATTAAAGGAAATAACCAACTCAAGATAAATTGTTGTCATTGGTTATATTTTTACTTGGAAATTATTTGTTTTTCTAATTCCATTTTCTTCCAGGGTTTCATTCTGAAACTAGTTATTAAGAAGCACTGGCAGATTGGCCTGTTACTGAGTTTGAACAAAATCTGTAACTAGTGATACTCTTAGACTTAACTTTTCCAATTGCTGTCCTGACTGGTTTTCCACCTTCCACCCTCTGTAACAAGAGTTCATCCAAAATTCTGCTGCTCTTGTAATAAAGCAAAATACTGTGAATCCTGAGATCTATAAAATCAGAAACTTTTCGGTTCCAAGTAAGGCTTATATCAGACTTGAAACTGTTATGGACCAGATCAAACCTCCTCAAAACATGTTAAGAAGATAGTCTAGATCCTAATTTTTGGACTTAATGGTAAGTGTAAGGCATTGCATTCCAGATACAATTCAATTGGCCAAACTACTCAACATTAAGCAAGACACACTTTATTTTTACACAACAGTTAAAATATGGACAAAATAAAAATAAAAGAAAGAATTGGCTTAACTGTAACTCTATCAAAATCCTGAACAAAATAATATATGTATTAACTACTACTTCTTAACAGTTCCAATACAGTGTCATCTCATACACACACCCTTGGCAAAGACAAATTCAGTAAAATAGATTGTCTCACATGCAGTTCTAGCAACAGGAAGAGAACCCTAGCTTTTAGCTGTAACAGAGAGAGGAATAAGAGCTTCCACATTCAGCTTCAATACACGAGGAACTGCAAAAAGCTAAAACTAAAAATCCTGGTTCTGTGGGAGTTTGATGCCATCCATTCAGGCTGCTTCTACTGTTTTAACTTTAAAGCTGTTTACTTTATTGGCTTTAAGCAGACTGCTCGACACTTCCATCTCAAACTTTCTTCATAAAAAAACCAGGACAAAATACACCTCTTAAAGCCATAGTATCATCAGAAAATGTTAACTTTTTAACATCCACAGATGCTGCCAGATCTATTGTGTTTCACCAGCATTTTCTGTTTCTCTTCATGTTGCTCATATCCTAACTCATATTAAATCTCATTTACCACTTTCCCAAGGGCAAATGATTTTAACCTCAACTCTATATTTCTGTATATCCCTATTCATCTTTCATCCTCTTGGTAATCCAGAATCAGTTGGAGATGGACAATAAATGTTGGCAATGCAGCAATACCAACACCCTGTGAATAATTTAGAAAAAAAATCCTGTGCCTGCTGACCTTCATTGGCATAAGGTCTGGGAAAGTCTGGATTTTAAAATCCTCATCCTTATTTTTGAATCTCTCCATGGCCTCGATCCTCCAATTTCTATACTCTCCTCAGTTCCATAGTCCCTGAAATTGTTATGCTTCACCAATTATAGTCATTTATGCATTCCAATTTCTATCATTGCACCATTGATAGCACTGTTTTCAGCTGTCTGGGTCCTATGTTCTGGGATTTCTTGCCTAAATCTTTCTGAGTCTCCACTTCTCCTTAAGGTAGTTCTTGACGATTGCTTTTCAGCTGTCCCAATAACCCATTTGTTGGTACTATTCCTGGAAAGTATCTTGGGATACCTACAATCCGACCCAACGACCAAAAAGATATTTCCCTCCCCACTCCTATCTGCCTTTAGTAGGTTCCACTCATGCCACGAATCCCGCTTCCACTCCACAATCCCCACTAACTCCAACATACCCGACAGCTTGCCCTGCAAGCGCAGGAAGTGCTACACCTGCTCCTACACCTCCCCCCTCACATCCATCCAAGGCCCAAAGCAAATTTTCCAAATCCGACAGGGGTTCACCTGTACATCCTCCAACCTGGTCTACTGTATCCATTGCTCTCAATGCGGCCTCTTCTACATCAGTGAGATGAAGCGTAGAATCGGGGACCATTTTGTGGAGCATCTGTGCTCCATACGTGATAATCAACAACACCTTCCAGTTGCCAACCATTTTAACTCTCCCTCCCACTCCCTTGATGACATGTCCATTGTGGGCCTTCTCCAGTGCCACAATGACACCACAAACAAACTGGAGGAGCAGCAACACCTCATATTCCACATTGGGAGTCTACAGCCCGACAGCCTGAACATAGAATTCACAGGTTTTAAAATCTCCCCACCCCCAGCCTCATACCACGTCCAAACCGCCCTCTCATCCCTGCCTCCTTGACCTGACCCAACCTGTCCATCTTCTTCCCCACCGATCTGCCCCTCTCTTCCTACTGACCAATCCGTACCACTCCCTACCTGCATCCACCTATCACTATACCACCTATCTTCCCCCAGACCTGGCCCTCCTTCCTTTATTTATTTTCCCAGCTCCCTTCTACCTCCCCATTTCTGAGGAAGGGTTCTGACCCGAAACGTCAACTTTCCTGCTCCTCTGATGCTGCCTGACCTGCTATGTTCCTCCAGCTCCATACTGTGTTGTTTTGGGATGTTTTAGTGTGTTAATAACACTATATAAGTTACACACTGTTGTAGTTGTTGTAAGATGTACCTCATCCAATTTTCTTTTATGTGTTTCTCTCAGGTACAATGTGCTCAATTGCAACAACAAAAAATATCTGTCCCAAAATTATTCTATTGGGTCAGAAAACCTTTGATTCTAGTTCCACTTCAAAAATCTGAGTATATAATCCAGCATGACAC
This sequence comes from Rhincodon typus, assembly GCF_021869965.1. NCBI lineage: Eukaryota > Metazoa > Chordata > Chondrichthyes > Orectolobiformes > Rhincodontidae > Rhincodon > Rhincodon typus. The sequence continues at coordinate 42,010,322 of NC_063355.1, read as the reverse complement.
ACAGTGCAGTGTTGATCAAGGAATGCTGTACTACTGGAGGTGGTGTCCTTTTAGCTGAGATATTTATCTGTCCTTCAAGTAAATGTAAAAGATTCCATAACACTATTTTGAAGGAGAGCAAGGAAGTCCTTCCTGGTGTTCTGACCTATATATATAGAGTCAGGGAAATAAACCTTTTGGTCCAACTTGTCAATGTTGACCAAGTTTCCCAAACCAAACTAGTCCCATTTGCCTGCTTTTGGCCCATATCCTCTCCTATTAATGTACCTGTCCAAATGTCTTTTAAACATTGTAACCGGACCTGCATCTACCACTTCCTCTGGCAGTGCATTCCACATACAAACCACCCTCTGTGTGAAAATGTTGCCCTCAGGTCTCTTTTAAATCTTTCTCCTCTCACCTTAAAAGTTTTGAACTCCCCTAGCCTCAGTAAAAGTCCTTTGCTATTCACCTTATCTATGCCCATCATGATTTTATAAACCTCTATAAGATTACCCTTCAAACTCTTATGCTCCAGTGAAAAAGTGCCAGCCTATCCAGCCTTTCCTTATAACTCAAGCCCTCCAGTCACAGCAACATCCATGTAAATCTTTTCTGAACCCCCTCCAATTTAATAATATCCTTCTTATAACAGGGTGAGCAGACATACGCACAATAGTCCCAAAGTGGCCTCGCCAACATCCTATACAACCTCACCATGACGTCCCAACTCCCATACTCAATGGTCTGAGAAATGAAGACAAGTGTGCTAAACGACTTCCTAACCACCCTGTCTACTTAGGTCTCTCTGTTCGACAACACTACCCAAGACCTTACCATAAACTGTAAAAGTCTTGCTCTTGTTCACTTCACCAAAATACAATACTTTGCATTTATCCAAATTAAACTTGATCTGCCACTCCTCAGCCCACTGGCCCAAATGATCAAGATCCCATTGAAATCTTAGATAACTTTCCTCATTGTTGACTATACCACCAATTTTGGTGTCATCTGCAAACTACTGACCATGCCTCTTAAATCCTCATCCAAATTGTTTATATAAATGACAAACAAAGTGGGCCCAGTACCAATCCCCGTGGAACACTGCTGGTGACAGGCTCCAGTCCAAAAAACAACCATCCACCACCACCCTCTAAGTCCTACCACACTGCCAATTTTGTATCCAATTGGCAAGTTCTTCCTGAATCCCATATAATCTAATTTTACGAACCAATCTACCATGCGGAACCTTGTCAAAGGCTTTACGAAAGTCCATGTAGACAACATCTACCACTCAGCCCTCATCTATCTCTTTGGTCGCATCCTCAAAAAGCTCAATCAAGTTTGTGAGACACGATTTCTCACACACAAAGCCACGTTGACTATCCCAATCAGTCCTTGCCTCTCCAATTGCACATAAATTCTATCTCTCAGAATCTCCTCCAACAATTTACTCACCACTGATGTCAGATTCACCGGTCTATAATTCCCAAGCTTCTTCTTACAGCCTTTTGTAAATAAAGGCACAACATTAGCCACCTTCCATTCGTCTGGCACCTCACCCATGGCTCTTGATGATACAAGTATCTCTGCTAGGGGCCCTGCAATTTTTTCCCCAGTTTCCCACAATGTCCTGGGATGCACTTGATTAGGTCCTGGAACTTTATCCACCTTTATGTTTTTTAAGACCTCTAACACCTCCTCTATTGTAATGTGAACTGTTTTCAGAACATCACTATCTATTTTCCTGAGTTCCCTAGCTTCCACATCTTTCTCCATGGTAAATACTGACTTGCATCTTACCCATTTCCTGTGGTTCCACACTTAGATGACTTTGTTGATCCTTAAGCAACCCTATTCTCTCCCACATTGCTCTTTTGCTCTTAATGTATTTATACCACAACCAATATCACAAAGGCATTATCAAATTACAATTTGAAGCATCTTGCTGTGTGTAAATTGATCACAGCATTTCTTACGTTACAATTATTACTATTTGTTGTAAGAAAATATCGTTATTAACTGTAAAGTGCTTTGGGACTTCCTAAGGTTGTGAAATATCCCAAGTACAAACACAATTCTTTTCTTTTTTAGCAACCTGTTTTTCTGTCCTCTCTTGAATGTGCAGACTCGTGCTGAGCTAGTAGTTTATGGCTGCAGGCTACTCATCAACATTTCATTCTCATGTCAAATGCCTTAGCAGACTTTGAACACTGACAGAACAAGGCAATTTACAGATCAAGCAGGGAAGTGAAGTTGAGCAAGACAGATCATTCTTGATCTGGGATAGTAGGAACTGCAGATGCTGGAGAATCCGAGACAACAAGGTACAGGGCTGGATGAACACAGCAGGCCAAGCAGCATCATAGGAGCAGAGAGGCTGACGTTTCGGGCCTAGACCCTTCATCAGAAAAGGGGGAGGGGAAGGGGGTTTTGAAATAAATAGGGAGAGAGTGGGAGGCGGATAGAAGAGGGATAGAGGAGAGGATAGGTGGAGAGGAAACAAACAGGTCAAAGAGGCGGGGATGGGGCCAGGAAAGGTGAGTGTAGGTAGGGAGTTAGGAAGGGGATAGGTCAGTCCAGGCAGGACGGACAGGTCAAGGGGGCGGGATGAGGTTGGTCAGTAGGAGATGGAGGTGCGGCTTGAGGTGGGAGGAGGGGATAGGTGGGAGGAAGAACAGGTTAGGGAGACAGGGACGAGCTGGACTGGTTTTGGGATGCGGTGGGGGGAGGGGAGATTTTGAAACTTGTGAAATCCACATTGATACCATTGGGCTGCAGGGTTCCCAAGCGGAATATGAGTTGCTGTTCCTGCAACCTTCGGGTGGCATCGTTGTGGCACTGCAGGAGGCCCAGGATGGACATGTCGTCTGAGGAATGGGAGGGGGAGTTGAAATGGTTCACGACTGGGAGGTGCAGTTGTTTGTCTAGGCCCGAAACGTCAGCCTCTCTGCTCCTATGATGCTGCTTGGCCTGCTGTGTTCATCCAGCCCTGCACATTCTTGATCTTACTGACTGGTGGAACAGACTCAATGCTGAATGGCCAATTCCTTTTTTTTAATGTTCTCATCCCCTCTCTGAGTATTTTATTGGTTAATGTTATGGGATCTTCTGTCAGTTCTGAGGGATGCATTATTGCCCTCTGCTGGACGAATTATAGAAAGGCTAGTGAAGTTGATATTTTTGAGTGACATTCAGTACTTCCTTGTGAATTAGCATTGCAGGATTCAGAACAGAGTGAGCTTTTATATGGAAACGAAATTCAAATAAATATCCTTACATTACTCATACTGTGCATGAGGTCTTTTCCAGCAGTGAAAACCTAGTTTAACAGACTCAAGAACCAAATGAGGGAGAAAATGGCACTGAGACATGTTAATTGGGTAAAGAAGATGCATTTTAAAACAAAAACAGAGATTGCTGGAAAAGCTCAGCAGGTCTGGCAGCATCTGACAGCAACTCAATTCTGAGGAAGTGTCACTGAACCCGAAACGTTAACTTTGATTTCTCTCCACAGATGTTGTCCAACATGCTGAGCTTTTCCAGCAATCTCTATTTGTGTTTCTGATTTAACAGCATCTGCAGTTCTTTCAGATTTTTATTTATAATTTTGATTCCAATGTTTTAAAATGTCTATCATTGCAGAAATGAAAGTCAAAATGGAATGAATTAATGGGTCAAGCACTCAATCTATTTTCTTCCAAAATAGCTTGATCTCACATAACACTGATCACAGATTAAGTGTAAAGGACCACATATTTCTGATATAATAAAACAAAGATACTGAAGATCTGAAACAAGACCTGAAATTAGTGGAGAAACTCAGCAGACCTGGCAGCATCTGTGGAGAGAAAGCAGAGTTAATGTTTCGAATCCAGTGACTCTTCTCTAGAACTGACAGTAGATAAGAAAAGGAGAGATATTATATTGAAGACAGGGGTTAGGAGGCAGAGGTGGTAAAGGAGTGAGCAGACACATAGAAAGACAGTCTGGCAGACAAAGGCATGGATGATAGTATGCCAGAGAGAAAAAAGCTCATAATATGAACCATAACTAAATGAAGTGGGTTGGCTGTGCTTAAAACAATCATGTAATGACATGTAAAGGATGTAGAAAAAAAGCATTGAAGCTTTTTTGTTTCCAGTCTATAAACTGGAAATGGAAGTCGGACACTGTTATACAGCTGGAAAGTACCAAGAGAGCTCTTTTGCAACTTGAAGGTCAAATGGAATGGTGCACTGTATACTTTAGGTACACGATATTCTGTTACATGTGGCACAGAAAGATGGATGGTCAATGAGACAGACGAGCACCAGGAGTCTTTGAGTTAAGGAAAACTGGCCCCCAAAACAAAACCAAGAGCTGCTGATGCTGCAAATCTGAAACAAAAACAGAAATTAGTGGAGAAACTCAGCAGACCTGGCAATATCTGTGGACAGAAAGCAGAGTTAACAAACTTTAATATTGGCTCCGCACTTTATTCCTAGCCTCGCCCCATAATCATGGCCCAATCCTCTATTCCAAACTCACCCACTAATTCTGAACCAGTCCAAATCCCTGGCCTCCTCCTGTAATACGAGCCCCTCCTATAACACAGGCTCCGCCCTATAATTCTAGCCCCGCCCTATAACTCTGGCTCCGCCCTATACATTTGGCCCTGCCCATAATCGACCCCGCCCGCCAGCACTGGCCCCGCCTCTAACGACGGTCCCGCTCCCTAACGTCGGCACCGCCCTCTACTCCTGACGCCTGTCAATCCACGGCATCGCCTCCACCGGAAGGTCCGTTCTCGTCAGTGAGCCGGGTACTTTGTTTCTCCAACAATGAGAGCAAAATAACATTTTTAATAAAATTACAAGTTTTTAAAAAAGAGCTGCATGAATTACAAACGATGCCAGGTATTACTAATGTCGTTAAATGGAGTAATGTTGATTTAAATACTGAGTCTGACGTTTTTAATGTGTTGCGAAGGGAAGATACTGGCGGAAGGAAATCGGTGTCGGACTGGAAGAGCCACGTATGGCGCCCGGCTGCGGCTTACTTCCCGAAGGGTAAATGGCGGTTGTGGGGGTGTGGAGTCAGAGAACAGTGGTGTTTTCAATCATTATATGTTAGCATTTCCCTTCCTTTGGAGGTGTCACGGCCTAAAGCCGGAGGCTAAGCCTCGGGTTGACATTCTGAGACTGGCTGGGTGGGACGAAGAGGTTGGCCTCTGGAGCTGCCCCGTAATGGTCTTTAATTCTTCTCCGTCATTTGAAAATATTGATTAGTCCTTTGTTTGCCTGGAGTTAAAATTGCGCTTATCCTCGACTAGAACAGCCTGAAACGGGCGAGGTGTTAGTGTTTGGGGAGGCTGGACGACAGAAAGAAGATCGAATGCTGGTGGCTCGACGCCGAACTGGGCATTTGGTAATGGCCAAGTAAACAATGAGTATTGGGGATGTTATGGTCCTATTGGCTTTGCGTTCTAATGACGCCCTACTTACCATAGCATTCTATTAGTGTACGTTATATTTGCCTGTAGCTAAATAGATTTTTGTAGTAAACAAAGCAAAAATTGTTGGAGAAATTTAGCAGATCCGGGATAGATCTGTGGAGAGAAAGCAGAGTCAACGTTTCGGGTCCAGTGACTCTTCTGAAGACGTTGGTTTTACTTTCTCTGTGATGCTGCGCTCCCGAGTTGCTTCACTAACAATTTCTGTTTTTGTTTCAGAATTCCAGCATCTGCAGTTCTTTGTATTCTGTTTAGATATTTGTAGTGAAAAATTGTATGAAGTTGCAGTATATTGATTTTAAACTGACAAAAGATGTTTGATTTGAATCAAATGTATGGCTAGTGGTCATTACGCTTTTGTAAGTTTGTGTTTACTTGCTGTATTCCTTTGAAACATCTGAATTTGATATATGGTGAGGATTTTATCCTTCCATTTCCTCACCTCTTTAATGCCATCTTCCATATTTGTCATCTTTTCCTTAATTTCAAGTAAAATTTGAATTGCTTGCCATTAATGTTTAATTTCCCCTCTTGGTGTTGCATGTGCTGATGATAATTATCTAGCAGTGAGGCTTTGCAAAATTAAATGATTAGCAATTTTACCCTGAATTCAGAGCATTTTAAACTTTTAACTCTATTTCTGACTCTTGTCTTGTATCTGTTTTTGAACCTTAAAGATCTCTCCCAGCTAGGAGAATATCCTGAATTTGTCTTTCTCCTTCACTGTTTCCACCTTCTAGTTATGGAAGCTTTTAATTTCCAAATGGCTCCCTGTTTTGGATGTTCTGAGGCAACTTGTGAAATCAGTATAGGCTTTAGCATAATGACTGCATTAATGGTATCAGTGCTGTGAACTTCTTGAATTCTGCACTGGCGCATAGAGTCCTCGGGATTCAGCATGTTTCTAAAGAGCTTATATAATCACTCTGCTGTTGTAATTAAAACTTTTGTATATCTCATTTTAATTCCAAGTACTATTAACTATAGCACAGCAAATGACTTGCTTCAGTCCTCTGCCATTTTGCTCCTCCTTCATATCAGCAAACTGATTAATTCATCATCTGCTCTTAGCCATTATGTTGTTGATGATTCTGTGCTACACTTATCAACTTCACTCAGGTCATATTTCCTCAGTAATTAGAGTAAACCAACACATGTTTATCTGGAACAAAAATAAAGTTGCTGGAAAAGCTCAGCAGGTCTGGCAGCAACTGTGAAGGACAAAACAGAGTTAACGTTTCGGGTTCGGTGACCCTTTCTCAGAACTGATGTTTATCTGCTCTATCTGTTCAGTGGGTTATAGTGAAATCTTGTTTTGCTCAGTTTTGTCTGGTGGCTGCTACTGCCACCTTTTTTTTTGTCTGCTTTTAGTACAGTACTTGATCTGTCCAAACTCTTAGCTTATCTTTCTCATGTAACTTCAAAATAAGCCATCTCCACTGCTGAGACAGCTTTGGGAATGAAAAAACTCTGCTGTTGAAACAGTTCTTAACACAGTAATACCCAAGTGTCTTATTTACTATACTGGTCTTATATCTGGGTGCTTCTTATGATGCTAATACTCATTTTGTCTGACAAACATCTTACCCCTCTCATTCTTTTTGCTTTTTCAGTTTAAGTTCCCAAACTACAGTTGTCTGTTCCCAAGTGGCTGTTGGTTCCATGGTGTTCACAGCGAGTGTCAGATTGTTTGAAGGAGTATATCTCCTGGAACTGGTCCTGTCAACAAACAAACCAGGACTTTCAGCAGGACCGTTGGAGATTGATTGATTGTGGTTGAATTGTGATGATTGATTCTTTCCCCACCATGTTCCAAAATTGAGATCCACTAGTTGCAACATTGTCTATAGTCAAGCCAGTTAGATATCAATGCACTGAGACGGAGACTTCAGATTATAAATACTGAAGGTGGCTAGGGTCTGATTGATGAATCAAGCAAATTGCTGATAGGAAACTTGATATGGCTTTGAGATTACACTTGAAGTTCCTGCTGTATCTGGATCTGTTACTTCCAGAAGGCATTTGACAAGGTGCTGCATAAAAGACTGATCCAAAAGGTTAAATCCCAGGGGGTCAGGGGTAGATTATTGGCTTGTTAAGAGGATAGCTGACTGACGGAAAGCAGAGGGTCGGGCTAACTGTGTCCTTCTCTGGATTGTGAATTGAAACTAGTGAGGTGCCACAGGGTTCATTACTTGGTCCTCAACTATTTACAAACAGGGACAGTGTTATAAAAATTTTTGTTTCTACTTAACTAACAATGAGACTTAACTCCAGCTCCTGTTCGAAGCAGTTTATTTTCTTACTTGGTACCAAGGAGAGTGAGTGTTGATCTTCACCGGCACCCAACTCTGCTAATACAGAGTATAACAATCTCCTTTATACCATTAACTTCAGAGCAGGGTGTTCCCGTGACATCTTGTGTTTGTCGATTCATTCATTGTAAGTTTAAAGAAAACAGACGCTGCTCGAGGTAACAGGAATGCTGTGTTAATAATTACTTCTTCAAATGACCTTCGGCATGCAGCTAGCATAAGGAGTGATATACAGTTTGATTGAAGCTCTAGTTTATCAGTAACTAGGCTCCACAGGGATACAAGGGACATCTCTAATTCAGCCTAAAACCTTGGTATAGTGACAATATATCAAAAGATCCTTCTCTAACTCTAGCTAAGATAACATGCACATAGTGATAACACAGTCTGAGTAACTACCTCCCGAATTCTGCTTAGCTCATTAAAATCCTGCATGCTAACTAATTAGAATTCTTTCTCTATGCCATCGGTTTCTCCCAAGGCTGCCTTTTCTGTCTTGGCCTAAATTCCCATCTACCCTTGCGATGTAAAATTTTTCTTCCACACAGAGTGTAACATAACAAAATTTGCAGATGATACTGAATTAGGTGGGAAAGCAGGCTGTGATGAGGAGCAGAAAAGCTGACGTTTCGGGCCTAGACCCTTCTTCAGAAACCTGCTGTGTTCATTCAGCTCTACACCTTGTTATCTCAGATTCTCCAGCATCTGCAGTTCTTACTATCTCTGTGATGAGGAGATACAGTTTACAGGTGAATATTGGTAGGCTAGGAGAATGGGCCAGGATCTGGCAGATGGAATTTAATGTGGATAAGTGTGAGGTTATCCATTTTGGCTGGAAAAGTAAAAGGGTAAATTATTATTTAAACGGGAAGTTGATTCAAAATGCATCAGAGGGATCTGGGTGTCCTTGTGCATGAATTGCAGAAAGTGGGTATGCAGGTGCACCATATAACAAGAAAGGCAAATGGAATCCTGGCATTTAGTGCTAAAGGACTAGATTATAAAGGTAAAGAAATGTTGCAACAATTATATAAGATGTTGGTGAGACCACACCTGGACTATAGTGTCAAGTTTTGGTCTCCTTACTTGAGAAAGGATGTGGTGGTACTGGAGGCAGTTCAGAGGAGGTTCACCAGGTTGATTCGAGGAATGAAAGGGCTGTTGTATGAGGAGCAGTTGAATAGTTTGGGCTTGTACTCGCTGGAGTTCAGAAGAATGGGGACGCTGATCTGATTGAGGTATATAACATGCTAAAGGGGACTGATAAGATGGCTGTTGAACAGATGTTCTCCATTGTGGGACAGTCTAGAACAAGAGGTTATAGACATAGAAGAGAATAGGCAGGTTCAAATTGAGATGAGGAAAAACTACTTCTGAGGGTTGTAAATCTGTGGAACTCACTGCCCAGAATCAATCAATGATTCAAGAAATAAATAGACATTTTTCTGATGAAAAATAAAATAAAGGACTGAGAGGAGCAGGCTAGAAAGTGGAGTTGAGAGCAGATAAGATCAGCCATGATTGTATTATGTGGTGGAATGTGCTTGAAGGGACTGAGGAGCCTACTCCTGCTCCTAATTCCTGTGGTCCTTTGTTACTAACTGGTTAGACCCAAGAAACTATTTAGACTTTAATGCAACATATTAGTTTTAGATTACAGTGTTTTATCAGTGATCATGAATTCTAAAAGGATTCCTAAATTAGAGTGACCGTAATGATGTGCAGATTATTTCTGGTTGGATTCATCAGACCCCTTTTAAAATATAATGATGTTATATATGCATCACCTTGGTGGTTGTTTTTGACTGCATTGTGGTATGTAATTTTTGAGCTAGCAAATACACTTCAACATCACATGGGCATGAATGTTTCTTGTATTATAATGCAGAAGTGCCTCATTAGCTGTAAAGTGTTTTGGTATATCCTGAGGTTGTGAAAGTTACCATGTAAATGCAAATCTATAAGCCTGCTCTTAATTCTAGCATATGTTGAACCTTGTATCGTATGTTTTATTATATATGGCACTGAAATGTCTTTATGACATAGCTGTAGTAAATTCTTAGAGAACTTATACATGAGATGTATATAGTTGATAGCTTTGAAACTAGATTTCTCCAAGGGTGATATATTATGGCTTTAAATTTTTCATAAAATCCTGATCTTTTTGGATCGGAGATAAATTCTGTATCCTGCCACATTTAAAGCTTTGAATGTTGTATCTTAAGTTTTTTAAAATTGCGTAGTGTTTTCATAATTATTATTCAAGTACTTGGAATGGTTTTGATTTTAATCTTGTCACCAAGGGATGTATCCTCGCTCTTTTCTAGAAATTTTAAAAGTAATGTTGTGTTTTAGTCATTATCTCAACTGTTCTGACCTGCTTGTCTGCTAAATTTTGCACCATTGATTGCCATTCATGTTTCCAGACAGCTTTGTCAGTATATTATGGCACTGAATTATTTAAACTCGAAAAAGAAGTTCAAGCACTTTGCTTTCACAGACATAGAAATCCAGTTGCTGAGCATTTATGGATATACTACAGTTTTGAGTTCTTTATTAGTCTATCCTTTTAATTGCAAAGAATATCCCTGGACTTTGACAAAATAAGTTAATGCAGGTAGGCAGAGAAAGTAAGTCAGTTTAGACTTAATTAGCATTTTGCAAGTACTGGATTTTAGAATTCTCATCCTTGCTTTTAAACTGCTTCATAGCCTTGATTTTCATATCTCTGTAACCACCTTCAACCTTCCCAAGATTTCCTGTGCTGCTGAACTCTGTCTTTTTGAGCATCCCTGATTTTAATCTCTTCACCATTAATGGCTGAACTTTCAGTTGCTAAGTCCCTAAACTCTCACATATCCTCCCTAATCCTGTCTGGCTTTACCTCTCTTTTCTCCCTTAAGATACTCATTTGAAATCTGTTTACCATGTTTGTGTCACCTATCCCAATACAATATGTGGCTTAGTGTTTAAAATTGTTTTTGTAATGCTTCTATGAAGTGCTTTGGAACATTCATGATGTTACAGGTGCCAAATAAATGCAAGTCTTTGTTTGCTTTAAAAAGAATGCTTTTTTTGTCTAATAGTACTAATACCTGCCCTTTAGATTTTGTAGTAGTTCAAAATGTGCTTTGAAGATGTAAAGTAGCAAATGAAAGTCAAAATCTGTACGCGTGTCTCATTTAATTTTGCACAGAGTAGATTAAGTAGAAGTGCTAGATTTTAATACCTTGTTATTTTAATAATATCCCAGTGATGTGACTGGGAATTTTTTTTTTGAAAGTATGAAAAGGTTTTTGTTTAAGATGGTGAAAAGTTAAGATAATGTGGGCATAGCAGATTATTACAATGAAAATGGGAAACTCTGAAAGATTTTAGTGAGATAAAGAAATTTTCCTCGGTCATCTCTTCTAAATGCACTGAATTTTCTGCTCTTTCGCTGAAACTTCCTATACGTTGTCCACATGCTGTCCTCTTCCTACACTCTCAATTAATACAGTCTCCCCCTGTAATGTGTTTGTTGCAGAGTCCCTTTCTTGCCTTTCTCCAGCTTTCTTCAAGCTTTTCATAACCTGAGCTTGCTGCTACTAAATCATTAATTTATGATTTACTTTCTTTTTCTCGCCTTTTTGGCATCATTCTGCCCCATGCTATTGGCCTCGACTATTTTTAATTAAACAAAGTCTGAAATAAGTCATTATCAACTTGTTTTAAAATCGAGACGTATGAAACGTAATGAAATTTTAAGTGTGTATCTCTCACGCACACGCAGAGCCATAGAATCATGCAGCATGGAAACAGACCCTTTGGTCCAACCAGTCCATGCTGAACATGATCCCAAATTAAACTAGTCCATCTGCCTGCTTTTGGCTCATGTCCCTCCAAACCTTTGCAGTATATCTTTTTAGTAAACTATTTTGACATGAATTTCTTTCCTATTTATGTCTACAAAAATGTTCGGAATTTCAGTTGAATCATAACAACAAATGGGTAACAAAATTGCCCACAAAACTTTGTAGGCCTAGTTCTTTGGAACTTGGAAAGTGAAATTCTTCTTGTATTTACAGAGTCTATTATTAGTTGGATAGCTTGGTTTGTTTACCTGTTCTGAGATGATTTTGTTATTGTTCGATAGTCAGTCTTTGCTGTTTGAAAGAGGTATCGGAGAGCAATTACCAACCTGTTGGGATTGGGAGAGTCAATATCTGGCAACGAAACACCACTTAGTCAAGCCACAATTTGTCGTTGTCCAAACTTCAGTCTCGGTATAATGATCGAAGTGGATGGATACATTCCCACTGTTGCCCCAAGTCCCCTTCAACCCTCCCTGCAATGTCCTACTGTGTTGAATTAAAAAATTATTGGACCAGCTATAGTATGCTTGCTGTTATACTGACAAATTAAGAAATAGCCAAACTGCAATCTTTGTAGTCTGAAATTTTTAATTCTTCCTTGGGCTGTAGATATTACTGGCAAGACCAGCATTTGTCAGTCTTTAGGTGGTGGTGAGCTGTCACATTGTGCTACAGCAGTCTGTGCATGTGAAGTGCTCCCTCAGTATTATGAATGATGTTCATGGATTTTGATTTATGTTCAGTGAAGGAGCATGTTACTGTAGTTTTGAGATGTTAAGGGAGCAGTTCTTACTATTCCTTATGCTAAGTTTTACATGACTGAAATATTTCTGGCTGATACCAGGAGCAGAGTGCGGCTGTTCTTCAGGATAGTTGACAATAGTCAGATTTTGACTCTGGGTCCATGTCACATTTAGCATTTATGTTGTAGCAGTAGAGTCTGTTTAAAACTATCTGTACCACTGCTACAGGAATCTACCATGAAATACGATCTGTCACAAGTGCAATTTAATACGCTATCGTTAAATGTCTCCCAGGCTAAATACATTACTCTTTCTTTTCATGATCATTATTTCTAGGGGCACAATCTGGAGATCGGAGTCCACATTCTTCAGTAAGTCTGTTAATTGTTCTTGAACCCTTGATGCAAGAGTATCCCTAAAGGGATAGATTAGCAGTTGAGTTATATGGGTTGGCTTGGAAACTTTATTAATTTATTTAACCAATTAATTTATATTTATTTAATATTGGGTTTAACTGTGAATCAACATTTTGTTGCATGTCTGCTAAAAGGATTTGTATTTACAATGGAATTTTTTTATTATTAACCTGATTTTTATTTACAGCCACCCTTGATTCAGAAGTTGAGTTCATTTGTAAAGCTTTATTTTCAAAAGCTGTTCTATATAATGTTAGATATCATATCTGAAGCTACATTTGCTTGTGAAAAAAAATCCTTTTACATATGTTGCAACTAAATATGTATGTTTTGTATCTGGATTTGTTATTTGTTTTTAAAAAGGGTTTGACAGTGTATAAAAGTAAGCAGGGCAATTTTGATCAAGATAATAGACTCTGATTGCTCTTTGGAGCTCAGAGCTCCTATTTGTCTGAAGCTATATGCAGTACAGTCAAGTAACATGAAAATGGATTCCACTTCAGTCGATATTCTGTGATCTGAAGTATAGTATTTTTAAAATTATTGAATGTGAATCTTGTGCTTGTAGATATTGTTCCCAAAAGTGTTGTGCAGCCTATGAGAAGTAGTTGGCTTAGTTATCAGTTACAGATTTAAGTGCTGTGGTCTCATTATTAATTTAAATCCTTTCTGCATTGCAGCATAATTCAAAGCCAGTTGGTGTGACCAGTTTGATTGAAACCCTACACTCCTTCCGCTTGCTGTCTGCTAGAAGATAATTTGATCAATTAAAGGAAAAAGGAGAATAAATGAGAGCCAACCAGAAAAGCAATCAGTGACTAGTGTGCCTCAGAGGTCAGTGTTGGGGTTGCAATTGTTTATAGTTCACATAGATGATTTGGAGTAGGGGACCATGTGTAGTGTGTCAAAGTTTGTGGATGACACAGATGAGTGGTAGAGCAAAGTGTGTAGAAGACTCTGAAAGTTTGCAGAGAAATGTAGATTGTTTAAGTAAGTGGGCAAAGGTCTGGCAGGTGGAGTACAATGTTGATAAATGTGAAGTCATCCATTTTGGCAGGAATGACAGTAAAAGCGACTATTACTTGAATGGTAAAAAATTGCAGCCTGCTGCTGTGCAGAGGGACCTGGATGTCCTTGTGCATGAATCGCAGAAGGTTTTTTGCAGGTACAACAGGTAATTAAGAAGGCAAATGGAATTTTGTCCTTCATTGTGAGAGGAATTGAGTTTAAAAGCAGGGAGGTTATGTTATAGCTGTATAGGGTGCTGGTGAGGGCATACAGAGGGTACTGTGTACAGTTTTGGTCTCCGAAAGAAAGGATGCACTGGTACTGAAGGGGGTGCAGAGAACATTCACTAGGTTGATTCCAGAGTTGAGAAGGTTGACTTATGAGGAGAGACAGAGTAGACTGGGATTATATTCATTGGAATTTGAAGAATGAGGGGGGATCTTTATAGAAACATATAAAATTATGAAGGGAATAGATAAGATTGAAGCAGGGAGGTTGTTTCCACTGGCAGGTGAAACTAGAATAAGGGAGCATTGCCTCAATTAGGGGCTGCAGATTTAGGACTGAATTGAGGAAGAACTTCTTCACCCAAAGCGTTGTGAATCTGTGGAATTCTCTGCCTAGTGAGGTAGTTGAGGCTTTCTCATTGTTTTTAAAGCCAAGGTTTTTTGAACAGTTAAGGAATTAAGGGTTATGGTAAGAGGGTGAGTAAGTGGAACTGAGGCCATGAAAAGATCAGCCATCATCTTAATGAATTGCGTAGCAGGCTCGAAGGGCCTGATGGCCTACTCCTGCTCCTGGTTCTTATGTTCTTATAAATTATACAAAATTCAAAGCTTTTTTCAATGTAAAACTATGCTTTTCTGCTCTGAAGAGCATATTGTTAGCTAGCCTCTAATTGGACAATATATTAGAGCCTGCAACAACAACTCTCTAACTATTTTTTCTATTTTGCCAATGTTTGCTAAATGTCACTTCAGAGCTTTTGGTTTACCATTGAATTTTTCCCTATAGCAACTGTCCAAGTAATTTTAAGTCGATTTCTAGTGGTGTTCAAACTCTCATACAGATTATTATGGTGTACTGGGTAAGAATCAGTGAAAGCTCTATCAATACTGTCTGTCTGGTATGTTTCAGATTTGAGTGTTTTTCGAGTGTCTTGTTTATCATTTTCAATTAATGGTTAAATGGCTGTTTCAGATTTTGTGAATTTTAAAACCAATTTGACTTGTCAAGATTTCTGCTGTTGAGGTGACTAAGCATTTTTGATGTTTTAACTTAAATATACAAATATGGTTCCAAAAATGCATGTTTCCTGCTGTTCCAAACATTGTTATGCTATACATGTATTAAGTCAATGATTGATGGAGCTACAGACTAAAAATGTGCAATCCCTCTTTGAAAAGAATGAGGGATGACCTGATCATAGGTGCTTAAAATGTTCAAAGGAAATGGTAAATACTGAGAAATTAGTTCCTTTTGATTAGACAATGAGGAATGAGGGATATAATCTTAAAATTAGAGCTAAACTATTCCAGAGGGAAATTGTGAAGCATCGTGTTGTATATAAGGTTGTAAAAGACTGAAATTCTTTCTTGCCAAAGGCTGCATGTGCTCAAACAGTGGGCAAAAGTACAAAAGAGAATGAAACTGAAACTTGTAAATGGAGTTGCAGTACTGCTCAACTGGTTAGTATAATCAAAGTGACCATCAGAACAGCTTTGAGTGTTGACTTCTGTTTCTTTGCAATAGCAGTAATTAGGAAAGCAAATAGCAACCTCCTGTTTTAATGCAAGTGGTTTGGAATACAAGAGTAAAATGGTCTTGCTGTCCCCGTACATGATGTGAAGGTGCTGGTGTTGTACTGGGGTGGACAAGGTCAAAAATCACATGACACCAGGTCACAGTCCAACAGGTTTATTTGAAGACACAAGCTTTCGGCGTCTCACTCCTCCTTCAGGTGTCAGATCTCTTACTGACTGCCTAATATTGGAACACAAATCATTTAAGATTGTATTAAATATTTCCACTAAGAATGTTTATATATCTGGGTTCAGAAATCACAAAATATATTGTATAAAGCCCTTCAGCAAAAATTATAGTAAGTGCAAAGATTACCAATCAGGCCAAGCCAGGACCTGAGAGCAAAAATCGAAGCTGACAGTCTAGTGTAGTATTGAGGAGGTGCTGACTAGTTGGGTGACTTATTTCAGATGAGAAGGAGTCTTATTTATCCTTTACAATCTTATTTCTGCCTATCAGAATGGAAAGCAGGGGAATAATCTCTGCTGTTTTGGTCAATATTTATCTTTGTCAACATCAGAGGAAAGACAATATGATCACTATCTCAATGCTGTTAGTGTCACCTTGCTGTAAACAAATTTCCAGCTATGTTTCTATAGTACAGCAGTAACTACCATTCAGAAGTACCTGCTTTGGCTGCGAAGTGCATCGAGATGTCTAGTCATGAGAAACGCTATATAAATGCAAAACTTTATAAATTACTATGTTGACATTAGCTTTCTATGACACTTTATAAATGTGGATTTCCCCTGTACTTTTGAAGGTTTTTGGCTGGTTTGGTGGAGTGATCGTATTCTCCTTCCCTTCCAGGTGTGGGTCTCGGGCAGTATGACACAGGCCAGATGGCTAACTACAAGAAAAAAGGATAAATTAAAGAATGAATAAGTGGAACATCTTTATTATAACTCTGCTAACTTTCAATACTTGTCAGGAGCAAGATTCTTGTCCTCTTCGTTTGTTGGATGCAGCCTATTGGAGACTAAAAGAGGGAATGCATGGCAGATGAAAAATAATGTGGACAAATGTGAGGTTATTCACTTTGCTACCCAAAACAAGAATGCAGATTATCTGTATAGAAATAGGTAGGGACAGAGGGTAATGCAACGAGACCTGGGTGTCCTTGTATGACAGTTGCTGAAAATAAGCATGCAGGTGTAATAAGTACAGAATAGAATGTTTTGTCTTCATTGTGAGAGGATTCAAGTAGAGGAGTAGGAATGTCTTGCAGAAATTATATAAGGCCTTGGTGAAATTACACCTGGAGTATTTTTGCAGTTTTATTGTCTTATCTGAGGAAGGATGCTCTAGTTATGGAGGCAGTGCTTCAAAGATTTGCAAGCCTGATTCCTGGGATGTCAGGACTGACACATTGAAGAGAGACTGGATTGGTCAGAACTAAATTAATTGGAGTTTGAAGAATGAGAGGATCTCGTGGAAGCTTAAAATTCTAACAGGACTGACAAGGTAAACTTATAAAGATATTCCAGCTGACTGACTGGGGAGTCCAGAACCAGGGATCACAGTTTTAAGAATATGGAATAAGCCATTTAGGACTGAGATGAGAAATTTTGTTACCTGGACAGTGGTGAGCCAGTTGAATTCTCTGCTACAGAAAGTGGTTTGAGGCCAAAACATTAAATCCTTTCAAGAAAGAGTCATATATAGTTCTTAGGGCTAAAGGAATCAAAGGATATTGGGGAAAAAATGGGAACAGGCTACTGAGTTGGATGATCAGCCATGATCATATTGAATGATGGAGCAAGCTTGAAGGGTTCAGTGGCCTGTTTCTGTTTGCTGTCAATCTAAAAGGGAGTTGTCTGATGTGGACAATAAACTTCCAGTTCTTCGTTCAAGATCTTTTTCTGTCCCAGCTTCATGGTTTTAACCAAATAATTTTCTTTCCTTTCATGATTATGAATTTAAAATTTTCTACTGCACACCTGAAGTTTTTTCAAAGTTCTACTTTAATAGGTGACCCAGCCTAGAAAAAGTCTGATCAGATGTATACAAAATAAATTTGTCCTCAGTCTTGTGTTAGAATTATGCTCTAATTCTTAGTTTTAATGAAATGACTTTAAATTATGATTCATTTCTTCCCAGTAATAAGTTCCTACTTCACTGTATTATTTACATTATTTGATTCAGACAGTTGAGTCATTCCATTTTAAAAAGGGGAAAAAGTGACTAAATTCTAAGGAGCAAACAGTAATAATCTTGTTTGCCTATGAAACTCATATTACTGTATAGCTCTAAAGCTAAAAATCATATCTACAAACAGCAGTGCATTAAGCTGAAGATTAAAATCAAGCTCCAGCAGGCCATTGTCTCTACCAGGAACAAAAACAAAGTTGCTGGAAAAGCTCACCAGGTCTGGCAGCATCTGTGAAGGAAAAACCAGAGTTAACATTTCGGGTCCGGTGACCCTTCTTCAGAACATTGTCTCTACCACCCTGTTATGTAGGCAGAATCATAGGTCTGACACATCTAACAGATCTAAAGCTCTGAAATGCTTCCACCAAAGGTGCCCAAGGTCCATGATGAGAACTTGATGGTTGGACAAAATCGCAAAAGAGTGGGTTTTCAGTATGCACGAAGCAGAGGCATGATAGACCATGTGTTCTGCATGGATGACTAGGGAATTCACAAGCAAATCTTCTATGAGTAACTGTGAGGGCAAAAGGCATCCAGTGGTTAGCACAAAATGATTAATGGCATCCTAAAAAGGAGCTTTACAGATGTCACCACTTCAGACAATTTCTCTTGTGAAAATGCTGTAGCTAACTGGTACATATGGAGGCATGAGGGCTGGTTAGCTTAGTTGGCTAGATGGCTAGTTTTTGAAGCAGAGTGTCACCAACAGTGTGGGTGTTCAATTCCTTCACTAGTTGAGGTTACCATGCAGGACACTCCTTCCCAACCTCTTCCCCTCGCCTGAAGCGTGGTGACCTTCAAGTTAAGCCATCGCTAGTTGTCTCTCTCTAATGAGCAACCACGTGGTCTGGCAGGACTGTGGCAACTTTACCAATGGAGGTAAACACTGAAACTTAGTTCAGTGTGTTTTGAGGACCATCTTTGCACTTTAAAATTCGTGCTCCAATCTCTCGAGCACCGACAGTATCGTTTTCAACTTCCAGTTCTGTGGATGTACATGCTGACTATGAACGATGATGAACTTGTTTACAGATTGTTCAGATATATTGAATGAGGTATCAAGCATCTTATCACGAACTGAAATGCACATTTGACTTACTGAGCAAGGTTGTAGTCTGTATCCATTCATGCTCTGTGTTCGTGCTAAAAGCCTCACGAATGTGATAGCCAGTTTTACCAGTGCATCAGAACTTTTTGAAATTCTCAATCTTCTGTTGTATGTATTAAACCTAATTATGTTCTGTGTGTTAGTCTGTAATTATCTCTTCCTATTTCAGTTTGTCTGCTGTTGAAACCCTAATAAGTACGTTAATTAACTGCATGACTATTCCAATTTTCTGCTGGCTAGCCTCCCGTCCATCTGTAAGCTTTAAATTATCCAAAGCCCAGGTGCCCATTTCTTAACTTGCTCAAAGTTCAATTAACCATGACCCCTGAGCTCGCTGACTTGCATTAGCCCCTGTCCGGTGACACATCAGTATTTAAAATCTTCATTTTTGTCTTCAAACCTCTCCATGGCTTCACCCGTTCTCTTAGTGTAACCTTCTTCACCTCTACAACCTACTGAGATTTTTGTGCTCCTACAGTTCTGGCCCTATGTGCATGTCCTACTTTTTGTCAATCCACCATTGACAATTGTATTTTCAGATGGGTTCTAAGCTCTGGAATTCTGCGACTGAACCTCTCTACTCATCTGTCTAAAACTTGTTTCTGATTAAATTTTTGGTCTCCTACCTGAATATTCCTATGTTTTTTGGTATCAAATTTTTATTTGATAACATTCTTGCAAAGTGCTTTGAAACATTTTGCTATGTTAAAGGTGCTTAAATGGTGCAAATATCAGTATGGTGTTGAAGTTGTCTGAATGCAGCCAATGCATGAGTTACAGATTTTCATAAGTGATAAACTGTGATAACTGGTGCGGTCACACATTGTAAAATGTACAGTTTTTGAATGAATATTTTGAATATTTCAGTTTTTGAGTGGGAAAGGATTTTTGTTGACAGAAAAATGCAGTGCCAACAGTTAAGCTACTCATCTTTTAGATGACATTCAAGGTTTCGCTCACAGCAGAGCCTATAAACTTCTGATTGCTAGTTAACAAATAGCAGTTAACTTAAGATTTTTAATTATTCTTGAAATATGACTCTAAATTCTGCCTTTGTTATGCATGTTTATAGTGTTTATAGCCACTATTATCTATTTCTAAAATTTTGACTCATTATTATAGAAAGGTATTTTCAAGCTGCTAGCCATCGAGCTTACGCTAGGGCAATATTTATAGTAGCACAACAATATATTTTTATGTTTTTAAATTATTGATGGAATCAAGGGCAGGAGAAGAAGCTAGAGGAGACAATTCAATTATTTTAAACCCATGTTAATCACTATTGCATGTGCTTAGTATGAGTGCAATGCTTGCAACAACAACAGTTAGCTTTACCAGCAGAGCTGCTTATAGTGAAATAATTTATATAGTGTTCATCATGACCACGGGCTGTCTCAAAATACGTGAAAATTATTTTAATGTTGGGATAGTCACTTGTAATTTAGACTGCAGTTTAAATCAGTTTAATGGAAAGGATCAAAACAATACGTTGGATTATCTTCCACCTTTCAGCAGGAGTGTGAACTCCTTCGCTGTCTCACCAGCAGGGCTACAATCAGGTTTACTTGCGTTTTATTTCCTTGCAGTGATTCCTAATGACAATCATGTAATAATTCCTGGTGTCAATTAGCCTCATAGAGTAAGTATTGATTAGTGCATTGTCTTTCCACAGAGCCTACGCTGTCTTATTACAAGTTGTATAGGACTGGCCTCAATCCTCGACTCATTGGAACCTGCCGACTGCTACGTTTCGTAGTTCACAAATCCTGATGCTGCTTTCCAGAATGTTTGCAATCTCTTGAATTATCATCAGAGCAGAGCAAATTTCCTTTTAATGGCACAAAGTGACCTTTGGCTCATTGTGAGAAGACCTAAAGTGTCATTCGTTACTGCTAAGTTTGTAGAATGATGGAAACCCCATCCCCCACACAAGATGTTGTATTGACTGATTCGAAGTGCAGTGTAACCACTGGGAGCAAAGAGGAACTTCCTGATGATGTAGTTATGTCTGGGTCATCTGTCACAGAAGCCGATATAAATGGTGAGTAAACCATACCAAATTATATTTTGCTTAAGTTCTCTCTAAAAAATACTTCCTTGGATATTTTGTCAGAATCCTTTTTGTAACTAAAATATGATAACATTTTAATTTCGCAAATTGAAGATGTTGGGATGGTATGTTAATAGAAACTGTCCATGTCAGTATTTGTTTTCTAAATAGGTGAGATGGTTTCTTATTGTAAAGTATGTGTCTATATAGATTCAGAATTGTGTGCTTGTTTCTTTGCTGGAGAAGTAGAGTAACTAAATTATTGTGCAATTTTAAGTTGTTAGTTCTTACAGGAGGATCTGTATTTTAGTATTCTCTCAAATTCTGATTGTAAACAGTCATGCAGTTCAACATTTTTATTTAATGTTTGTGAATTTTTTACACAGTGTGAGCTGTTGATTAAGCAAGTCTATATAACAATATGATCAAATAAAATGATTACAGGCAGAAATGCTGCCAACAGCCCAGGGTTGTATAAGGCCATAAGAAATAAGAAAAGACGTAGGCTGTTTGGCCCATCAAGCATTCCATAGATTTACAACCCTCTCAGGAGAACTTTCCTCTTAATCTCTGTCTTAAGCAGATGACCCATTAGACTATGCCCTGTGGTCCTAGACTTTCCTACAAGGGGAAACAACCTCTCCTCATCTACCCTGACAAGCCGACAAAGGATCTTACCTTTTTAATAAGGTCTCTTCTCATTTTACTAAATGTCAGTGAATTCAGGTAGAACATACTCAGCCTCTCCTCATAAGAAATTTTCTCCATAGCCAGAATCAGTCTAGTGAACTTCTCCTCCTGGACTGCCTCCAATGCCTGTATATCTTTCCCTGGATATGAGAGCCAAAACTGTGATCTGACTAGTGCCTTCTATAGTTTTACCAAATCATACAATATAATTGATAGATTATATGAAAATCTCTTTTTATATATTCTCTTTGAAATAAAGGCCTTCTGTAATTCGCACTGAATTTGGAATTTTGTGATTCATGCACTAGTACCCAAAAAGCCCTCTGCACTGATATCCTGATTTTTTTGCCTTCTCATCTATTTTTGTCATCCACAAACTTGGCAATTGTATATTGTTATGAAGCAGAGGTCGACTACCCCACCACCGCACCCCCTCCCCACTACAAGTTTGGACTCCTGCTCTACCTCTGTGCTGTTAGAATTTTTGCTGGCATCCTAATATGAATGAGCCATAACTTTGTCCACTTAGACATTGGGAAGACTGAAGCTGTAATCTTGCCATTGCTGCGAACTTTACTCACTTGCCATTAATTCATCTGCATCTCTGACCACTGTTTTGAATTAAACTAGACTATCAGAATATCCTGCTCAACCAAGAGTGAGATTTAAGGTCCTGTGTCTTTTCCATTGAAAGCTTGCTACTCATCTTCTACTATCCTCTGCTTTTATCATCTCCAGATCTCACTATTCCACTGCTGTACTTGTTGGTCTCCCTTCTCCAACTTGTCCTAAACATTCTGTCTCTGTCTTGCTCACCCACCATTCTTATCTGTGCTGAGCTCGAATGGTTACCTGTTCCCCAATAAATTTAATATTTGAGCTCTTTTTAAAAACCTTTACCTTTATCTAAGCATTTACCTTATCTCTCACGTCTTTACTTTGTCCTGTGCATCTCCTTCCATTTGGGCCACCAACACGCAGGCTGACTCTGCTTTGTGGAATCCTTTCATCAAAACCTTTACCCCCCCCTATTCTTTCATGGGATGTGGGCTTTGCTGGTTGGGTCAGCATTTATTGCCTATCCCTAATTGCCAAGAAAGCAGTTAACAGTCACTCATATTGCTGTTGGTCTGGAGTTGCATGCAGAACCAGGCTATATAAGGACAGCAGATTTTCTTCACAAAAACAGAAATTGCAGGTGAAACTCAGTAGGTCTGGCAGCATCTGTGAAGAGAGAAAGCTGAGTTTTGAGTTCTGGGACACAGCTGTTATTATGATAAAGACTAGGTGGAGTGGGGGTTTAGGTGAGCAGATAGGTGAAGATGAGCCCAGAGAGAGAGAGAGAAATGTGAAAGGGGTAGGCAAACAAGGGGATTATTGGTAGAAGGTCAGAACAGAAGAAAAGCTGAATAATTGATAATGAGCATGCAGAGTAGGAGAGAATGGGTAGGCTGTGCTGAAAGCAACATGCGTAATGTGATAATAGACCTGAGGGTGCTGTGCTAAAAGCAGCCAATGTCTTGATAGGGCTGAGTGTTTGGAGGCGGGGTTGGGGTGGGTAAAAAGCAAGGAAGATGAAATCAGGCTGTAAAGTTATTGACTTTGATCTGATTCCTAGAGGATGCAGGGTCCCCAAGCTGACAATGAGATGCTGTTCTTCATGCTTGCATTGATGCTGGCTGGAACACTATAGCAGGCCTGCCATAGAAATAGGCATGGGATCATGATGTGTTGAAATCGCAGGCAACTGGATGCTCGGGTTATTTTTATGGACAGAATGAAGGTGTTCTGCAAAGCCAATGTAGGGGAAACAGCACTGTGAACAGTGAATATAGTAGATAAGAATGAAGTGTAGGTAAATTTACTGTCAGGCCTGAAGGTTATGACAGGCCTTGGATAGTGAGGAGGGAGGAAGTAAATAGGCAGGCATTACACCTTCTACGATCGCATGGGAAGATGACGTGGATGTGGGGAGGTACTGGAGGAAGAGTGGACCATGGTGTCCTGGAGGCGATAATCCTTGGAATGCTGACAAAGGAGGAGAGGTGAATGTGAGTCTGGTTGTGGCATCCTGCTGGAGATAATTGAAATGGAGGCATACAGTCTTTTGGATTTCCTTCCTTTACAGATAGACCAGTTTTAGTTCCAGATTCCACCAGATGCCACGATGTGATTTGAACCTACTTGGATTCTGGATTACTGGTCCAGTGACACTACACAACTCTGTCCCTTTTATCTTTAGTTTTTCTTTTTCAAACGTGAAATCTTCTCTGAGCCATTCTTTAACCAAGCTTTTGATGACTGCTTCCACTTTCTCAAATCTTGGCTTATGATGCGTGTGTGTGTACGTGCGTGCGTGTGTATGTGTGCGTGTAATGAATATTTTATTTCATGTGTATGTTTGCTTTGGTTTTTCTTTCCTTTTCTGATCGGATTGAATCGTTGTTTCTCCCATCAGAGTGGGTAGGTTTAAAATGAAAAATCAATATTGTTTGAAATATGCTGAAAATAAATGCAAGTTGGAGCTATTGGTTGATAGTAAAATATGTTTGAATTTGTTGCACTTTTTTGTTCCATCCTTGAATGGCCTTAGTTGATAAAAGTCATTCTTGGTGAAGACAAGTAAGGCACGCAATTTTAGAGAACTTTGAGGCAAATATCAGGCCAAGCCAGGCCAATCAAGTCGTGTAGCAGTTAACATTTGACTGCCCAACCCTAGTTGTTTACATAGACAGCTGACACTGTAAGGTGCATATCTAGAAGGAAGCGGTACTGAATCATAGAGTTATGCAGTACAGAAATTTAGATTTAGATGCCATTCTTTAAATTGATTCATCAGTTGGAGGATAAAAAGCAGGCTAACAGTAAAGACAAAAAGTGCAATTCAATTCACCGTTCAGTATTTCAAAAAATTACCAAAGAATTTTAAAGAAATTGGTCAAAATGTTCAAATCTCATCAACAATTGCCTCTTTCAAATTGACGGAAAGTTGCTATGTGATATGTGATTGCAATAATACATTGGAAAACATGGAGTAAAAGATTATTTGACAGAGGTTTCAGGTGAACAATTTTTTTTACATGCAGGTATATGCAAATTGCGATGGGTAATCAAACTTGAAAATCTTGAAACTGGAGTGATGCAATGCTGCCCCTTTGCATTCAGCCTCCATTTCGCATTGGCAAAGTTGTAACCAATCTGTGAACCAGTCACCGCTACAACAGCTATGATTTTTCCCGCCCTAGGACTCTGGAATGCAAAACGTTTTGTTGGTATTTTCCATGTCCGTGAAGTCTCAGACTGTTGATTACGGCT
The DNA here is from genome assembly GCF_021869965.1 of Rhincodon typus. Lineage (NCBI taxonomy): Eukaryota > Metazoa > Chordata > Chondrichthyes > Orectolobiformes > Rhincodontidae > Rhincodon > Rhincodon typus. The sequence continues at coordinate 41,985,396 of NC_063355.1, read as the reverse complement.
GCTAGCTATAAAGGAAAAAAACTGAGTTTTTGAATTGGCATGCTTAATTCATCTGCATGGGATCAGGTGGACCATGGGGTACGGTCAGATTGATGGCTATTGTCCTAACTAACTGCCTTAAAGATGAACAAATGCAACCACCTTTATGTATCAAATATGTCACATTGCAGAGACCAGAGCACAGTATTTAGGCTGGCGCTACAGTCTCTGTCACACTATTGGCGCTAACATCTTCCTGGCGAGACGCCTAATCCTAGACAGTGTTCTCTCTTGTTTGGGTGAGAATGATTCCTTGGCACAAGTTTGAAGCACAGTGATGGAATTCTTCCCAATCTCTTGGCCAACATTTATTCCTCATCAAATAATGTATTGTGGTAATAATAGCAATGCTGTTTGTCAAACTTTGAAATTTGGTTCTATCCCCTCCCTAACTCCCCACCTACACTCGCCCTTACTGGCCCCATCCCCGCCTCTTCGACCTGTTTGTTTCCTCTCCACCTATCCTCTCCTCTATACATCTTCTATCCGCCTCCCACTCTCTCCCTATTTATTTCAGAACCCCCTTCCCCTCCCCCTTTTCTGATGAAGGGTCTAGGCCCGAAACGTCAGCCTTTCTGCTCCTATGATGCTGCTTGGCCTGCTGTGTTCATCCAGCCCTGCACCTTGTTGTCTTTGAAATTTGCTTGTCCAGTTTCTGACATTACAACAGCGATGTGGGAATTCTTCATTCTGCATAAAGAACTTTGGGATATCTTGAGGTTCTGAAATGCCCTGTACAAGTCCAATGTTACTCTTTCTACTATAAGTGACTAAAAACTTTCACAGAATAATTTTCAAGCTCTAATTTTAAAAAGGGAAAATATCCAAAGCCTTTTTAAACTTGTTCATTGGATTTCGGTTATGAGGAGCATTGGAGAGACGATAACTCAAATACTGTGTGCAGTTTTGGTGGTCTCTTTATTTAAGGAAGGCAGTGAATACGTTGGAGATGATTAAGAGGTGATATTACTAAATTGATAAGTGAAATGAGTGGGTTGTTTTCATTGGAGTTTAGAAGAGTGGATGATTTGATTCAAATATAATCTTGTCAAGTTGGATCTAGAAATGATATTTCCTTTTTCTGATTGAGTTCAGAACTTTGGAAACTGTTTTAAAATTAGGGGTCGCCTTTTTAGAATAGGCAAAGGGAATTTTGTTTGAGAGTTGTGGAACTTTGGAACACATTGTCTCAAGGCGGTAGAAGTCATTTGAATATTTTTAAGTGGGATGTAGATAGATTTGGGTTAGCAAGGGGAGTCAAAGGTCATCAGGAGAAGATGGGAATGTGGAATTCAGAACACAAACAGATCCACCATGATTTTATTGAATGGTGGTGCAGGCTCGAAGGGCCGAATAGCCTACTTCTCCATATGTTTGTATGTCATAATCCATGTGATAAATCGTTTGAACCAATTAATATTAACTGACTGGTTTCCTGGCTTGTTTTAAGTGGCATTAATGTGTCAACCATGTACTCGCTGGAGTCCCCAGTAGAAGTTGTGGCCTTCCCTCTCCGAAGGACATTAGTGAATCAGCTGGGTTGCAGTGATTCTCTGGAAACATTTGTGATTGTATCTCTAATACCAGCAATAAATTACTATATTTTTGAAATTGGGTTCACAGATTGCTCTTTTGGGATTTGACCTTGAGCTTTGGGTAGCTATAGCCACTACCCTGCAAAAGCAAAAAAAAATTCAAGCTTGTGAAATATGCAGCTTTAATGATTGCATACACTGGAGGTAATTCATTGAACAAAATTGGGAAATTTTGGAAAAGTGGAAATTTGGGAAGCATTTTCATTAAAATAATTCACAGGATATGGGCATCCCTGGCTAGGCCAGCATTTAATGTCCATCCCTAATTGCCAAGGGATTAAGAGTCATCCACTTTTCTGTGGGTCTGGAGTCACATGTAGGCCAGACAACCAGATGCGTTTTCTGACAATTGGCAATGGTTTCACCGTCATCATTAGACAATTCATTCCAGGCTTTTACTGAATTCAAATTCATCTGCCATGGTGGGATCTGAGCCCAAGTCCCGAAACATTACCTGGGTCTCTGAGTTATTAGCATTGTGATAATACCACTAGTCCATCACTTTGCCGTGAAACCCAGTTTTGCAAAGCCAGGCAAATATAATTTCTATACAGATTGGTAAAAGTTGGAAATCATTTGTAGTTGAAAAATAATTTGTTTTGTTGGATATAATACCATCTATAAGATGTACTGCAACAACTTGCCAAAGCTAATTGGACAACATCTTCCAATCCCATGACCTCTACCACCTAGAAGGATGAGAACTGCAGATGCTTGGGAATCCCACCACCTATAGCTTCCCTTTCAAGCCATTCGCCATCCTGTCGTGGAACTGTACCATTGGTTTAGTGTCGTTCAGTCAAATCCTGGAATTCTCTCCAAGCAGCACTGCGAATGTACCTGCACCACATGAATTGAAACAATTAAAGGTGGCTACTCATCAGCAACTTCTTCAGGGCAGTTTGGAATAGGCAACAAATACTGGCTTCAGTAACAATGCTTGCATCACAAGAACAAATGAGGGGGAGTTTTTTTTTTTGGAATGTTCATTTAAGGCCTCTTCTATTGATTTTTAACACTACATTTTCGATATTAGTTTGAAGGTAAATTGCTTTCTACTGATGTATCTGTTGGAGTTTTATTCTTGGCTTCAAATATGGAAGAAAATAATTTGTGTTCCTATTGGATCTCATGAAAATGCAAGCAAGCCACTCTAAAATGCCACTAGTTTTTGCAGAGGTTTTATGCTGTTGATACCTCCTGATATTTTCTGCCTGCAGCTCATTATTGTGGCCACTTTTTTCCCTTGATCATTGATTTGTTCCTGTTGTTTGGCCTGGCTGCTAAGTAAAATTGATAAAGTTGGTTCATATATTAATTCTGTATTTTTCTTGATGTAACAGGATAATATTCTGAAATACAATAATTGTAATCCTGACTGAAACCGTCATTGTGCATTGAAGTCGTTTTGCAGACATATAAAATCAATATACCAGCCAGTTTCATTCTCCTTGGAAGTTTTTGTTTATTATTAATTGCTTTGCATGCACTAGTTTGATGTGTTTACTATGTGTGTTTATCAGTGACACTACTTATTAAATGTCATTGGAAGTTATGCTGTCATTATATCTAGAATATTTGGAAGAGAAAGGGAAAAGAGGGTTGGTGTTTTGATACCAAGGATCGAGAGCTTTGTTAATATAGCTGTCATTTGTGGCAACTACGTGCTCAAATTGAGGTTGCATCAAGTTGGTTTGATTGTAATGAAGTCGAGCTTGTTTTGAATGTACCTTTGGTAATGATGTGTCTAACATCATGAATGATTGCTGCTCATCTCAGCAGCAAATGTATAGAGAAAATCTGTGGCAAGAGTATCCAGAAGCTTAAGAAACAAATTGTGGTTGACAAAAAAGGTGAAAAATTTGGTGGTACTTTTCTTGTCCACAACAAGTTAGTTGTCTTTTTTATATTTGCTGCTGGAATGTGGGTCAGTATCTATTGTCCATTGCTAATTGTCGTGAAGAAGGTGGTGGTGAGCTCCCTTCCTCAACTGCTGCAATCCTTAGGGTGTAGGTGCACCCACAGTGCTGTAATGAAGGGCGTTCAATTATTTTGATCCAGCAACAATGAAGGGACCGCAAAATATTCCAAATCAGGATGGTGCAGACTTGGAGGGGGGCATACAAATGGTAAATAAAAACAAAGAACTGCGGATGCTGAAAATCAGAAGCAAAAACAGAAGTTGCTGGAAAAGCTCAGCACATCCGGCAGCATCTGCAAGGAGAAATCAGAGTTAATGTTTCAGTTCTGGTTACCCTTCCTCAGATGCTGCCAGACCTGCTGAGCTTTTCCAGCAACTTGTGTTTTTGTTTCTGATTTATACAGTTGGTGGTGAGTCCATGCATCTGCTGCCTTTGTCTTTGCGGATGGTAGAGGATGTTGGTTTGGAAGGTGCTACTTGGATTGATCTTTAAAGAACCTTATCCTGACTTTTAGAATGTGAATGGTGCTTTTCAAAAGAGAATGGTAAATTTTTTTGTACTTTTATTTATTATCAGTTCCTAATTCTGAACATGTTTAATTTAGACCTGAACACTACAGCATGTAGTTCTGGACTTGGTTTTTTTTCGTATAGAAAGTTGAGCTTACACTGGTGCTGGTACTGAAAGTCAACATTGCTTTTTGTAAAAGGAAGTTGAAAAGAAGTGAAAACTCTCAAGGACATAATGTTGAGCTACCCTAAAATAGATATAAATTGGAAAATTACCAGTGATAACTAGGCAAGCTATGGTTTTATGCTTTGATGCTTTCTGTCCAGTGTGTGCAGATGAGCATTTTGAGACAAAATAAAAGTATTTGTTCCGAGACTTTGCCTGCTTTCGAAGGTTATAATCTGTGACAAAAATAGTTGTTTTCCATCCTTCCTACGGTAAGAATGCAATCTGAACTTTGTGGGGTTTGATGAGCTGAAAGAAAATTTGAGTTTCACTTATTTTAGTTGTCATTGTTTTCCTCCTTTTCCGTTTTTCTCAATCCCAATCCCCCTCTAAATATAAAATGCCAAATCATTGAATTTTGTTTTTTAAAAAGGCCATGAACTTGCTAATGGTGAGAAGACTGGGGGGAATAAAAGTTGAGCTTTGCTTTCAGTTGGTGTCAAGCTTTAAGTAGTAGAATAGGGTGGTATTAGTTGCTAATTGTGCTTCATTTTTCATAGGTACCTATGTGAACAGTACTGATAAGGTGCCAAGCATTGGAGCAGCTATGGACGCCAGCAGTATCTCAGGCAAACATGAGGGCGAGATCCAGCAACTATGTGCTTCCAGTGGTAAAGGTGCTGATGGTGAAGGAGATGGTTGTCAGAATGGATCCAAGTCCGTTTACAGGTCCACTGGGCCTTCTGACATTCCCCAGGCAGTCTCTACCTCACCAGAAAGTCAGCCACCAAAGTGCAGATCTGATGAGTGCACAGAGCCTTCCCCAGGTGTGGATGGTTTCCATGACAACTTAAAGAATCCTCAGGCAGCTAAATCTGAGATGCTTGTTCAAAAATGTGAAGCTTTGCAGTCGCTCATTATAAGTCTTCCTATGCAAGAGACCAATTTGTGTAAGCATTTATTTACAGCGGTGGCTCTTCCACCCTGCTTCCTCCTTTTTTTGAACTTTACTCTTCGCCAAATTTGGCATGCTTTTTAAGCTTACTTGATCAAGCTGGCAACTCCATGTGCTGTCTCTCTCTGTGCATGTGCTACCATAGAAATGTCTTTTAAGAAAAAAATTGAGACATGAAAAGCTGTTCTATTCCAAATAGCAGCAGCCAAAAAGTGTGATGACAGATATTAGTAAGAGTAAGGGACACGTGCATCTACTCCCTTTTGGATGTGAGCTTGCTGATGGCAGTGCACTGGGTAGGTTAGGAATGCCATTCATGTTTCAAGCTGGAAGTTTTATATACCTCATGTCACAAGATACTTTTCTGCATCAGTACAAATAACTTAAGCAGAATTGCCTTCCATGAATGATTTTGGAAATTGTCACCATGATAGGGCTGATAGCAGTAGCAGAGGTGAGGTGAAACTATTATGGCAAATGAGTACATGGATTGTGAATTTAAATCAATTTAACAGGGAGTTAATGCAGGTTGGTGAAGTAAAGGAGCACGTGAGGTTTAAGGCAGAGGTATGTAGCAGGGTTTTAGACCAGTTGAAGTTTGTTTCAGTTTGTTGCACAGCAGCTGCCATGATGCAGTACAAAGAAATTTTCAACTTTTGTTCTATAATCCTGTAGTTTTTTTTGTGTTAGACATTACATGTGTTCTCTTTAATGTAATGACATACATCAAAATAGAAATTACATCATTTTCCAGATTCTTTATTTATCCACTTAGTTAGTTGCTTTCGGTACCAGATTTTGGCATGGATCCTCTCCAATGTCACTTCCTTTGCAGGTTTTTAAAATAACAAGATGATGTGAGGCTAGAATTTAAAACTATAATATTATAAATATCACATTTAAGAATCTAATTTTTAAAAAATGCACCAGGGACAACAAATTTTAAAATCAGTTTTCCAGAAGTTATTGCAGTGCATCTTGACTGCATTCTTAAAACAAATGGTGACAAAGTAGCAAGCCAAATCAATTATGGCATGGCCAATTCAGGTGTGTTCACTCAACCTTTGTAAAAGTAATAAAAGTGTGTGTTTTGCAGGAGGCTGACAACAAGGAAAGCTTTTTTTGTTTGTGCAGTTTTGGATGGAATTCCTTGCTATTGGCTAGTATTTTATCACCATATTGGAGTAGTACCTACTTCATCTCTTTACTTCATGTCTGTGCAAGTTCCCGCCCCATGAGAATTTTTGTTGAAGGAAGTAGAGGGAGCAAGTAGACAGTTCTAAAGAAATATTGTATTTGGTTTGTTTTAATTTTTTTCAATTTACTTGGTCATAAAGCACAAAACTAAGCCCCACTTTGTGTAACATTGTATGCTGCTGATCTAAAACTCTAATGCCTTTGATTTTTTTGCAGTGTGTATTAGCTTTGTGTTTCTTGTTTGTATGTGTATACAATGAGTCTCAGAGTTTGTATTAATGAAAATGCTTTCTATCCAGAAATGAGGTATCCATATTTACTGAATTTGGTCATTGCGAGAGTTCAAGTCCTTAGGATTTTGTGTTTGATATAAATTCCTGTTTGTTATAATTGTAGCTAAAAATTGAAATTATTTCCCTGCCAAAATCAGCTTGCTGGCAATTGTGTAGTGCTTATGGTTCCCTGTTTAGTGAACCAGACAGCACAGAAGAGAAATTGAAATCCCCCAATTTCTTTTCCCTCCAGTATGAAGCCATTTGCCCAGACCTTCAATTAAGCTACTATGTTGGTGGATCTGTGGTTAGGTTGACACTGAGGAGTTGCCGTAATCCCAATCAGCTCTTTGGTTTGATGGAGATTAACTGTGGCAGGGCTTTGAGAACTGAGACATGGGCTTCAGGAGTGGGATGGGGCGTGGGGTTGTGGGTTGAGGGAGGTGTTAGATGTTAGTATGCTCACATTTCAGGGTGTTGCTGGTTTGAAATGAAAAGTAACTTTTTTTTTACAAAAAAGGCACGAGGCCTATGCAATTGATTGTTTTGTTATTGGACTTGCCGGCCTATTAAATTTAAATGTGCATTCGTGGTTGATGATGTCACTGGGTATGTGTGGCATTTTTAAAATCATGGGCATAATGTGACGTTATATCATAGTGAGGCACGAGGGTGCTCTCTGCCCTTCACAGCTTCCAACAGGCCTGTTTCTGCTGCAGGATATGTTCTGCTTCAGCTACATTGGCTCCCCATTGGATGACAGTTGTACAAATAAATGTTTTGTGCAGATAGCTGCTCTGGTCCAGCAAGTGTCCTGAGATTTATTACAACTGAATCCACCTTTTCCTCACTTGATGTGTGCAAATGTCACTCTGTAATCAGGATTTATTAAATTGATTTTAATCTCTCTCATTTCTCTTCAACCCCACCCTCAACCTCTGCCAGCACCCAAAGAAATATTGTGGTGTTGAGCCAATTGTAACTTTATTCCTCTTGCTGTGAGATGTGAGTTAACTCAACACATGCTGAAGATAGATCTGAGGGCATTCTGATCTCTGTAGTTTAGTCTTGCAATACTTTTACCTACTTGGCCTTCTATAGAGTCATAGAGCCTTCGATCTAACCAGTCCATGCCAAACATAATTCCAAATTAAACTAGTCCCACATGCCTGCTCCTGGCCCATATCCCTCCAAACCTTACCCATTCATGTATCTATCCAAATGTCTTTTAAATGTTGTAATTGTACCAACATCCACTACTTCCTCAAGAAGTTCATTCCACATGGAAACCACCCTCTGTGCTTTTAAAAAAAAAAGTTGCTCCTGGTGTCTTTTTTTTTTTTACTCTTCTCTCCTCTCTGCTTAAAAATGTGATCCCTAGTCTTGAAATCCCCCATCCTAGGAAAAAGACAACTACCATTAACTCTATCTACACCTCTCATTATTTTATAAGCTTCTATCAGGTCGCCTTTTGACCTCCTATGCTCCAATGAAGGAAGTCCCAGCCTTTCCTTATAACTCGAATACTCCATACCTGGCAACATCCTGGTAAATTTCTTCTAAAACCCTCTCCAGCTTGATAATATCCTTCCTATAACTGGGCAACTAGAACTGGACACAGTATTCCAGAAGAGCCTTCACCAATGTCCTGTACAACCTCAACATGACTTCCCAAATCCTTTACTCCAAAGGACTGAGCAATGAAGGCAAGCATACCAAACGTTTTTTAACCACCCTGTCTATATGTGGCGCAATCTTCAAAGAATTTTCTACCTGCATCCCTCGGTCCCTCTGTTCTATAACACTACCTGAGGCCCTACCATTAATTGTATAAGCCCTACCCTTGTTTGTAATACAAAAATGCAATACTTCGCATTTATCCAGATTGAACTCCATCTGCCATTTTTCAGCCCATTGACCCATTTGATCAAGATCCCTTTGTAATCTTAGAAAACCTTCTTCACTGTCTCCTATGCCACCAATTTTGATGTCATCTGCAAACTTACTAACAATGCCTTCTATATTCTCATCTAAATAATTTATATATATGATAGACAAAAGAGGACCCAGAATCGATCCCTATGGAACACTGCTGGTTACAGGCCTCCAGTCTGTAAAGCAACCCTCCACCATTAGTCTCTGTCTCATGCTATTAAGCCATTTATGTATCCAGTTGACAAGCTCACCCTCAATACCATGTGACCTAACTTTACTAATTATTCAATTTTTTTCAACTATTCAATTTTTCTTGTCTTCAGTTAACTTTTACTTTCAGATGTTGCCAAGTCACTGCCTATAACTGAAAGAGTCAATAATGTGCCATTAATGTGTGTGAAGCTAGAGCTAGTTATTATCAGATCTCCATGTGGACCAGAATTTGTGGTACAGTACTGGACTGACTACCCAGAGGTTGTAAATTCAAATCTCGTTATAACAAATTGTGAAATTTAAATTGTGTACTAATAGGAAAATAACCGGACAGCAACAAAAATATTTTCTGACACCCATGTCTGTCAGAAAATCAAATCTCCTACTCTTTTCCTTATCTTGGCTTGCACACCACCACAAACCCACAAGATATAATTGTCTCTTGATAAAAAGTATCCTGGAAACCACTAGTGATACCTCATTATTAGGTGTCTCAGGTCCTGTAGAGTGAGATTGTGAATGCAACCGTGCCACATCTCACTACCTGAATGTTTTATTTCTCATTTACAAGTTGGTTCTTGCAATATGTCAGTAACATAGATTCTGTAAGAACGTATTAAATAGAATGAAGTGAGCTTTTGTCTAGTTATATAACCGGTCATTTCATAGCTATCCCAATAAAACCATAGCACTTTTTGCAATCCACTTACTGTAATGAATTTCTTCACATTCCAATCGTTCGTACAGTTAATTTAATGAGCCACTATAAGTGAGTCTCTGTTCATTTTCATTTGACTCTCATCACCTCCCCACTAATGGAAGAAGGACAGAAAGAAAATTATTACTTTTTCTTGAAACCACATTGGGTATCTCCAGGCAAATGAATTCTGACCAGATTGTGCAACCTGAAACATTGATAAGGTTTAGATTCTGGTAATTTTGTGTGACATTCTTCTTTTGATGAGGCACGATCGAATAAATGTATTCAATCATGAAGGATTTTGATATAATAAATGAGAAGAAACTGTTTCCAATGATGAGTGTACAGGTAACCAGTCATCACAGATTTAAGAGTTTTTTTTTAAAGCAAAAGCACCTGAAGGAGGCAAGTTTTGTTTTTAATGCCGTGGATTATGATGGTATGGAATATATTGCCTGGAATGGCATAAATGCCAACCCAGTTACAACTTTTTTTAAAGATAATAACATTATCATAATTAAGGGAAAGAGAATTTGACAAGTAAAAGGAGTATTTCATATATGATCTAGTTTAACTGGGGCTGCTTGCTTGTGCAAAAGTGGTTGTTGTGTCTAGTTTGAAAATTGAGGTTTCCATGGCAATGTGCAAATCTTGAAAAGCTGAAATGAAAATATTTAAATATTTCAGGTGAAGGGGTTTTTATGAAAACAAAACTGTAGCTTTAGCAAATTAGTCTGCAAATAGACTAGATGTTTTTATAACTAAACAATGTTAAGAGTAAATTTTGCTATCATTTAATTGTAATTACCCTTGTTTATGTTATAGGTAGAGTTAACAGGAGTTATGTAGGTGGCTTGAATTTATCATTTTATTTTGAAATCAGGTACTGTGGATCCTTCTTTGAAAGAACAGAATGAAGAACAGATACGCTCACAGGCTCAACGACGTCTTGAAGAGCAGCTTAAGCAGTACAGAGTGCAAAGACATCAGCAGAGAGTAAGTGTGTCGGAATAAAATTGGTAGGAGAGGGTCAAGAGATTCAGCTCATCTTTATTCCTAACTTGTAATTAACCAGTGTCAACTTGGCTCAGTGGTGAAAGCGAAAGATCGTGCATTCAAGTTCCATTCTAGGATTTCAGCGCAGTCTTAAGCTGATATTTGCAGACCAGTACAAACATTAATGTCAGGTGAGACATTAATCAAAGGCTCCATCTGTGTCTTTGGGTGGATGTAGCAAGTCAAAGGTTCATGCAGGCTCTGTCACTGATACTAGGGTAGAAGGAAGCTGGGTGCTGGAGTTGGAAAATTGGGGTAGTGGGAACTTTAGCCACAAGGTTTCAATTAGGCTGAGAGAACTGTAATCAAATATTTTAGTGAAGTCAGGAAAAAGACGAGCTGATTTAAGCACCTAGAACTTACTGAATAATGAGAGATATTTCTTATGTTGTTCGAGCTGCAATTGCTGTTATATTGCTATTACATATATACATGTGTAATAGGAGCAAGAATAGCCCACTCTGTCCTTAAACTTGATGTGCCATTTAATAACATTGCAAATGATTTGACTGTGTTTTGAATTCCACATTACCTTCTACCCCTGATAACCTTAGGTCTGGTTAGACAAGGGAATCAACCTATCTTGCCTTAAAAATATTCCGTGATCCCACTTCCACTGCCTCTGAGGCAGTTGTATATTCTCTGAGAGAGAATATTTTTCATAATCTTTGTCCAATAAGATGAACCCTAATTTTAAAACTGCACCCCCTAGACTTCATTCCTCCACAAGAGGAAATATCCTTTCCCCATCCACCTTAACAAGACCATTTAGAATCCTATGCACTTTAATCAAGTCGCCGCTCATCCTTCTAAATTCCAGTAACGCTGCCATTTTACTAAGGGGCAATGTTTGAAAAGGTTCATTTATGTATTTCACAGAACGAAACCCTGCTTAGTTGAGAAGCAGCTTTTCAGAACAATGTGTTTACTTTTATCTTTCAGTCCAAGCAATCAAAAAATCGACTCAGCAGTACTTTGGACCCAGAGTTGATGTTCCATCCAGAAGTACTTCCAAGAGCTAATAAACTAACCTTGACTACGGAATACTCATTCCTGAGGACCAGTGTTCCACGAGGACCCAAAGTGGGCAGTCTTGGAATGCCAAATGTTTTCAAAGATGAAAAGACTTCACGGAGTTCAAAGACCAGCAAAATACGATCCCTTGCGGATTATAAAACTGACAGTTCAGAGGCTGGCAGTAGTATTGGGAGGTCTTCCAGTGTGGAAACATTATCCCAGAACAGGACTGGTTCCTCCACATCTGTCATATCTGAAATAGGCTTTGCATCAGAAAATGATGATAAATTTGAGATTTCATTGCATATTGAGGACAACAATTCTGAGATAGATGGCAGCGAGTTGGGTGCGAGGCAAGCTGAAAATGAAAGTGATTGTTCTTCGTACAACAGTATATCCACCACTGGTATTTATGGGACCATGTCCGCGCTGGACAGCAGGCAAAAAAACACGTACACTGTTGATGGGCAAGAAATATTATCAAATGATATGGGGCAGTTTCCTTCTATTGGGGAAGTGTTACAAGCTGCAGCAGCAGAACATCAGAGTGACCATCAGGAAGTGAATGGAGCAGTGCGGAGCAGGAGAGACAGTATTTCCAGCAGGTAACTGTGCTATTGATATGCTTAAATAACCTGACATAGTGAATTCCCTTTGAACAACTCCTATTTTAAATATTGCTTTGTTGGGCACATGCTAACACAATCTTTTGTTAAAACGACCTGTGAATTTTTAATGGAAACCAAATATTTAAGGATTGCACTTTGCAATCAGAATCTTTATATTGATAAAAGACAAAATACCCTTAATGTAGCATCTATTTTTATCATTTTTGGTTTGATAATGCTTATGGTGCACTTGATAAAATGCTGACGATATCAATTTTAAAAAAGCGAAGTTCATAGATCGTATAAAGTAGGAGCATAAAAACAGAATACAGTGAACTGTTTTGGTGTCCTCATCTAATGGTTATATTGGCGTTGGTGAACAGAAACAGAAACTGAAACTGTTCACTAGGTAGATCTTACTTATGGAGGGATTGTGAAGAGTTGATTAGGTTGGTCCTGTACTTGTTGGCATTTTTAAAGTGAGTTTTTTTTTTTTATTATTCATGGAATGTGGATGTCACTGCCAGGCCAGTACTGCCCAGAGAGTCAAATGCATTGCTGTGAGTTTGGATTCACAGGGAACAGCTCAGTGGTTAGCACTGCTGCCTCACAGCGCCAGGGACCTGGGTTCAGTTCCACCCTTGGGCGACTGTCTGTGTGGAGTTCTCCCCGTGCCTGCGTGGGTTTCTTCTGGGTACTCCGGTTTCCTCTCTCACTCCAAAGATTGCAAGCTAGGTGGATTGGCTATGCTAAATTGTCCATAATGTTGAAGGATGTGTAGATTAGGTAGGTTATAGGGGGATGGGTCTGGGTGGGATGCTCTGAGTGGCGGTGTGGACTTGATGTGCCAAAGGGCCTGTTTCCACATTGAAGGGATTCTATGATTCTAGGCCGTACCATACCAACAAGAGGTGAGGCCACATTGGATTTGGTACTGGGTAATGAACCAGGCCAGGTGTTAGATTTGGAGGTAGGTGGGCACTTTGGTGATAGTGACCATAATTTGGTTACGTTTACTTTAGCGACGGAAAGGGATAGGTATATACCGCAGGGCAAGAGTTGTAGCTGGGGGAAAGGCAATTATGAGGTGATGAGGCAAGATTTAGGATGCATAGGATGGAGAAGGAAACTGCAGGGGCTGGGCACAATTGAAATGTGGAGCTTGTTCAAGGAACGGCTACTGCGTGTCCTTGAGAAGTATGTACCTGTCAGGCAGGGAGGAAGTGGTCGAGTGAGGGAACCGTGGTTTACTAAAGAAGTTGAATCTCTTGTCAAGAGGAAGAAGGAGGCTTATGTAGAGATGAGGCACGAAGGCTCAGTTAGAACGCTTGAGAGTTACAAGTTAGCCAGGAAGGACCTAAAGAGAGAGCTAAGAAGAGCCGGGAGGGGACATGAGAAGTCTTTAGCAGGTAGGATCAAGGAAAACCCTAAAGCTTTCTATAGGTATATCAGGAATAAAAGAATGACTAGAGTAAGATTAGGGCCGGTCAAGGACAGTAGTGGGAAGTTGTGTGTGGAGTCCGAAGAGATAGGAGAGGCGCTAAATGAATATTTTTCGTCAGTATTCACAGGAAAAAGACAATGTTGTCGAGAAGAATACTGGGATACAGGCTATTAGACTAGACGGGATTGAGGTTCATAAGGAGGAGGTGTTAGCAATTCTGGAAGGTGTGAAAATAGATAAGTCCCCTGGGCCGGATGGGATTTATCCTAGGATTCTCTGGGAAGCTAGAGAGGAGATTGCAGAGCCTTTGGCTTTGATTTTTATGTCGTCATTGTCTTCAGGAATAGTGCCAGAAGACTGGAGACTAGCAAATGTTGTCCCCTTGTTCAAGAAGGGGAGTAGAGACAACCCTGGTAATTATAGACCAGTGAGCCTTACTTCGGTTGTGGGTAAAGTGTTGGAAAGGATTATAAGAGATAGGATTTATAATCATCTAGAAAGGAATAATTTGATTAGGGATAGTCAACATGGTTTTGTGAAGGGTAGGTCGTGCCTCACAAACCTTATTGAGTTCTTCGAGGAGGTGACCAAACAGGTGGATGAGGGTAAAGCGGTTGATGTGGTATATATGGATTTCAGTAAAGCGTTTGATAAGATTCCCCATGGTAGGCTATTGCAGAAAATACGGAGGCATGGGATTGAGGGTGATTTAGCGGTTTGGATCAGAAATTGGCTAGCTGTAAGAAGACAGAGGGTGGTTGTTGATGGGAAATGTTCATCCTGGAGTTCAGTTACTAGTGGTGTACCTCAAGGATCTGTTTTGGGGCCACTGCTGTTTGTCATTTTTATAAATGACCTGGATGAGGGCGTAGAAGGATGGGTTAGTAAATTTGCGGATGACACCAAAGTCGGTGGAGTTGTGGATAGTGCGGAAGGATGTTGCAGGTTACAGAGGGACATAGATAAGCTGCAGAGCTGGGCTGAGAGGTGGCAAATGGAGTTTAATGCGGAAAAGTGTGAGGTGATTCACTTTGGAAGGAGTAACAGGAATACAGAGTACTGGGCTAATGGTAAGATTCTTGGTAGTGTGGATGAGCAGAAAGATCTCGGTGTCCATGTGCATAGATCACTGAAAGTTGCCACCCAGGTTGATAGCGTTGTTAAGAAGGCGTACAGTATGTTAGGTTTTATTGGTAGAGGGATTGAGTTTCGGAGCCATGAGGTCATGTTGCAGCTGTACAAAACTCTGGTGCGGTCGCACTTGGAGTATTGCGTACAGTTCTGGTCACCGCATTATAGGAAGGATGTGGAAGCATTGGAAAGGGTGCAGAGGAGATTTACCAGGATGTTGCCTGGTATGGAGGGAAGGTCTTATGAGGAAAGGCTGAGGGTCTTGAGGCTGTTTTCGTTAGAGAGAAGAAGGTTAAGAGGTGACTTGATAGAGACATACAAGATGATCAGAGGATTAGATAGGGTGGACAGTGGGAGCCTTTTTCCTCGGATGGTGACGGCTAGCACGAGGGGACATAGCTTTAAATTGAGGGGTGATAGATATAGGACAGATGTCAGAGGTAGGTTCTTTACTCCGAGAGTAGTAAGGGCGTGGAATGCCCTGCCTGCAAAAATAGTAGACTCGCCCACTTTAAGGGCATTTAAATGGTCATTGGATAAACATATGGATGATAATGGAATAGTTTAGGTTAGATGAGCTTCAGATTGGTTTCACAGGTCGGCGCAACATCGAGGGCCGAAGGGCCTGTACTGCGCTGTAATGTTCTATGTTCTATGTAAGGCTGGCAGATTTCCTTCCCTAAAGGGCATTTTCTGTCAATCGGTAACAGTTTCTTGGTCATCATTTGATTCTTAATCCCAGATTTTTATTGAATTCAGATTCCAACATCTGCCATGGTGTGATTTGAACCTGGGTCCCTGGAATGTTACATGGGTGTTTGGATTAATAGTGTAATGGTAATACAACTAAGCTATCACCTCTCTTAACGTGTGATGACCTTACTGAAACATATTCTTATGAAGCTCGACAGGGTGGATTCACAGAGGTTGTTTTCCCCTTGTGGGAGAATCAGAACCTAAGGGCATAATCTCAGTCTAAGAGGTCACCCATTTAAGACTGAGATGAGGAGGAATTTCTTCTAAGGGTAGTGAATTTGGAATTCCTTATCCCAGAGAACTGTCAAGGCTGGTTCATTTAATTATACTCAAAGCCTGAGATGGACAGATTTTCAATCAATGAAGGAGTCAGGTATCATGGGGAAAACGTAGGAAGGTGGACTAGGAAACTACGTTGTTTTAAAAACCCAGCTGATTCACTGGATTCCTTTAAGGGAGGACATCTGTTTGTCCTTTCTTAGGGATACCAATGTCCCATGAGTTAATAAGATTAGAGCTTTGGGAAATAAAATCATAACTGCTGTTGATTCAGAATAGCTGTATTGGCATTGTGATCAATTTTGTGTCTCATGCTATGTTCATTGCATCATGAACAGCTGTTAGCAAAAGTTTGAGTTTCGTTTGTGGAGTATATGCATCTATTTACCACAAATAAGAAAACAGAATTTGAGGGTTGCACATGAATCCCAAATATAATGGGGTTGCTGGAGTTGTTTGCTGTTTAATGCTCACTACTTAGTGAATGGTGTGTTAAAGTCACTGTTATAATTTTGTTATGCAGTGTCTCCATGGAAAGCTCTGTCGCAGAATCCCACGATGACCTGATGCAAATTCTGAAAGAAAAAATGCGACTTGAGGGGCAACTGGAAGCGCTGTCTTCTGAAGCTAATGAGGTGAAAAAAAAAAATTTTTCCTTGTCCTGTCCTTGGGCTGGGGTGAGGGGCCAGAAGGGGCAGGGTCAAGAGAGAAAGGGGGAGGAAGGGAAGAGAACAAAATGACCTGACATTTAAAACTGCTGTCATGCAGAAAGGTGGATTTTAGGTTCACTTACCCCATAGCTTTTTATCTCCAGTTGCTTTATTATCATGAGATGCTTCTCCATTTTTGGCATGCTTTTCTCAATGCTAAGCAGTTGAACCACGTAACAAAGCTAGACCTTTTCAATCCATTGGATGTATTGTTGAAGCATTTACATATTGATCAAAAAGTCATGTGGAAATAATGATCTTTTTCCATTTCTATAGTTCTTTAAATTATGAGAAGCTAAGAAAACTGCACTGCAGATATGTTATCGTATTTTGCATTTTTATGTGTGTGTTTAGCGAGAGGAGGGTGGAGAAGATGGTGAGGATGTCATTTTTTGGTATCATTGCTTATCTGGTATAATTCAGCTTCTGTAAGCTTTCGATTGCACATGGTAAAGTTGAAATATTTGTGGAGGTACTTTCTTCTTTATAGGTCCCATAAGAGAAGTAAAATTTCAAATTTCACTTATTTGGTTATGTAGGTAATAGATTCTTTTGAGTTCCTGAAACTGTGAAGTTCTTTGTGTTCATATGAATTGGGTTTGTATAATTTTTCTTTAAAGGAAATTTACACGCTCAGTCTGGGCTATCTTGACATTGATGTTGAAGCAATTGAAGAAAAGGTATAACCATTCCTTATTAAAGGTAAAAAAAAAAGGCATCATAACCTCTTTTCTTAACTTCTAAGGGCTTGAAAGAGAAGACCGAATTGCAGGCCCAATTAGCAGCTTTAAATGCACAACTACAGGCACAAGATGAGCAGAAGGCACTCAGTGAGCAAAAACAGAATACATTGAACTCTGAAGTAAACACCTTACGACAAACATGTTCCAGTCTGGAACAGGCCATGACTGAACTGCAGACCAATCTAGAGTCTAAGAATGCCAGTTTAGCTGCACTAAACAATGATCTTCAGGTGTCAGAGGAGCAATACCAGAGGCTGGTGGGAAAAGTTTCAGAAATGCAGCAGGCACTCTCCAGCAGAGATGATTCAGGTATGTCTTTATGGAGTGATAGAATCTGTGCTCAGTAAGAACATGTTGTGGCTTCTGTTTTTGGTTTTCTCTCCTGTCCCTAATGTATTGATTCTTGCCGGATACCCATTACCTTGCTCTTTTTGCTGTATACGCCCAGGTAATATTTATTGGAGACTGATTGTAGGGCCATCATGGAGCCCAAGCCAGTTCTCTTTCTCACTCGCTCTTCCCAGTAAGAGTAGGTACATAATCTGAATTTTCAACTGTAAATTTCCTCCTTACCTCCTTCCTACCTATCTCTTCCTGGTTTGGGGCAATGGAAGCATTGTATCAGGCCAAACTGGAATAACAAATCCAACATAGATGGGGAATCAGATTTCTCCGGTTACTTGTTATGGAGACCCTAGATGTTTGCTGCTTTTAAAGGTGCCAGATAAATGTAAGTTTCTAGCCAGAGTATTTTTAATTGACTTGGTACAATCTCATGTGACCATTCATTCTGTCTCCTAAATTGTATAAGGTTTTAAAAGTGTAATGACTTTGTAGTATAGTGAAATTCCATGTAAAATTCACCGTTGAATTTTGCAGCTTAGCGTTAGCTGTTGTTTTGGGTTATTTGGCTTTAGAACGATAAGTTGCGCTTTAGTTGGCTGATTTGCAGATGGAATATTTTATTTTTGCATTAAACTATTGCAAATATTTTTATAATTTTCAGGAGTGACCTATTCCTTTAGAGTTGCCAAGGTATAATTTCCTAACCAGTTACATATTTGTCCTTGATTTCCAAGATCTGTGTTAGTTTAGTTAGTATTGATTTTTGGAATTGTTCCGAACATGGGACTTATGAGCAGGATTAAGCCATTCAGCCCTTCGAGCCTGCTCTATCATTTCAGTAAGATCGCAGCTGATCTGGTTGGTGTCTGAATCCCACTTTCCTGTCAGCGCTCTCCCTATAGCCCTTGATTCCTTTTTGTCTATCAAAAATCTGTCTAACTTTGGGTCAATGAATATATTCAAGACAATCTCCACTACATGGAGAAGAGAATTCTGCAGACCAACAAAAATTCTCATCTCTGCCTTAAAGCAGGATCTCCTCCTCTTTAACTATGTCCCCAAGTTTTAGTCTCTCCCTACAAAAGGAAATATCCTGTCAACATCTACCCTACCAAATCATTTCAGGATCTTGTATATTTCCATAAGATCACCTCCCATTTTTCTGAACAGCAATGGATATAGGCCCAGCCTGTCCAAGCTCTCTTCAAAGGGTAACCACCTCATCCCAGAAATGAGTCAGATGACCTTCTCTGAACTATATGCAACATGGTTTCCTTTTGAAACTGAGGAGACCAAAACCGTATACGTTACTCCATATGCAATTTCACCAATGCTCTGTACAACTGCAGTAACAGGTCCCTATTTTGATATTCAATTTCTCTTGCAACGAATGAAAGCATTTAATTTGCCTTTCTGAATGTTTGGTGTACCTGCATGCAGAGTTTTAATTCATGGGGTAGCACAGTGGCTGAGTAGTTAGCACGGCTGCCTCTCAGTGCCAGGGTCCCAGGTTCAATTGCAGCCTCAGGCGACTGTCTGTGTGGCATTTGCACATTCTCCCACAGTCCAAAGATGTGTAGGTTAGGTGGATTGGCCATGGGAAATGCAGGGTTACAGGGATGGGTAGGGGTGGTGGGCCAGGGTGAGATGCTCTTTGAAAGGTCGGTGTGGGCTGGATGGGCCGAATGGCCTACTTCTACACTGTAGGGATTCTATGATTCTGTGCACCATTTACACTCTGGTCCATCTGCACTTCAAAATTCTGCAGTCTCTCTCCATTCAAACAGTAAACTGCTTTTCTGTTCTGCCTACCAAAATGAACACATTCGCATTTTCCTACATTATAGTCCATCTGCCAAATTTTTTTGTTGTCACTTAACCTGTATATATTCCATTTTAGACCCTCTAATTGCTCCTGTCAATTTTCTACCTATACCTTAAGTACCACATATTTAGCACTGGTTTCCATGTCATTATTATAGACTGTAAATAATTGAAATCCCATTGCTGTTCCTGTGGAACTCTACTAGTTATAGCCTGCCATTCTGAAAAAGACTAATTTATCGCTATTCTCTGATTCCTGTTTCCTAGCCAGTCATCTAATCTATGCACGCTTTTTTTATAGATAACAGTGTAGCTGCCTTCATTGAATTAGGTTCAGACATGGGAGATTTTAATAGTTACATAAACGATTAGTGTGTTAGGATAGCATTAGAATATTTATTCAGCCTATCAGTTGACCATGAAAGATGTAGTCATGTTTATTTTTGTCTGTGCAGTTATATTGTCCTGGACATTATTTTAAACCAAATAAATGGTTGGTATAAGAAAAATGTAAACGTAAGAAACTAGCCTGCAAGTTGGTATTCTAAAGTGTGTTTAATTCTTTTTTCCAGTTCATGCTATTCAACAACAAATGACAATCCTACAGAGCCAGCTTCAGCAGGTACAATTGGACCGTGCCACTCTGACAAGCCAGCTCAAGGCTTCCCAGTCGGAAATAGCTTCTCTGCAGCAAGTCAGGCAATGGTACCAGCAGCAGCTGACACTGGCACAAGAGGCAAGAGTTCGGTTACAGAGTGAAATGGCAAATGTGCAGGTAAAGTACCATGAGATCTTTATAACCTCTGGTGGTACCCATGTTCCAGTAGGCCTAAACAGTTTTGCTGCTTTTGCATACAAAGTTTAATGTGGAGTACATGTATCGTCAATGACTTTTTAAAAAATTGAATCACTCAATTTGTACATGTCAATATGTGACTGTTACTATTTTGTCTTGGATCATCTGCAAGTGTGTACAGAATCTGGTTAAAATTACTCCTGGAAATGATTTCCCTGAGATAAACTGCAACTTGTAGTGAAACTAAGTAAAATATAGCTTATAATAAAAATAAAGTGCTGGAGAAATTCAGGTCTGGCAACATTTGTGAGAGAGAAACAGCGTTAATGTTTTGAGTTTGATATGAACACTTCTTCAGAACTGTTTCTCTCTTTGCAGATGCTGCCAGACCTGCTGAGTTTCTCCAGCACACTCTATTCAAGATCTCCAGCATCTGCAGTACTTTGCTTTTAAAATATAATTTATGGTACATGCAAATGCTTTTACATTCTGGGCCTTGTGGGTCTGCCATTGTTTCAGTGGAGATGGTTTTGCTTTACTCACACAGGCTGGTCACATGACTC
Organism: Rhincodon typus; assembly: GCF_021869965.1. NCBI lineage: Eukaryota > Metazoa > Chordata > Chondrichthyes > Orectolobiformes > Rhincodontidae > Rhincodon > Rhincodon typus. The sequence goes on along the minus strand of NC_063355.1, from coordinate 41,964,621 downwards.
AAGCAGCAATGCTGGAGCATCTGAAGATTGAGAATGTCTCTCTGTCTCAACAACTTACGGACACTCAGCAGAGATCCATCAAGGAAAAGGAGCGTATTGCAATGCATCTCCAAAACATTGAGGTAAAAATGCAACAGTGCCAATGAAATATACTAATTTCTGTGACAGAGAAGACTGTACAACAATCAACAAAGTTCAAATTTGATTCTAGTCTCTTTTAAGATTAGTCCTGAAAAGCATTGAAACAAATATTTTTTGTTCTTGAAGGAATAACATGTCTTTTAATATTTTTAAAAATTCTGCTTTAAAAACTTTTTAGCCTAGACCTGTTTGCTAGGTAATGCCCTGTAGTGATCACTAGTGTGGGATCATTATAATTTTGGTCACATCAGATGATCATGGAGAGAAGACAAATTGAATGAGTGCTTATACTGTTTATACTTTAATGTATCCTCCCGAAGAAGAACAAGGATACATTTTTCATGAATTAAAATGATTTTAATTCTATTTCTCATCCTTCATTACAATAGGAAATTTAGTCCCACTACATAATTGTGACTTATTTAGATGTAATATAATTGATTATTGCAAGATTCTTTTTATACTAACCGCATAGTAGCGATCTGCTGAAAGCTACAATAAATAGGATTTGTCACCCCAGAAATAGAGACCCAAATCAGCCCCTCATGCAGTGCTACAGTGCTGAAGCATCCATTCTAGAAATTCTTTTGCTTTTTATGGTATCGCAGCTTGCGAGAACCAGGTCTTAATTGCTTCATTGTAGCTGCTATTAAATGATTCATAATTGAACAAGATTATTAAAATATTTCCATGTCAAATATGACTAAGTCAGTCCACAAATTTTGTAATCTTTTAGTATTTGAAAATGCCCTTTTCTGCAATAGGTTGATATGTTGGATCAGGAAAAAGCTTTCCAGCAGATCCAAGAGGCTAAGACATTGGTGGAAGATGATCTGTCTCGGAAACTTGAAGAGTTTGAGGAAGAGCGTGAACACCTTCAGAAACTGGCTGATTCAGCTACTGCATTGGAGAGACAGCTCGAGGAGGTAAGGAGCCTTAATTTTGTACGAGTAGCTATTTAATTTTGAAAATGTTGCAAATGAGCTATGTCTGTAATTCAAAATGCAACTCAACAGGTCCTCTGGCAACCAGGCCAAGTATTTCCATTGACTCCTCTGAATGGAAATATCAACCTGTTCAATTCTGGTTGACTTTGTTCAACCAAAAGTGGACTTCATTCCAAGTTCAAAATTTTTTTTTGTGTTAATAGACTGCCTGTTAAATTAGCTACGGTATTTGAGGAACCTGTGCCACTTCCTATGTTAGTGATGCTTCCTACTGAATATGTTCTTAAAAAGAAAGGGAGCAGGAGTGGGCCATTTACTCTGAGCCTACAGCAAGTTCATGGTCATCTGATTACGACATTAACTCCACTTTGCCTGTCTCCCATAAATAACCCTCAACTCCCTATGTGGGGTGAGATGAGAAGAAAGGTGTCGAGTTTTACATTATGTAAAGGAAAAAAAAGTGTATTACCTTAACTTATTCAGCAACTTTGATATTGCATCTTTTGAATGTTACAAATTGTTCCAACACCAGGTTTGAGTTACTTTTGGTACATTACTATCATCTTATAGAAATGGAGGCATTTGCTCACGGCAAAGTCTAACAACAAATAAATGGATGTATTGGTAAATTACTGATAGCTCAGTTTAAAGGAAAAATGTCAAGACAGAAGCATTCCATGCCTCTCTTTGAGTAGTACCTGAAATCCTTTATATTACACAAACCATTAGAGCAGCAGACCAGGCCTAGGTTTAATATCTTCAGAACAATAGTGTCTCTGACAGTACAGTGCTCCTTCATTACTCTGCCTAAGGTCAGTCCTAATGTATGCGCTTGAGAGTTCTCAATAGAGCTTGGAATCTCCAGACTTCCGATTTGACAGAATGTGATTTAAGATTGTAAATGCTATACCATGAATACTAGGTCTTTTCTGCTCTGAGCACCTCTGTACAGGTGAACTTATTTAGCTAATGTGATCTCATCTTCAGAAAAAAAAAATCCTCAATTATGCTATCCGCCCATTTCTTAAAGTTTCCAAAAAGCTTGTCCCCAGAGCACACTTTGGCAATACAGCTCATCTGTGGAAACCCTTAAACACTTCCCTCATTTCCCCTCTCAACTGTGAAGTTGTGCCCCTTGTTCATCCGTGTTCTTTTCGACATTTAACTGTGATTCTGTCAAGGAACTGTTACTAATGTTGATTTCTTTGTGATTCTAGTTCATAGATGTATTGAAAATTTATTTTCAGGTTAAGTTAACCTTGCATCAACGTGAACTCCAGTTAGGAGCTTTGGAACAGGAACAGTTAGACCTACTGAAACAGCTGACTGTCTCCCAGGAGTCCTTGCACACCAAGGACCAATCCCTAAATGAGCTGCAGGCACGTTACGACGAGCTGGAAGCCCGTCTAACAGATGTCCAAACTGAAACCGGTGCCAAAGATGAAACAATTCAGTCCTTGCAGAATGAAAAGATTGTCCTCGAAGTAGCATTGCAAGCAAGGAAGACCGAGAAGGGTGTACTGGATGAAGAAACTAAAAAGCTTGAGGAGGACACAGAGATGGTTTCTGAAATCCTTGAACAGCTTCGGCAGGAAGTTGTTATTAAGACTGGATTGGTAATTAAAACTTAACTGTGCTATAATACATAATGCTTGAAAGATTAAGGAAAATTTCATTAATCATTTTTGAAATTTCAAGAAAATTTTCAAAAAGTTATATGCTACAACCCAGAAGTATAAGTCACTAACTGATGCATTATTGAATAATGTTTTCAGTCCAAAGCTATTTTGTGAGGAATGAAAATAGAACTTGGGCAAATAAAATTTGAAACAAAAATGGTAAGCATTTATGTAGAATAGCAATAAGAAATGTTTAAAATGGTGTTCAACAGAATTCAGGAAAATGTATTACATTTTAGAAGTATTAAACAAATTCAAATAAGGCACCATTGATGAATAAAGATGGGAAGAATGAATCATGAGGAAAGAAGCAATGAACAGCAGAGGAGAGTATGATGAGGTAGAGTATAAAAGATCTCGCGAGAAGTTAATCAATTAGGAAAGTTAAAAAGAAAGTATGCTGTTAAATGATCAAGAAACATAAAACAAAGTCTACAGGCATGTAAATTCTTAAAGTAAGTCATAATGGAAAATGTGGCAAAAATGGGCAAAATGGGATGAAATAAATAGCAGTGATTGTGAAATGGCAGAAATAATAAATAATTTTACTTCAGTATTTGCTCAGGTGAGGGACTGGCACATTTGGCCACAGACATTGCCCTTTCTCCTCTGGAACTTGTACTTTTAAGTCCATCCCCAGAATGTGGCATTGAAAGTTTCATGTGACTGCTGCTTATTGGTTTCTATGTGACATCAGTTGTGGTGGTCTTCATCCAATTCCTTGTACTGGTAGACCTATTGTACAAAATTACCACCCATCCAGAGACTAGGAACCTTGCTGCAAATAACTAACTTTCTAATTGTCCAAAGCCTTATCCACCATCTATAAGACACAACTCAGAAGTTTATTGGGATACTCTACATTTTGTCTGGAAGAGTGCAGCTCCAAAAACACTCCAGGAGCTTGACCCCACATCCACCAGCATTCATACCTTCCACAATGGATGCCTAGTAGCAGCAGAGTGTACCATCTACATGATGCACCAGGGTCTTTTGACAGCACCTTCCAAACCCATGACCACTGTTGTCTAGAAGGACAAGGGCTGTAGATTTGTGGGAACTCTATGACCTACAAGCTCCCCTCAAAGCCACTCACCATCCTGACTTGGAAATATATCTCCATTCCTTTGGTGTCACTGAGTCAAAATTCTGGAATTCCCTCCCTAGCAGCATTGTGGGTGTGCATACACCAAATGGACTGCCGTGGTTCAAAAAGTCGGCTTACCACCATCTCAGTGGCAACTAGGATGAGCCATAAATGCTGGCCCAGCAGCAATATCCAATTCATGAGTGAACTTTTATTTAAAAAAAAAACTGGTAATACTACTCAAACACCTCAGGATAAGAATTGAAAAGCAAATCATACTGTTGTGATGGCAGAGTAAAGGAGCCTTAGATTTAATCTCCTTTGGCTGTTATCAGTCTTGGCTGCCCAAGTTAGGATGTGATCCAGTTTCCAACTAAAACATCCCACATGAGAATAAGAGTTCAAGGAAAATGGTTTTATTTGACAAGCTAGTAATCTGTTTTTTGATGAGTATTGCTCTTAGTGTACACACAGACTTGGGTATTGCTGCAAAAAAGATATTTTTTTCAAAGCTTTTCATCTTGTATACATCTGGATAAATCTCAAGAATACCAGTTTAAGGGGAAGACCAACATTTATGAGAGGAGAGTGATGATTGGTTGAAAAGTGCATTCTGATTGATAGAGGAGTAACACAGAGTCTAGAAACATATTAAACACAGCAAAGTATTATATATTAATCATGCCAGTATTCAAAACAAGTAATTTGTTTGGAAATGGCTGCATCACAAGGAACTATGTTTTTGGATAACAGTAAAAGATTACCTATGAGGATCGTTGTAAAACATATGGTATAGTTCCTACTTTGAAATAAGTATTACTTTCCAGTGTTAGTATTTTTATAGGAGATATCAGTTTACATGTAAATTTATTTGGCTTTTTATAGGTAGAAAATATGCAAAAGGAGAATACCAGCTTTAAGAAGCAGACCCAGAAGCTAAAAGATCAACTTGTTCAGCAGAAGGTATGTGTTCCTGAGATTTGTAATATTTAATTCAGCCCCTTGAAATTAGCAGTTTTACATGTTTACATAGATTGCTTTGAAAGTGATCAGAAGAATAGTATTGGTGGAACAGTGTTGATAGTTTTCGAAAATTAATTGCACTTTCAATGACATCTTCCTTCAGGTGATGGTGGAGGCATATCGACGTGATGCAAATTCAAAGGATCAACTAATGAATGAGTTGAAGTCAGCAAAGAAAAAGCTGGAGTTGGAGGTGAAAGAACTGAAACAAGAAGTTGTTGTACTGCAGACTGACAAAAAATCTGCACAGAACGAGCATTTAAGATTACAAAAAGAAATTTCTCGAATCCACCAACAAATGACAGATCTAGAAACCCAGCTGCAGGTGGCACAGGAAGAACGTGATGAATTGAACACAGAACTTCAGGTACACAGCCAATTTCACAACCCTTAAATATGAGCAACTTGACAATAGTGTTAATGAGTTGGCTTTGTTTAATTTCATTGTTCTTGTCAATAGACCATTAAATTTGTTGTATTATACTTTCCAATAGTCGATGCAGTTTGACCAAAACCATCTAGTATCACTTTCCCACGAGAATGAAGAACTGAAGAAGCATGTGGAGCAGATGCAAGAAGAAGCTAAAAAGTAAGTGTTTTTTTTTTTAAAATTAAATGTGATTGTTCTGTTCCTGCTAATTAAGTAATATACAGCAAACTTTGTTTTAACTGGCACCTGATAAACTGGCAAAAGTTATATATCTCAAATACTGCAAAGTTTACAGTATTATGATGTCCAATTATTATAGTTTTTTTTAATTTGTATGCCTTAATGTAAAGACACCTGTTCAGTCAAATGACCACATGAAATATCAATAGTTGATTCAATTTTGAGACAAATACCACTATCTACCACGATGTCTGAGTAGTTAGTTGAGGTTGCAAATAAGAAGGTTCTCTGCCAGTAAGTTTCATTTAAGGCAAAGTTGCATTATTATTTAAGTGATCTATGCTGTATAACAGTGATTGTATACCCTTTGCATTACGTTTCTATTACTTAGTGTGTGCTTTTACATTGATTATGTGGACCTCTTGATTATCTGGAATATTTAATCAATCAGTACACTCCTGGTCTCATGTCCAGTTAATAAAAGGTTTGCTGTACTTTATAGCTTAGAAATTTCCAAAATGGCCATTGTTATTGAAGATGAAGACTTTCTACTTTCCACTGTAATCGTAAGGAAACTTCCTGAAGCATTGCAGGATGTACATATAATCAAAGAAAATACCGTTATAGAATAAACAGCGCAGAAAGACATACCTTGTGACATTTTTTTGGTAGTGCTATTAAACTAATCTCACTCCCCTTTTCTGTCCACATATATCCTGGTATGACTTTTTTAATTTTAATTTTTCAAGTATTTAACCAATTCCATGAATTTGCTATGGCTTCAGTTAAGTGTTGTTGATTGAAAGGCATGTTGATAGCTACTCTTTCGCCGCCGCCCCCCCCCCCCGCCCCTTTCTTGGCTTAATTCCTTTTAGTGCTTTATATAAGGAATTATTGGATTCTAAGTGGACCTTCGTTTTCCTGATTTTGTTTTTAATCAGCATCATCTCTATTTTCTTCCAGAGGTTTCTCTGAACAGAAGACACGAATGAAGAAGCTTGGCACTGATCTCAGCAGTGCGCAGAAAGAAATGAAAGCCAAACACAAAGCTTATGAAAGTGCTGTTGGTATCCTGAGCCGTCGACTGCAGGAGGCCCTTGGAGCAAAGGAGTCAGCTGAGGCAGAGCTCAGCAAGCTGAAAGATCAGATCACAGAAGGTGGAAATGATAAAATTCTGCAAGTATGTTGCCCTTTCTAAGTTGCAGTTTGCAAATGTATTTGTGTTCTAGAATTTGCAAACTTGTGTCTGAGGCACAATAAAATCTGGGGGATATGTTTTAAATGTAAGTGTAACAACCCTGGGAGGGTGGGAAATTACAGGCTGGTTTGCCTGACCATGGTCATTGATAAGATCTTATTAATGATGAGATTGCAGAGTACTTGGAAGTGCTTATTAAAATAGGGCTGAGTCAGCACAGCTTTGTCAAGGGGAGGTCATGCTTGAAAAGTCCTAATAGATTTCTTTTGAAGAGGCAATGAGCAAGTTAGACCAAGGAGAGCCAGTGGTTGTGATCTGTTTGGATTTCCAGAATGCCTTTGACAAGGTAATGCACAGGAAGCTACTAAATAAAATAAGAGCTCATGGTGTTAGGGGCAAGATACAGGCATGGATAGAGGATTGGCTAACTGGTGGAAGGGGTCTTTTACAGGATGGCAGCCGGTGACTAGTGGACTTCTGCTGTGATCGGTGTTGGGATCACACTGTTGTATTCATGTTATGTATTAACGAAGGACAAAAAAGTTATAGTTGCTAAGTTTGCAGAATGCACAAAGGTAGGTGGTTTGACAGGTAGTGTTGAGGAAGTAGGCAGGCTGCAGAAGAACTTGGATATGGTAAGAGAATGGGCAGAGAAGTGGCAGATGGATTACAATGTGGGAAAGTATGAGGTTATGCACTCTGATAGAAAGAGTAGAGGTGTAGACTATTTTCTAAACTGGAAAAGGCTTCAGAAATTTAAAGCACACGGTCTTGGGAGTTCTAGTTCAGGATTCTCTTACAGTTAACATGCAAGTTTAGTTGGAAGTTAAGAAGGCAATTGCAAAATTAGCATTCATTTCAAGAGGGCTAGAGTCCAGGAGCAGAGATCTGTTGCTGAGGCTGTATAAAGAGCTGGTTAGACAGCAGTTGGAATATTGAGAAACTTTGGGCCCCATATTTGAGGGAAAGATGTGCTGGTGTAGTAGGGGTCCAAATGAGGTTTACAAGAAAGATCCCAGACAAGAAGGGCTTGTTATATGGGGAGCAGTTGAGGACTCTGTGTTTAGAAGGATGAGGGAGCATCTGATTGAAACTTAGAGAATACTGAGAGGCCTGGATAGTGTGGATGTAGCAAAGAAGTTTCCATTAGTAGGAGAGAGTACACACTCAGTGAAGGGACAACCGTTCAGAACTGAGATGAGGAGGAATTTCTTTAACTCAGGGTGGTTAATCTGTGGAACTCATTATTGTTGAAGGTTGTAGAGGCCAAGACATCATTGAATCAGAATGGACGCAGGCCATTTCGCCCATCAAGTCCACACTGACCCTCCAGAGAGCATCCTATCTAGACTCAACCCCTATCCAATCCCTGGAACCCTGCATTTCCCATGGCTAATCTACCTAGTCTGCACATTTTTGGACTGTGGGAGGAAACCAGAGGACACATGGAGAATGTGCAAACTCTACACAGACAATCACTCAAGGGTGGAAGTGAACCCAGGTCCCTGGCACTGTGAGGCAGCACCACTAACTACTGAGCCACTGTGCTGCCAGTCATTTGTGGTTTTTTGAGACAGAGATAGGTTCTTGGTTAGAGATAGTAGGAGCTGCAGATGCTGGAGAATCTGAGATAACCAGGTGTGGAGCTGGATGAACACAGCAGGCCGAACAGGAAGGCTGACGTTTCGGGCCTAGACCCTTCTTCAGAAATGGGGGAGGGGAAGGGGGTTCTGAAATAAATAGGGAGAGA
>NC_063355.1:41903476-41951186 GCF_021869965.1 Rhincodon typus | reverse complement strand
GGGGAAACCAAGCGGAGGCTTGGGGACTGCTTTGCGGAACACCTACGCTCGGTTCGCACTAAACAACTGCACCTCCCAGTCGCGAACCATTTCAACTCCCCCTCCCATTCCTCAGACGATATGTCCATTCTGGGCCTCCTGCAGTGCCACAACGATGCCACCTGAAGGTTGTAGGAACAGCACCTCATATTTCACTTGGGAACCCTGCAGCCCAATGGTGTCAATGTGGACTTCACAAGCTTCAAAATCTCCCCTCCCCCTACCGCATCCCAAAACCGGCCCAGCTCGTCCCCACCTCCCTAACCTGTCCTTCCTTCCCCACCTATCCCCCCCTCCCACCTCAAGCCCCACCCCCATCTCCTACCTACTAGCCTCATCCCGCCCCCTTGACCTGTCCGTCCTCCCTAACTACACTCACCTTTACTGGCTCCATTCCCGCCTCTTTAACCTGTCTGTCTCCTCTCCACCTATCTTCTCCTCTATCCATCTTCTATTCGCCTCCCCCTCTCTCCCTATTTATTTCAGATACCCCTTCCCTTCCCCCATTTCTGAAGAAGGGTCTAGGCCCAAAACGTCAGTTTTCCTGCTTCTCTGCTGCTTGGCCTGCTGTGTTCATCCAGCTCCACATCTTGTTATCTTAGGTTCTTGATTAGTTCAGTGGATCAAGGGTTACAGGGAGAAGGTAGGGGAATAAGGTTGAGAAACGTACCAGCTGTGATTGAATAGTAGTGCAGACTTGATGGCCAAATGACCTAATTCTGCTTGTGTATATTGTGGTCTAAAAAGGAACTTTATGGAATTTTGGATCACAAAGGGATATCATTTGGAACATGACGACTATGCTGACTCTTTGAAAGATCTATCCAATTTGTCCCAGCCCCCTGCTTTTTCCCACAAATCTTAAAAAATCTCTTGGCATTCTAAGATGTCAGTTACAGGATTTGCAAGGGAAGTTGTAATAAAAATAACTTTAAAAGGCTCTGAAGGTAAACTAAGGGTTGAAGTTGAATTTTATTTAGTGACAAAATATTCTGTGCCCGGTGGTTGATATTGGACTAACAACCTCAGAATCTGACTCAGAATCTATTGTAGCAGCTGTCATGGTCACAAATTCCAATGCTATGTAGCACTAAAGACCTGCCCTGGTTTGATCATGTCCTAAGTGGAAGGGAGCCTCTCACCTGGTCTAATATGTGCATGCTTCTAGCCGTATTGTAAGGTTGACTTTTAATTGCCAATTGATTATAAAAGAGCCACCACCATTTTCTCAAGACTGCTTGAAGATGGACAAATGAAGTCATCCTTTATAGGTATGTCTCATCCTAAAGAAAAACCTCCACCTAGATAAACTGTGAAACTGATTACAATGCCGGTTTTATTATTCGCCCCTTTGGCGGGTAGGCGATAGCCTAGTGGTATTATCGCTCGACTATTAATCCAGAAACCCATCTGATGTTCTGGGGATCCGGATTCAAAAAAAAAGTCTAGAATTAAGAATCTACTGATCACCATGAAATCATTGCTGATTGTCGGAAAAACCCATCTGGTTCACTTATGTCCTTCAGGGGAGGAAATCTGCCACCCTTACCTGGTCTGGGCGACATGTGACTCCAGACCCACAGCAATATAATTGACTCTCAACTACCCTCTGAACTGGCCCAGCAAGCCACTCAGTTGCACCAATCGCTACAAAGACTCAAAGAAGTGAAACTGGATGGATCACCCGGCATCAACCTAGGCATCGGAAAAGCCTACGACCGTGCAAAGTCCTCCCCTCATTAACATCTGGGCGTTAGGGCCCAAATTGGGAGACCCAGCAGAGGGGGTGGCACAGTGGTACACAGTTGGGAGGGAGTTGCTCTAGGAGCCCTCAACATTGACTCCGGACCCCATGAAGTCTCAAGGCTTCAAGTTAAACATGGGCAAGGAAACCTCCTGCTGATTACCACACACCGTCCTCCCTCAGCTGATGAATCAGTATTCCTCAATGTTGAACAACACTTGGAGAAAGCGCTAAGGATGGCAAGGGCACAAAATGTACTTCAGGTGGGGGATTTCAATGTTCTCCACCAAGAGTGGCTTGGCAGCAGTACTACTGATCGAGCTGGTCGGGTCCTAAAGGACATAGCTGCTAGACTGGGTCTACAGCAGGTGATGAGGGAACCAACAAGAGGGAAAAACATACTTGACCTCATCCTTACCAATCTGCCTGCTACAGTTGCATCTGTCCATGACAGCATCGGTAAGAGAGCCCATGGCACAGTCCTTGTGGAGACGTGTCCCACCTTCACATTGAGAACAACCTCCATCGTGTTGTGTGGCACTATCACCGTGCTAAATGGGACAGACTTAGCACAGATCTAGCAACAAGACTGGGCATCCATGAGGCACTGTGGGCCATCAACAGCAGAATTGTTCTCCAACACAATCTGTAGCCTCATGGCCTGGCATATCCCCCACTCAACCGTTACCATCAAGCCAGAGGATCAACCCTGGTTCAATGGAGAGTGCAGGAGGGCATGCCAGGAGCAGCACCAGGCATACCTAAAGATGAGGTATCAACCTGGTAAAGCCACCAAACAGGACTACTTGCACACCAAACAGCAAAAGCAGCAAGTGATAGACAGAGCTAAGCGATCCCACAATCAATCGATCAGAGCTAAGCTCTGCAGTCCTGCCACATCCAGTCGTGACTGATGGTGGACAATTGAACAACTCACTGGAGGAGGAGGCTCCACAAATATCCCCGTCCTAAATGATGGAAGAGCCCAGCACATAAGTGCAAAAGATAAAGCTGAGACATTTGCAGCAATCTTCAGCCAGAAGTGCTGAGTGGACGATCCATCTGTGCCTCCTCCAGTGGTCCTCAGCATCACAGATACTGGTCTTCAGCCAATTCGATTCACTCCACGTGATATCAAGAAATGGTTGGAGACACTTGATACTGCAAAGGCTACCAGCCCTGACAACATTCCGGCAATAGTACGGAAGATGTGCTCCAGAACTTGCCGCTCCCTTAGCCCAGCTGTTCCAGTACAGTTACAACACTGGTATCTACCCGACAATGTGGAAAATTGCCCAAGTATGTCCTGCACATAAAAAGCAGGACAAATCCAACCCTGCCAATTACCACCCCATCAGTCTCTGCTCGATCATCAGTAAAGTGATGGAAGGTGTCATCAACAGCGCTATCAAGCAGCACCTGCTCAGCAATAACCTGCTCAGTGATGCCCAGTTTGGGTTCCGCCAGGGCCACTCAGCTCCTGACCTCATTACAGCCTTGGTTCAAACATGGACAAAAGAGCTAAATTCCAGAGGTGAGGTGAGAGTGACAGCCCTTGATATCAAGGCTGCATTCGACTGAGTGTGGCATCAGCGAGCCCTGGCAAAACTGGAATCAATGGGTATCAGGGGGCAAACATTCTGGTGGTTGGAGTCATACCTGACACATAGGAAGACGTTAATGGTTGTGGGAAGTCAATCATCTCCGCTCCAGAACATCTCTGCAGGAGTTCCTCAGGGTAGTGCCCTAAGCCTAACCATCTTCAGCTGCATCATTAATGACAAGTGGCAAGTGACATTTGCGCCACACAAATGCCAGGCTATGATAATCACCAATAAGAGATAATCTAACCACCGCCCCTTGACATTCAATGGTGCTGCCATCACTGAATCCCCCACTATCAACATCCTGGGGGTTACCATTGACCAGAAACTCAACTGGACTCACCACATTAACAGAGTGGCTACAAGAGCAGGCCAGAAGCTGGGAATACTGCAGCGAGTAACTCACCTCCTGACTCCTCAAAGCCTGTCCACCATCTACAAGGCACAAGTCAGGAGGGTGATGGAATACTCCCCACTTGCATGGATGAGTGCAGCCCCAACAACCCTCAAGAAGCTTGACACCATCCAGGACAAAGCAGCCTGCTTGATTGGCATCACATCCACAAGCATCCACTCCCTCCACCATCGACGCTCAATAGCAGCAATGTGTACCATCTACAAAATGCACTGCAGAAATTCACCAAAGATCCTCAGAAAGCACCTTCCAAACCCATGACCACGTCCATTTAGAAGGATAAGGTCAGCAGATACATGGGAACACCATCACATCCAAGTTCCTTTCCAAGTCACTCACTATCCTGACTTGGAAATATATCGCCGTTCCTTCACTGTCGCTGGGTCAAAATCCTGGAATTCCCTCCCTAATGGCATTGTGCGTCAACCCACAGCAGGAGGAATGCAGCAGTTCAAGAAGGCAGCTCACCATCACCTTTTCAAGGGCAACTAGGGATGGACAAGAATCGCTGGCCAGCCAGTGATGCGCACATCCCACAAATGCATAAGGGAAAAAAAAGTCCAACTTGTTACTGAGAGGTGCCTGAAGTTTATTGTAAAACAAAAATCTCCAAATTTTCAGCAGGTCACAGGGACACGGATAGGCCATTCAGCCCCTCAAGCCTGTTCCATCATTCAGTGAGATCATGACTGACCTTCTGGCCTAATGCCATTTGCCTGCCTTGGCCCATAACCCTACCTTTGCTTGACAAAAAACATCTATCCCTGATTTAAACTTAACAACCGATGCTTTAGGTTGTTGACTTTTTCTTCAGAACTGATGATTTTCAATCTGAAATTTTAACTCCGTTTCTTTCTCCACGGATGCTGCCGGATTTGCTGAGTGTTTCCAGCAGCTTCTGTCGTCTTTTCAGATTTTCGGCGTCAGCACTTCTTATAATTTGCTTTTGTGTAGCTAGAGTTTTGTTGATTGAAATAAATAACAATGAATAGTGCAGTTTATTGGAGCCACAGATTGATGGGTTGCAAATTTCCAACATTTGTGACCCACTTGTTAAGCATGTGATCTCATTTTGAATGCTATAAATAAGACATAAGGAGCCATGTTTTTGCCTTGAAGGTAAAAATTGGAGGTCGAATCATTCTGGTTTTTTAGGAGAGTTGGCCCTTCCCGTCAAATTCTTGAACAACGTGATCAAAGACTTCCCACCTTCTGACCGGTTAATGACTCAGTAATGCAACGAGAAATTTACAGGATATAGTTTTTTTTCCCACAAAGCTTTCATGTTCAGACAAAATGTACAATGTTTTCTTCATAAGGTATCCAATGAATACAGCTCAGTTGTTGGCAGAAAATCTTTGACAGAAAAAATGCAGTGTGGATTTTGGTATTACTGTATTGATGAGGTTGGTTGGAGCTGGATTGGCAAATTATCATGTTATCCCTTTATATGTTAATAGGAACGGATTCATGCTTTGCAAACTGAGCTGCAGGCAGTAAACCACAGCAAAGCGACACTTGAAAAGGAACTACAGGCAATTATCTCCCTTACCAGCCAGGAACTTGAGGATTATAGAGAGAAGGTTTTGGATCTAGAGGATGAGGTAAGACCTAAACCAAACCAAGTTCTGTGTACGGGTATTATTATCAATCACACATACCCAATTTCATGTGACTGGGCTGGCAATCCAGAGGTTCGGGCTAATGTTCTAGGGACATGGGTTTGAATCCCACCACAGCAGCAGGTAGACTTTGAATTCTGTTAACAAATTTGAAATATAAAGCAGATCTGAGTTATGATCATCTATTGTCATAAAAAAATCTACTTTACTCTAGGGGAGGTGATGGCCTGTGGAAATATTGCTGGGCTGTTAATCCGGAAACCCAGGTAATGTTCTGGGGTAGACGAACAGGAGACTATAAGAACACAGCAAGCCAGGCAGCATCTGGAGGAAAGGAGCAGTCAACATTTCGGGTATTACCCTTCTTCAGGACTGGATGTGGAGTAGGGGGAGCTGCAAACAAAGGGCGGGGTGCAGAATGGTGGTGATAGATGGATGCTGGTAATAGGTATGACTTGGTTGGTCAATGGGAGGAATGAATCTGGTTGGTAGCTGGAAGGGAGGGTCAGAAGGTGGAATGGAAGGGAGGAGATGGGGCTGGAAAGGGAGCCAGGGGATGGGTGGGAAGGTTATTTTAAATTAGAGAACTGTGTTGAGTCCTCTGGGCTGTGGGGTACCCAGATGGAAGATAAGGTGGTGTTCCTCAAATTTGCATTCCAAGTCAGTGCGACACTGGAGGAGGCTGAGCATGGATGTGTTGGAGGGGGATTTGGCGGGACGGGTTGAAATGCACGGTGACCGGGAGGTTAGGTTAGCCATTACAGGCCAGGCAGAGATGCTTGGTGAAACGGTCACATAGTCTACATTTGGTCTCCCCAATGTAGAGAAGACCACGTCGGGAGCACCGGATGCAGTAGACTAGGTTGGAGGAGATGCAGGTGAAGCTCTGTCTCACTTGGAAGGACTGTTTAGGGCCCTGAGTGGAGGTGAGGGAGGTGGTGTATGGGCAGGTGTTGCATCTTTTACGGTTACGGGGGAAGGTATTGAGCGGATTGGAGTGGTTAGTGGGGAGTATGGCGTGAACTAAGGAGTGGCAAAGGGAATGGCCCCTGCGGAAGGCAGAGAAGAGTGGGGAGTGGAAGATGTTCCGTGTGGTGGGGTCTAATTGGAGTTGGTGGAAGTGTTTGAGGATGATACATTGGATGCGGAGGCTGGTGGGGTGGAAAGTGAGGACAAGGGAGAGACCTTATCTTTATTATGTTTTGGGGTTGGGTGGTTTAGAGCTGTGGAGCAGGGAATGAAGGAGGCGTGGTGGAGGGCCCTCTGGATGACAGAGGCGGCCAAAGAACTTTGTCTGATAAAGGAGGATATCTGAGATGCTTGGGAGTGGAATGTCTCCTCGTCAGAGCAGATGCAACAGATGGTGGAATTGGAAAAACGGGATGGAGTTTTTGCAGGATAGAGTGGGAGGAGGTGTAGTCTAGGTAGCTGTGGGAGCTACGGGTTTATAGTAAATGTCGGTCCGTAAACTGTCGCCAGAAATGGAAACTGAGTGGTTGAGAAAGGCAAGGGAGGTGTCTGAGGTAGACCAAGTGAATTTGAGGGCAGGGTGAAAATTGTTTGCAAAGTCGATGAACTGCTCCAGTTCAGTCTGGGTGCAGGATGCAGCACCCGTACAGTTATCGATGTAACGGCGGAAGAGTCGGGAATCAGTATCAATGTACGTACAGAAGAGGGACTGTTTGTTTTTAATGTTCTGGGGAACAGGTTCGAATCCTGCTATGGCTGATGGTGGAATTTTAAATTCAGTTAAAATTAGAATTAAGTGTTTGTGACTCCATTGTCGATTGTTGGGGAAATCCATCTGATTTACTACTGTCTTTTAAGGAAGGAAAAGTGCCATCCTTACCTCCCTGCGATTCCACACCCACAGCAATATGGTCTTAACTGCCCTCTGAGCAATTAGGGATAGTTAGTAAGTGCTGGCTTAGCTAGTGACACCCTCATCCCATGAATAAATAATATGAAAAATGTCATTTGGGGAAGGAGATCTGTTGTAATTACCTGGTCTAGCCTTCATGTGACCTCCAGGGTCATACCTACGTGACTGATTCTTGACTGTCCTCTGAAATTCACTAGCAAGCTGCTCAGTCCAGGGGAGGTGATGGCCTAGTGGTATTATTGCTGGACTATCAATCCAGTGACCCAGATAACGTTCTGGGGACCCGGGTTCGAATCCCGCAATGGTAGATGGTGGAATTTGAATTCAATAAATATCTGGAATTAAGAGTCTAATGATCACCAAGAATCCATTGTCGGGAAAAACCCCTCTGGTTCACTCATGTCCTTTAGGGAAGGAAACTGCCATCCTTACCTGGTCTGGCCTACATGTGACTCCAGACCCACAGCAATGTGGTTGACTCTGAACTGCCCGATGGGCAATAAATGTTGCCTAGCTAATGACGCCCTCATCCCATAAAGTAAGTTAGGGATGATTAACAAATGCTGATCTTGCCAGCAATGCCAGCGTTCGATGAAAGATTAAAGAGGAAAAAAACCTTGTTGGTATTGCTTGGAAATGAATTAATTTCTCCAATTGTTTTGGAACAAACTAAATTAAACACTGTACTGTGGGAGTGAATGGATTAATTCTGGGATCTTCTATTCTCTCCTTAACCTTCTATCTTGCCCCTAAGAAAATAACCAGACCCGGGTGGTGGATCATTCTACTGGCAAAAAAACAGTGTTTATCAACAATCTATTTATGAACCACTTTTACCCTTCTGTTTTGTAGTATGAAGAATTTTGTGTTCTACAAAAAATGAATAGAAACTATTTTAAAAACAGAAAACCACTTGCATTGATTTGGCCTTTCATGACCTTAAGATGTCTGAAAGTACTTTTGAAGTGTAGTCACTGTGGAATTGTGAAAAAGTAGATTTCCAGGTGCATTAAGAAACCATCATTGAGACCATAAGACGTGGGTGCAGATGTAGGCCCTTCAGCCCATTGTCTGCCCTGCTAATCAGTGAGATCATCAATGATCTGATGATCTGATAACCCTCAACACCACTTGCCTGCCTTTTCCCTCTAACCCATGATTCCCTGACTGATTAAACATCTGTCTGTCTTAGCCTTGAATATATTTAACAACACAGCCTGGATAGCCCTCTGCGGAAAATATTAGCACAGATTTACTCCCCTCTGAGAAGAAATTCTTCCTCGTCTCTGTCTTGTGTTCCCTTATTCTGATATGATGCCCTCTGGTCCCAGATTCTCCCGTTTGGGGAAACAACCTCTTTGCATTTACCCTGTTAAGTCACCATAAGAATCTTGTATGTTTCAAAAAAAAATTACCTGTCAATCTTCTAAATGCCAATAAATACAGGCCCAACCTACTTACCACTTCTCATAAGGCAGTCCCTCGACTCAGTATCAGCCTAGTGAACCTTTGTTGGGACTGCCTCTAGTGCCGGTATATCTTTCCTTAGATAACTGTTCACAGTATTCCAGATGTAGTCTGACTCGTGTCTTGTATATTTTCAGCAAAACCTCCCTGCATTTATATTCTATTCCCTTTGAAATACAGGTCAACATTCCATTTTCTTTATTGCCTACTCAATTTTATGTTGTTCATACATAAGCACTCCCACATTCCTCTGTTCTTTCTCCTTTTAAATAATATTCAGCTCATTTATTCTTCCTACCAAAGTGTATAACCTCACATTTTTTCACGTTATGTTCCATTTGCCAAGTTTTTGCCCACTCGCTTAACCTATCTATATCACTGCAAACTCTTTGCTTCATCCTCACCACTTGCCTCCCCACTTATTTTTTTCTTGGTTATGGTAAATTCACTTTACTTCCCTCATCCAAACCGTTAATATATATTCTAAATAATTGTGGCCCCAACACTGATGCCTGTGACATTCTACCTGTTGCAGGTTGCCATCCTGCAAATATTCCCTATATCCCAACTCTTACATTAGCATGGCTAAATGGCTAACCAATAGGTCCTCCAACACCAAAAGGTTTTTATTTTAAGTAGCTTAAAGTGTGGTACCTTTATCTAAAGTCTTCTGAAAATCTAAATGTTATGTCCACTGCTTCTCCTTTATCTATCCTGCTTGTTACCAGCCTTATAGAGTTCTCGTAAACCTGTAAGGGATGATTTCTCCTTCATGAAGCCATGATGAGTCTGCTTGATCACATTCTGTATTTCTAAATGCTTTGCTTTTACATCCTTTATAATAGATTCCAATATTTTCCCAACAATAGATGTTAACTGGCCTATAGTTACCTGTTAGTTATCTCCACTTTTTAAATGAAGATATTAAATTAGCAATTTTACAATCTTCTAGGACTGTTTCAGAAACTAATGATTCTTGGAACATTACTGTACTACTACATGTGTCCACTACCTCTGTAGCTACTTCCTCTAATATCCTAGGATGCATCCAATCAGGTCTAGGAGACTTATCAGCCCATTAGTTTCTGTAGGACTTTTCCTGTTACGTTAGTTGTTGTATTTATTTCCTCTGGTCCTTTTGCTTTTGTTGATTATTTAGTAATTTTGGAATGCTAGTGATGTCTTGTACTGTGAAAACTGATATGAAGTACTTATTCAACTCCTGCCATTTCTTGGTTCCCATTATTTATTACTTGGCCTTGTTCTCTAAGGGACCTATGAACACTTTGCTGTCTTGTTTTTTATATATTTTTAAAAAAACACAATTTTTTGTCATCCTTTGGTTTTTAAAACTTTGCAAATCCTCTGGCTTACCACAAATCTTTGTCAAAATGTATGTTTTTCTTTCAATTTGATGCCATCCTTAATTTCCATGGTTAACCATGGTCAACTCATCCCCTTCCCAGAATCCTCCTTCCTCACTAGAATTTTGCTATGAACCATGGACTATTTTCAATATATTTCTGCTTAGTAAAAATATGTTTCAATTTTATCTCTCACTGCTCTAAATGAAACACTTGTTGCACATAAGTATTTGTTGAGATGCTTTTCAGCTGTAAAATTACCCTACAGTTTGAATATTTTGAGTATTTTGGTCTCAGTATCCACATGCAATAAATTTGTCCCGTTCACTCAATTTTATTTCCTCTCCTGGCATAATTAAACAACAACAGAACATTCTCTGACTCTTCTGTTTGCGAATACAGCCCAATGTCTGGTATATTCCAGAAGAATGTTGTCATTATTGTGTACTGATTACAATCAGTCAGTTTTCTCTCAAAATTAACAGCAATGGAACAGATAAATTCAGCAAAAAACCGAAAAAATTCATTTAAAATTATCTATTTGAGAGCATGTAAAATTCTAGAACCATGACCCTATATTGACTAAATGTGTATTCAAAAATTGGACGGATGTATAACTTTGAACTTCTGTGGGTCACTGTACAATGTACAATGTCATACTAGTCAGCTACCTGATAGGTTTTGTTCCATGTCATTTATTTAAATCTGTGACGCTACAGCAAAGCCGATCGAAAGGTTAGTCGGTTTTGATGTGCTAGGTGTATGTGTATGGATTTCAAATAAAGATAGGGTCTGTGGTAGTGAACCTCTTCACCTTGGAGAAAGAATCAAATGGTGTCTTGGATGATGTATTACCTGCTAACATCCATAAAACTACTGCAGCACAAATGCACCGTTCTCGGGAGAGGAAAACCAAAGCTAAAGGTCAGGGGCAAACCAAATCTGTTTATTTACAACTGTAAATGATAACTGAGATGCTGCCTATTACATTCATGTATAAGTGTCTTTGATCATTTATTGCTTTCTCTTTCTATCCCTTTTAGCTTCTCCTCTTGACCGCTTCCCCTGCATTTTCTCTAATTTCAAGGATTACTGTCAATAATTTTTTGTTTTGAATGAACACATCTATTATCAATCCCTTTTGTTGGAATTATTACAAGCACTCAAGGTAGTGCTCCTACCTCTGACCTAGGAAATCCTGTTCCAAGTCCTACCTGCTGCAGAGTTGTGTAATAACATCTCTGAATAGGTTATTAGAAAATATCTATTCCAGTTGCTCATTCCTTAAAAGCAATCTAATTCAAGCATTTATGGTAGTATTTCTCTGGAACTATCATCCTTCAGGCAAAATTAGGGGTGTGTTCTGTCCTGAGGGATGTTGAAAGGTGTAGTTGTGATTGATGTAGTCTGCTTTCCATACAGGACTTTTGGAAGTAGCCTAGTTGAGAATAATTGTAGCTGAGACTGTTTGTTTTCCAAACACTAAAAGTGTGTTTGAAATTATAAAATACATGATTTAAACTGTTGACCTATACTATACCTTTGCATACCAAGTCCATCTTTTTTATAGTGGTTAAATGTAATGAATATGAAGGCTTCTTATTTTGTTTGAATTCTTTGTTTGCTACAATGGCTTCCATTCTCTCCCACTTAGCTTCAAGAGTCGAGAGGTTATCGGAAAAAGATAAGACGCTTGGAAGAAGCCAATAAAAAGCTGACTCTAGAGTTGGAACATGAACGAGGGAAATTAGTTGGCCTAAGTCAGTCCCATGCTGCACTGAAAGAACACACCAGCATCTTGGAGACTGCCTTATCAAAAAGAGAAGCAGATCTTGTCCAACTAAACCTACAGGTATGAGCCCAAAGCAGAGGAATTTTTTAAGTCAGTCATTTATGCTGGATACCAAGAGTGCTATAGATTAAAGGAATTCCTGATGCAAAGTATTTTGTTGATAAGAAATCAAACCTGACATTGAATCTGGAAACACATTATCACTTGTAAAGATGGGTTTATTGTTCTAATAATGGTGTGGGACTAAACTTCTTTCAAATTTTATTTTAGCCACTTGTGGTTATTAACCTTCCCCATCTCCCCTCTCTGCCCATGTTCTTCTAAGCTACAGGGGCACATGACCTCCTAGCATTTGAGAATATGCCAGTCAAAACACAAACAGGCTGTGCACACATAATCTTTCCTTTAAGATGCACGCAATTTCAAAGGGACTGCACTGTGTAACAGGTTGATGTACACAACAAATGGAAGTTAGAGATAACATTGCCCTCCTTCATAATTTTTTAAAATGATTGTAATCAAGCTAGTTATTTTTAATGGACTTCAAATACTTTTCTCTCTGTCTTTTTTTTTCTTCTCTCATTTGAAATTGAGGGCTATGTTGTAAAATTGCTGTTTGTCCAGCAGAGAGCTAGTTCCAGACCACTCATGGTGTAAAACTGAAGATTCGGGCGGTCCCACTATTTAGACAGTCTTGTCAATATTTATTTGTCTAGTGTCAAATCAAGAATTGCACATGCTTGGAGGTCTCAGCTGTTCATGCCATGTTAAGAACGTCGTGCTGCTCCAACGGCTAAATACGCCAGCAGTGAGCTGTGCTCTGCCAATGCAGACAAACAAAATCTGTCTTGTTGAAAGTCAGTATTAATCATTGTCAAATCCATATAACAAACCAATCCAATTCCTTTTCCCTTCCCTCAACTTTGTAATTAACTGCATTTCATACGTACTCCTTTTCTATTTCAAAATAGAAAATAAAAATTACTGAATGCAATCTTTCATAGTAACACCCAACAAAAAAAAGTTTTCATTGAGTGACTTCTTTTGGACAGGTACAAGCAGTCCTAAAGCGAAAAGAAGAGGAGGACCAGCAGATGAAGCAATTAGTACAAGCTTTGCAGATTGCACTGGAAAAGGAGAAAGGAAATGTTAATCAACTAAAACAGCAGGTAAATGGTAGCTTTAAGTCTTCATTTCAGGAAACCATAAGCATTTCATATTTGCACAAATGTGTAAATATTTAGGTTCAATCAGTTCCATTCAGACTATTGAATGAAAAATTGTTGTACAGTATTGTAGAACTTGCTGCATACACCATTATTCTGTAAAATGTATTGAAAACAATTGTATAATATAATAAACTGCTGACTTTGTTGAACTTCAGTGTACCAAAGAGTGGCTAAGGCACAGCTCAGTTTACCATTGATTCATATAGATTCTGTGCTAATTAACTGGGTCTTGGCCTGATTGGTAATTAAAATGCTACAGCTAGCATTGGTATCGCTGAGTTAGTGAAGGTTTCTGATCCAATTGCTGTTTAGTGATTTCATGGGAAATGCCAGTATAGATGATGGATGAAGACAGCAGAGTGTTCTTAGTCACTTGGATGTGGGGTGCTGAAGAGCTGGTGATGTTTATTAAACAGTATACATACAAGAGAGATGATTTCAAGATTAAGGAAGGTGGGGATTGAATCTGCTGGAAGAATGCAATATTTCCACCTCAGTAAAGGATATTGAAGTAAATCACTTTTTTGTTACTGCTTTTTATTGAGTTTTTTTAATCTTTAAATGATTTATAGGTTTCAGCAAACAAGGCTGAGGCTGGACACAATCGTCGTCACTACAAAGCAGCTGCCCTTGAACTCAGCGAGGTGAAGAAAGAGCTGTATGCCAAAGAACAGCTTGTAGAAGCTCTGCAGGCAGAAGCTGATAAACTCCAGTACGACAACTATGTGGCAGTAACTTCTTGTACAAATCTGACATCCAGTAGCTAAGGAATGAGATATGTGGTAGGAATGTTGAAACCTAGGGAATTAAAACCCCTCGTCTGCTGTGTTGGTGGAATTTCCCTACACCATGGATGCTCCAACCCCACCATATCACTTAATGAGTCCTTTCCATACAATAGTTCTTTAAGGGTCAGAATTGCTCAGTGTTGCCATGTTAACTTCAGTTCGAGAGTTTAGGGAATCACAGCCCCTACCCTACTGCAGTGTTCAATCTGGGATCTATGGCTGGAGTGATTTCACAAGCATTTGTGCAGTAACTGGGTTTGATACATTTTCTAAAATTGTAGGAATGTAAGTTGATAATATTAGCTCTTTGTCATGTCTCACTGTCCTTTTCCTCAGAGTAACAAAGGTGAGAGATTTAGTTGGGTACGTTTAATTGTGGTTGTTAGTTCGTGAAGAGTTGGGAAGGGTGGGCTGTTTCCATGAAGTCAGTGATCTGGGAGATAATGATGTAATTGCAAAATCACTAGACTGGTAATTCAGGGACTCAGGCTAATGTTGTGGCGACATGGGTTCACATCCCACCAGGGTAGCTGGTCGAATTCAAAATAAATTACTACATCTGGAATTGGAAGATTGTCTCAGTGAACTATAATCCATTATTGTCAAAACTCATCTGATTCACTAATGTTCTTCAGGGAGGGAAATCCGCATCCTGGCCTACCTGTGACTTCAAACCGCCACAATGTTTCCCTTAAACTGCATGACCCTGGGACACCCCATGCATGTTGATTGATTGTCATGCCCATGCCACTGCATGACTCTTTCCATTAAGTGCTGCCGTGCATAGATCTTGGCAGTTTGTGCAGGAGGAAGAAACACCAGAGGAAATGTTGGACACACAGCAATGTAGTTGGCCCTAATCTGCCCTCAGAAATAGTCGAGCAAGGCACTTATTTCAAGAGTAGTTGGGTTTTGGCAAAAAATACTGGCCTCGCCAATAATGCCCACATCCCATGAATGAATAAAGAAAAAATATGGTGTAACCCTATAAAAGAACATGAAAAAGTAGTCAGAAACTACATTTAAATGTTTTCTAATAATTTGTGAAACTGTCAAACAGTTTATTTTCAGTGGGCAATGTTAAAAATAAATATTTGCTATGGAACATAAATGTTCCCAGCAGTAAAGTTAATAAATGTCCTGGCTCAATGATCAAAGAAACCACTGCAGTTTTACTTGCATAGTCGCTGAAAACGAGGCACCATTTCTTTTGAAGACTCAACTCGTAGGACGTATTGCTCCATATCCAGTTCCAACAACTTCAATTTGAAACAATAGTTGAAATACTTTGATTTCCTAATGGTCTGTGGAATTCTTGCTACGTCATGATTTGGATTTATCTCATTTTGCTCCCGTTGTGTTCTGTTGCAGAGCCCAGGATAAGAAACACTCTCAGGAAGTAGCACAGTTCCAGGAGGAATTGGCTGCAGCTCACTCTCAGCTTAAACTATTGCAGAAACAGCTGGATGAGCAGTTTAACAAACCATCTACTGTAAACCAGGAGGTACAACTTATCATGTGACTACATCTCTATTACCTCTGTAGAATCTTGCACAAGTTGAATCATTGGTTTTAGCGTGGGCCGTGACCTTAATTTTGTTGAATTTTAAACCAAGCTAAGTGAAAACAATTAGTTTCATTCACCTGGATTTATCCTCTTATGACCTTTTAGTCACACTTTCATCAGTACTCCAGCTGTTCCCCTGCGGCAGTGTGTTCATACGTTCAGGTCACACTCCACCATTTAACCTGAGTGGCACCAAGTACAGTTGTGAGGGAGTGCTTCATTTTTAAAAATGCTGTTCTTTATGCAAGATTTTATCTCGAGACTCTTTCTTTCGATCTGTTTCAGATGGTAGTATTGACCTCCTCCATCCTCCACCCCACACCCCACCCCCCGTGCTCCCCCGCCCCCAACACGATGCTTGAGAAGATTCTCATTTGTATCTTGTCATTAACAAGTGCACATACTGCATAGCTTTGCTGGTACTTTGGATCATGCGTGAACATTATGTTCAATCATTTTGGACCACAGGTCACTTGGGTAATTCCAGTCACTTGCCATTTGAAAATATCAGCTTGTTCCTCATTCACGTGTTTCTGTCTAGACTTTCTGCTGTGTTCTAGTCAAACCTGGAGGATCCCACATTTTTGGGTTAGGCATTTTACAGCCCTCTGGTCTCAGCATTGATTTAAACAACTTCACACTATGCACTCTGTTTTGATACGTTCCCCCCTTCCATTTTCTGTAATTTGTATTCATTTTTTGCTTTCAGAGCTGACTTTTATTCTGTTATTAACACTTTATCTCTGGATCCAGAATAAAAATAAAATACTGTGGATGTTGGAAACCTGCCACAAAAACCAGAGTGCTTGCAAAACTTGGGTCTGACAGTATCTGTAACAGTTAATATTTCAACTCCGGTATAATTCTTCAAATGTGAAGAAAGGTGGAAAATTGTTCAGAGATGTTATCTAGAGCAGGTGCGATTTGAAGCTAGGTTTCCTGGATCAGATCTATACTCGAGAAAAGCGACAAGGTTAGAGGATGGTTGAGATTTGAGTTTACAGGTATCACAGAATAGAAAGAAAATGGAGTGATAACAGTTGTATTGAAGAGACAAAGCTAGCTCTAGCGTTAACTTCAGTTTGATGGTCCTGCCCCATCTATCTTTTTCATGTTTTGCTTTCAGTCACAGCTGATCTTAATTAGATTGTTAAATGTCTTCTAAGGTAAAAACTTGAATGAATTTACTTGAGGTGTATGGTAGAATCTGAGGAAAAGAATGCTGAAGCTTCATTTGTGAGATGAATGTTATCACCAGCAGCTGATGGATGGTGTTGCATTTTTATGAAGAGCCATGCTCCATTTCATTATCATAAGGCATTTTACAGATATAAAGAATATTCATACAGATCACGCCAAGAAAAACAGCACATTTATTTAAGTGGTGGGTTTGCTTGGTCCAATATTGGCTATCCCAAGACTAAATTGCAATTTCTTTATGGTAATCATCAACCAATCTGCAGTCAATAAATTTGTGGCACTAAATTTGCTAAGGATTTTAATTCTAAACACACTGTATTAAAACATTTGGTCATCTGTGTGATTGGAATTTGTCTTTTTAGCAAAGGAGGGTAGATTTGGTTGCCAGTGATAGGAATTACTTTGGGAAATGGATCTTGCATGTAGACTATAAACTAACTATTGTGATTATGGTAGTTTAAAAGGTCTTTCTTTTCAGGTGGAAGACTTGAAATGGGAAGTCGAACAGAAGGAAAGGGACCTACAAGCCTTAAGACAGCAACTCTCACTAACTGAACAGCGAAGTCAGAAGGAGTTGGAAGGGCTACAGGAAGCTTTACAGGTAGGAGATTTTAACAAGAAGATTCGCTCTCTACTCTGCACCAAGGTATCTAAACCTTTCATACTTTGAGTAAGGTTCCCTGCTGAATGAGTTAGGATTTTTTGGCATTTTTGCAGTCTTTCCCCATCACCATTTGTTTAATAGTCTTGTAAGATGCAAAGTTCAGAATGTAACCAAAATAGGTGAAAAATACTCCACTTTCAATTGAATAGTCACAATTTTTGGGTTACGTATTCGGGCAACTCACTAAATTCAAGTTCTATCTCATGTACTGAGATGGAGGAGGTATAAGCATAGAAAGTTTATGATTTGGAAAGAAACCACTTGGCTCATTGGGCATGCACTGACTGGGAAACAAACCATTCATCCTAATCCCAATTTCCAGCATTTGGCTTGCTATGAAATGCCACTGACTATGAACCCTTAAGTAAAACTGCACAATGTCACAACTCACTAGAGTAAACATAGAAAATAGGTACGGGAGTAAGCCATTTGGCTCTTTGAGCCTGCACCACCATTCAATATGATCATGGATGATCATGCAATTTCAGTATCCCACTCCTGCTTTCTTTCCATACCCCTTGATCCCTATAGCTGCGAGAGCCACCTACAGCTTCCTCTTGAATATATCTAATAAACTGGCCGCAAACAGCGTTCTGTGGTCGAGAATTCTACAGGTTCACGACTTGGTGAAGAAATTCCTCCTCATCTCAGCCCTGAATGGCTTACCCATTATTCTTAGACCGTGACCCCTAGTTCTGGACTTCAACATTGGGAGCATTCTTCCCACATCTAGCCTGTCCAGACCCAAGACGATTTTATGTTTCTGAGATTCCACACCACCACCCCCGCCCCCCAATTCTTCTAAATTCTAGTGAGTACAAGCCCAGTTAATCCAATCTTTCTTCATATGTCAATTCTAGTTAGACCTCATATTTTCAATGAGAGTCTGAGTCGTAGGGCAAATTCAAGTGACCTTTATTGCGATTTACCTGTAAGTTACAGCACAGCAAAAAGGCGCACACAAAGCTCCAGAATGTTGTAACTTTATACAGTTTAAATTTAGAATGCATACGTTCCCCCCCCCCCCCCGGTCCCGATTACTATCGATCAGCAGAGCCGAGTTGTCCATCTGTAATTGGCTGTCCAATAAAGCATGTTATAGAATTTAAGCTTGCTTCAGTAAAATGACAAAGAGATGGACAGGCTTGTGGTCCACCCCTGGTCCTTCATGCTGTTTTCTAGACTCTCATCTCCTGTCGTGAGGCTTAACGTTTCTCCAGATGCACTGCGTCAACTGCCAATTATTTGGATACTTGCCTATTACTTCAGGACCTCTTAAATTTTTCATTACAGGGAGTACAAAAGAATATTTATTTTTGATCAGTTCCAACAAAGTTTTATGTGATTACACCTGATGGTAAAGTTCTTTAGTGAACAAGTTGTCTTAATGTGTTCATTCAATCCACATTCCAATGTCTGCTAATCTCTGTATTCATTCCTCCCTGTATTCATTCCTCTCTGTAATAATAAAACGATTGCTATTACTGTCTGAAACTGTTTTGAATCTTTTCCTTTAATGGTTTTCTATAACTAATTCACATCTATAGTTATTGATTAAATTTATTAATTAGTGTGACATGTTCTTATCTATGTCTTATTTGTCAGCTGCAACCTTGAGCTGCTATTGTTATTAAATGTGAAATGTTATTATCTATGTCTTTACAGAGCTGCTATTGTTCTACTATATTAAACAAATGTTGAATGTTATTATTTGTCTTTTTGCACATTCAGCAACCTTGAAATGTGACTGTCAGCCCTGTTCTGCGGTCATTTTGTGCTACTCAGTTATGGGCAGCCCTAACAATCCTGCCATCCCAGGAATCAGTCTGGCGAGCCTTAGCTGGACTCCCTCAGTAGCAAGAATATCCTTCCTCAGAGTAGGACACCAAAACTGAACATAATACTCAAGGTGTGGCCTCACCAAAGCCCTGTATAACCGCAGCAAGACATCCCAACTCCTATACTCACTCCTCTCTCACAATGAAGGTCAGCATGCTATTAGCTGTACCTGCATGCCAGCCTTCAGTAATTGTTCCACCCTGACACCCAGGTCTTGTTGCACCTTCCCTTTTCCTAAACTGCCTTCCTGTTTTTGCGACCAAAGTGGATAACCTCACATTTATCTACATTATATTGTCAAGTATTTGCCCACTCAGCCTGTCCAAGTCACCCTGCAGCCGCCTCACAACCCACACTACCGCCCAGTTTAGTGTCAGCTACGAATTTGGAGCTATTGCATTCAATTTCTTCATCCAAATTGCTAATATATATTGTGAACAGGTGGCGTCCCAGCACTGAATACTGTGGTGCCTCACTTGTCACTGCCTGCCACTCTGAAAAGGACCTGTTTTTTTCCCAACTCTGCTTCCTGTCCGCCAACCAGTTCTGTCTATGTCATGTCATTGCATTACCTCAGACACCATGAGCTTTAATTTTGCTTACTAATCTCTTGTGTGGGACCTTTGTCAAAAGCCTTTTGAAAATCCAAATACACAACATCCACAGATTCACCCTTGTCCACTCTACTGGTCACATCCTCAAAAAATTCCAGAAGATTTGTCAAGCATGATTTCCCTTTAATGAATCCATGCTGACTTAGACCAATCCTGTCACCGCTTCCCGAATGCTCAGTTATTATTTCCTTAATAATTAACTCCAGCATTTTCCCCACCACCAATGTCAGGTTAACCAACGTAAAATGCCTCGTTTTCTCCCTCCCTCCTTTTTGTAAAAATTGAGGTTATAATAGCTATCCTCCAGATCACCAATCATCACGCTGGAAATCCTGGAGTCGCAGAAAAATTAAATTTTTATCAAAGTTTGCAAAATTCCCAATTTATCTGTCCTTTTCTATAGAAAACGTAGGTTTCTTAAGAAAGATTACAAGTTCTTATAAATTAATAGATTCCAATCACACGTAAACGACTGTGAATTGTTGAATATGACTCTTAACCTCCTTATTTCTGTCTCTTGTATGCACACACTTGCACACAAACATACACTGGTTGCCAGGGGTTCTGTTCTTCAGTCCCTGTTCTTCCGGTTCCTTTTCAATTTTTTTTGCAGGAGGGACAGGTTACTGGTAGATTAACTGCAAAATACCTTCCTTCCTAGATAAAAGCCATAGTTCACAGCAACTGCTGATGGGGAGAATAAATGGTCTTTCTTCAGCTTTAGCTATTTTGTTGAAGAGAAAGACACAACACTTCCCCTTCGAGAGATCCAAAGGCTTCTGTCAGTTTTAGTCACGCCCACAAACCTGTTCAGTTATCCAGGAACCAATCAATAGTTGGTCCCAGTTAAATCTCACTTTGTACACACCCCCTAGTGCCAACTCATCTATTAACATTCCACCCTACCACCAAAGCAGCAAAGTAAACACTACTTACGAAGAATTTCAGTAATTTGCCTTTAAATTTGCAGCAATTTCTTGGTTTTCAGTCCGCAATCAAAAATACAGAAAAATAAAATGGTATGGTCTTTACAACAGCTTCATACTCTAAGTCTCTCATGATGAGCTCCAGATCTAAGCCTAGATATAAACGGTACTTTACACAAAAAAAAAGAGGAACTGGAGTGGTTACTTGGCTTAGGTTGTTATCTGCTTGTTCTCGAATAACTAATTCAAGAACATGACTAATATACCAATCTGACTTTTTGACCTGCAGTATGTGGGGGATGAATATACCTTTTCGTTTTTGTGCATTTTGATTTTTGGCTAAGGGAATTCTTCTTGGACAGTTTACGTAATATTTCAAATGGAAATGGTCCTCACTTAAACTATCCCACAATATTGGCACAAAAATATGCATTTTATTTTCTGTTGACTTCATTTTTCTTAACAATAACACCTTGGCTAGCTGTTTGTTAAACATTTTCAAGCATATTTGCATATTTCCGGCTTATTTTTAGTAGCTTGTGTCTATTACAACTTACTTTAAAATCTAACTGATTCTTCCTTGTACTGTTTTACAGGGTATAAAGGTGAACCTGGAGGAACTACAGGAGGAATTGACAGTCACTCGTAAGGATAAATTCATGCTCCAAACTAAGGTGACAGAACTAAGAAATACCATGAAGACGTTACTGCAACAAAACCAGCAGCTGAAGATGGACCTCAAACAGACAAAAACACGGAAGGTAAGTGATTAACCCCAGGTATAGTTACTGTAGAAGTGGTTTTTACCCTGAAATATTTGGACTTGATCAGTGTGGGCTGTTCGGATCTTCTCTTGCTCCACAAATCCGAGAGACAGTGGCTGTTCTGTGGCCTAATTTCATTTTCTTGAGCTTTTAGCCTGTATCCTTTAATACCATTGGCTGACAAACAAAAAATATCAACCATTGATTTAAAACTAAGAACAGGCCGAGCATCATTTGCCACTTGCAATGAAACCTGATGTCCCTGAAATTAGTTTTAGGAACTAGAACATGAATTCTCAAACATGATTTTGCCAGCCCCAAAGTGTCTGACAATTCGTAGAATGTTCACAGCACAGAAAAAAGCCACTCAGCCCATCAAGTTCACATTGCAAGAGGGATCTTGGTCATCCTACTCCTGGCCCTCCATTTCTTCCCTTCAGCTAATCATTTAATTCTCCTTTGAAAGCCATAATAGAATTTTCCTCCCCCACTCTTGCAGGCAATGCATTCCAGCTTGTAATTACTCAAAGGCATAAATATTAGCTAATTTATTTTATTTTATATAGATTACTCTTGAATCCAGCTCCTCTGTCACCAGGCGATACAGCTTTTGCCATCAGACAATGTCTCATGCAATGTTCCTTGTCTAGTTAATATTTAAATAGTATTAAAAGTAGGGAATCAACGTGCGTATTATTGTAGTATTAATTTTAATCCTGTCCATATGAACAATGGCAAAATCATTCTGGAGAATTCTGCAGGCCTTCTCTGAATTTAATGTATAGATCCAGCGTAATTTGTGTACAAAGACGATCAGTGTATCAAGTTATAATTCACTTTTAACTAGTTGCAACATATAGAGAATTTTATAATCTTCTATCTCCCGCTAAAAGTTCCAATGTTAAAATTTGACACATTATGCAACAAAAGTTTTTTTTATTTTTAATTGTGTTATTCAGCAATCTGGTTTACATGACTTATTTTATAGGATTAAAGAAATTATGAATTTCAGGATGTCCATATGCTGAGACGAAATGCAGTGGGAAGAGACTTTAGATGGAATTTAATATTTAAATATCAGTACAAAATCATTGGGTGGAATGCTCTGTTTCTATGATGTAAACGCAATGTAATACTATCATTTAAATAAATGTTATTTCTAAATAGAGAATGGAGTTGAAAGGAGATGTTGTTTCATCAAATCCAGTGACCCCAGTAAAGATACCTGATTGCCCTGTACCTGCCTCACTCCTTGAAGAACTGCTCAGGCCACCGACGGCTGTGAGTAAAGAGCCTCTTAACAACCTCCACAGTTGTTTAAAGCAGTTGAGGTAAGTTCCTTTTGGAAAAAGTGGATTTGCTTTGGGGTTTTTGTAAGTCTTGGTTAATGTATATTGCATTTTGCAGTAATTCATTACAGATTGTAATCATTGAATAATCTTGTAAATAAATGCCAAGTTTTACAAAACTACCACGGATAGAAACAATTAGAATAAAATAATGTTCATGGCTAATTTGAATTCAGTTAGTTAAATATATCCTACAAAATAAATCATTATGCACAATAAGCAGTAAGGTTTTGAGAGGGGCAGGAAAAGCAAGAGACCTTGGAATGTATGTCCACATGCTCCAAAGGTGGCAGGACACATCAAGTGGTAAATAAAGCATCTTCAATGCTTCCCTTCATTGGGCAGAGTAGGTGATGACCTACTGGTCACTAGGTTGATAATCCAGAGATCCAGATAATGTTCTGGGGACCTGGGTGCAAATCCCACTACAGCAGATGGCAGAATTTGAATTCGGTAGTGAAGGAAAAAAAAAAATCTGGAATTAATAATAATGGAATCATTATTGATTTGTCAGGAAAACAGGCCAGGGAAGGAAATCTGCCATCCTCACCTGGGCTGGCCGATGTGTGACTCCAGACCCACAGCAATGTGGTTGACTCAATTGCCCTCTGAAATGGCCCAGCAAGCCATTTGGTTGTACCAGTCAGTAAAAAGTCTCAGATAAAACCAGACAAATCATCTGGCATTGACCTGGGCACCGGAAAAGATAACAACAGAAACAGCCCTGTCAACTCTGCAAAGTCCGCTTTACTAACATGAGGGGGCTAGTGCCAAAATTGGGAGAGCTGTTGCACAGACTAGTCAAGCAATAGCCTGACATACTCATTCACGGAATCCTACCTTATATGCAATATCCCAGACACCACCATCACCATCCCTGGATATGTCCATCCCGCTGGCAGGACAAACCTGCAGAGGAGGTGGCACAATGGTACATAATAGGAAGGAGTTGCCCTGAGAGTTCTTAACGTTGACTCTAGACCCCATGAAGTCTCGTGGCTTCAGGTTAAACATGGGCAAGGAAACCACGTGCTGATTTCCACATACTATCCTCCCTCAGCTGATGAATTGATATTTCTCAATATTGCACAACACTTAAAGGAATTGGACAGTTTCAACACTATACATGTCCAGTCAATGGATGTTGCTGTCCCTTAGTAATGGTAAATACTTACACATACTACAAATTTGGGCCAACTTTGTCCAAGAATCTTAAGTGAAGAATGCCATATTTACTTAGTTACTTATGTAAAAGCTGCATTTAAAATAGCTTCTAATTTGTCGGTAAGTGAAGATGCTCTGCCTGTGTTTGAATAGAGACAGATAGGTTTGAGCAAGGGTATTTCCACTGAGCTACACAACAGAGATGATGGGGTAGCAGTAAAGTGTGCAGTCAATGGTGTCAAAAGTTGCAAGAAGTCCACAAGGTATGAGCAGTCTTCAAGAACTGAGATAAGGAAGAATTTCTTCAGCCTCCAGAGAGTGTTGACTCTGTGGAACCTGTTGCTGGAGAGGACTGTAGAGGCCAAGTCATTAAATATATTTAAGACAGATTGTCAGGTTCTTGATTAGTAAAGGGAACAAAGATTGTGGGAAGAATGGTGGATTGTGGGAAGAATGGTGTTGAGAAATATATCAACCATGATCGAATAGTGGAGCAGACATGATGGGCTGAATGACCTAATTCTGCTGCTGTATCTCATGGCCTAATCTTGTGAGAATGCTGTTTGTAACTTTGATTAGAGCAGTTTTAGTGCTGTGATGAAAGTGAAAACCTGATTTGAAGAGATTCAAGCACACAGTTGTAGGCAAAAAGGGGATGCAGTTAGAATGCAGCAACATAGTCTCAGGTTTTGGGATGGAAAATGAGCTTGGAGATGGAGTGGTGTTCTCCAGGACAATGGATTGAGGATGCCTCTCTTGAGAGAGGCACAATCAGGAGAGTTCCCATGGGAAAGCAAACAAGTTCTGCAGCATGAGTTGATCCTGCTTTTTCATGGTGGCTTCAGTCTTGGATTAAAATCATTGGGATTACCCATAAAATTTGTTGTAAACCTGGAGAATTGTTGGAAAATGTTTTAATTTTTACAACATTTTATACAGGTTAAAATGTTAATTAAGAATTCTGATGTAAATGCTTTCTGTCACTTAGTGGAACTGATTGCTTGGCAGGAACATAAGTAAATGTTTAAATGACATTTTAGATACTGCATGCTTGCCAGTGTTTCAAATAATCAACTAGCTATGATTAAACCACGGCAAATGATGATCAACTCTGCTGCACGGTGACTTCATGGTAGAGAAAACCAGTTTGCTACAGTGGTGCAACATGGACAGCTTGAGCAAGAACTGCAGATCTATCAAGGAAAGTATAGGAAAAGACAAACTTTTTTTAAATAATTATCTAAATACAATAAAGATTTCAGTTTGGAGGATGGAAGATATTTGCCTTGTGAGCAAATACTGCAACTGTCAGAGATTGGGTGAATTTAATATGTTAGGCAAGTTTCTTGAAGCAGGGGTGCTTGTTACATGTAAGGTTCCTGTATCTCACTGCCTACTTCAGTAAATAAAATAACTTGCCTTCTACCTGAAATCTTATCTCTGTTTCTCTTTACAGACATTACCTGCACTATGTATTTCCAGCAATTTCTGTTTCTATTTCAGGGCTTTTTGTTTTTGCTTCAGGAGATTTTGTTTATTATAAGTTAATGCATTGGTGCAGGACTGTTTGGATCTTTAATTATCTATGGACAGTATCATTGGAGATCTGTTTATAATTATTAAAGAGAAAACCCTCTCTTTTATCCAAAGGCAAGAGATGGACAGTTTACAGCGACAGATGGAGGAGCATACAGTAACTGTACACCAGTCTATGTCGTCATGGACACAAATGGAAGGACAATTGATGGAACTTACTGCTGATGGTGCAGCCCCAGCAGCAACAGAGCTGTCCAGCAATAGTACAGAAACTGACCTCAACAATAGTGCAAATACTAACCATGCAAATAGGACCTGTCAGCAAGGAACAATTTCTGAACTACCACAAATTTAAAAGCCCTCAGCAATGCTGAAGAGTGGGAATGTTTTCCAGACCTCTGTGCTGTATTTACGTTCTGGTTTCCTTGGCAGCCTAGCAGCAAATTGTTCATTCACATGACTGGTAATGGATTTAAATGTTGCCTGTAACTGCTTGACTGCAACTTCCACATGTGATTTTTGTTAAACTACAGGGTCCATAAAAAGGAAGAAATAAAGAAGAAAAGGAGGTGGGAGGTAACTTTTGTTTTCTGAACGTCAATCCATCAACAATTCAATAGCATGGATTGACGGGGAAAAATTCATTGCTGTCTATTTGGGTATTCTAACCTTTTGAGTGATGGGGGAGGGGAATAATTACAGGGAGTGCTTAAAAGGTCAAGAAAAATATTGATTCTAATTTATTAATTAAATTTTAACTTTAAAAATGGTTGTAAGTTTTTTGTTTTACAGTTCTGAAAGTTGTTGTTGTTTGAGATACATTTGTTAGTTTAAGGCTTGGCAGCATTATGTTGGTATAAGTCAAAGGACAAAAGTTTTGTTCCTCTTCACCTTTAACTTTTCCTTTTTGAAGAAACCACAGTTTAAAAACATATTTTGCACCTTTTTGATCTCCATGTTTGTGGAGTTAAGGCAAGCCCAAATAATATCAACTTACTTGACTTAACTTTTAGCAGCAAATGCTAAAGATGCTTTTTTGTATATTAGTTGGCTCGTGCACGCACATGAATATGAATTATCTAAATTTTACAATTTTGTGTCTCTTTACAATACTGTTAGGGGATTGGATTGCACAACAACAATTTTGGCATACTGGGTTTGACAGAAGGATAAGGGTTTTAAATTCTGTGATCAGTAGGTGTAAGCTCACAGCATAAAATGGCCTTGAGTTGGCAGTTGTGTTCAGAAGAATAGAATGTTACACAGGTGCTGTCATTAGGGAGCTTCAGACAGCAGGTGTTTGTTACCCAGGTGTCACACTTGCCAATACTTAGTGCCTACAGTGGAAAAGTAGATAATTCCCCAGTGCTAAGCATCCTCACCATGATGAGCAGAAAATACAAGTTTTTAAAAAAAAAAGCTTAACTGAATTTAAAAAAAGTTGTGAAAAATGGAATATTCATTAAAAGTCCCACTGCCATATACTTAAGATGTTCTGTTATGGAGGAAGTGTGTTTATATCACTATTAGGTGAGCTGGAAAATATTTTTCAACAGCAGCGTAGATGCTTAGCCTGTGTACAAGCCTAACGAGCTGCTTTGACTATTTGTCAACATTTGTGCACTACATCACTTATTGTTTCTTTCTCACTAACTGCTGCTGTCCTGACATGATGGAATAGTTTGCTCAGTAACTACTAACTGTTCAATTTAAGTTGACTTTTGCTTTCTGTTTCTTTTGTTTTTCAGCTTTGTCTGTACACTTTGGATTTACTAAGCAAAACTATCTTGTACAGTATGAGAGTTCTGTAAGCATGTTAAGGGATTTAAATTTATGCATAATATTGCTGGAGAGCATTGTGCAATAAACTATTTTTGGTAATGGTTTTCCATGTATGGTTTACTTGTGATTTTCTTTAAACAGGGGTACAGCTTATTTATAAATTGCATGTGAAACTAATTAAATATGATCAGTCATCTGCATGGTCTGATTGACAGTTGACACTTTACTTCATGTAAGCATAATAGAAGCTAAAAAGTACAGAATTTTGCTCGAGCAAATATTTTTATAACTTGAAGCAGGAACCAGTGACCTCACGTTGATTCTATTATTCCATGACCTTAGATCCTCTAACAAAAACAGTATGCCCTTATCTGGTCAAGGAATATACAAAATGATATTCGAGTAATTGTTTGTAAAGAAAATACTGCAAAGAGTCATAACAGTAAACAGTTCAGATGAAGTAATAGCTTCTTATAATTGTTATCTGAATTCTGGAATATAAAAATTAACACAATTACATTATATATGGAATTTGTTTTCTGTTGTTTTGCCAGATTTGTAACCTCAACATGTCATGGTATTTCTTTGCAGGATTGTTTGATGTAATAATGACATTAATGAAGCTGATTCCTGTGTAGTCAATTATAAAGAAATAGTATGTCCAGTGTAGTGGAAAACACTGCCTGAGGGTGTGCTGGAAGCAGATTCAGTCATAGCTTCCAAAAAAGAATTGGGTAATTACCTGGACAAAAAATATTTTTTCAGGGTCATGGGGTTTTTGGTGGGCTCAGAGTGAAACTAAATGAATCGCTCTCACAGGCAGCAGGCATGAACATGATAAGCCAAATGGTGGCCACCTATGGTATAATAATTCTATGATTCTGTGTATGTGTTCAGACATTACAGCATAACTACCTGGAAAATGACATGCTTTCACAATTGCATAAAGCCTGTAGTTAGTGCTCTTTTTTTTAAGAAAAAGCATTTAAATCGAGAATGTTTTAAGGATATGAGAAAAATGTCAGTTTCTTTTAATGTTAAACTTGAAAATGTTTTCATTCAACCACCATCACCACACTGATTTCCTCAGTTCTTGAGTAATTGACAATTCATGTTGTATTTCATAGAATTTGCCTCTTTCGAAGAGCTTTCTCCCCCGAACTTTTAAGATCAACGACTGGGTTTAACACATCACAATAATTGCCTTTTGTTCAATAGTGAATAAAAGTCTGAAATAGAAATTCAACAGCTTCTGTTTACATTTGTGTGCTACAGAACCTGAATGCTTATTGATCAACATGCTTTCATTACCATTCCAGCATAGCACTGCATAAGGCAGAGATAAATGTTACATTTTTTTTTAAAAATGAAGAAGAGTACAGCTACTGTTTGCAGGGTATCCTTCCAAGATATAAATGTGATGGAGGATTGGACATTAATCTTATTTTAATGACCCACGTACAAATGTGGCTCAGACTGTTTGAGTAAATGGTTCTCCTGTTTGCTAATTATGGTCCTGTGTGAATTGAATTCCTAAAATCTCAATCCAGTTCCTAGTAAATCAGGGATTACAATATTAATCTTCCCTAACTCTACAGTAAATTAGTAATCATTCTTGGAAATAAAAATAATTCCACTGATACGTTTTAAGGTGCTGTCCAATACTGGGTGTGGTTTGAGAAAGCTTTATTCAGCGTCCCAACTCTATATAACCAAATGTGAAGTTTAGTATTCCCATGCAATTTGTAACATTTAGCAGTAATACTTGATAGAAGTACAAACTAAAGATGTTATTGTAAAATTCCCAGATTTATTTTTGTTTGTGAAATTATTACTAAGTTATTTAAAATAAAAATTGTCTTGTGAGCCTATGGCTTCCAGAGATGGGATTTGGGCAAAATTTGAGTTAAGAAAGCAACTATAAATTAATTTGAATATAAATTGCACTTTGGACTCCCTTCAATGAGTTTGAGTAAAGTTTTACCTTTAATCTTGTACTATTTCGGTAATATTTCCTACATTATAACAGTTAATTTGCTTCAGAAAAGGTGAAATTTAACTGTAAAGCACTTCAGGAAGTCCTAAAGTCATGAAAGATGTTGCATAAAAACAAATTCAGTCTTTAATCTCCATTTTAAGCAATCTAATTAACAACTACATATCAATTCTTGAAGCAATTAAAGTTTTGCTTGTTAACATTTGTAATTTATTGTGTAATTGTGAAATTAAACTTTCCTTTGCCCTTATAAAGTTTTGTGTTGCTTGTAGTGAAATTGTTCTTGACTTAAATGATCTTTTGCACTCTTCTTCACATTACCATGTAGTTTGGACAATAATGCGTTGAAGCATATTTCATCCATTCAGCTCATTATGTCTACACTGATCTGATAATCCTCAACGCCACTTTCCTGCCTTTCGTTTGTATCTCACTTTTTCCATTGTATTTGAAGGGCATCACAGTGCTAAGAAAAGATACTAAGTAGATTCTTTCCTGTACACCCCACCCAACATTGACACTGCTTGAAGTGGAATCACTAAGATCTATATTCAGAAGCACCTTTTGACAAATTATGTGAGATGAGTTGTTTCCTGTGCTGTTTGCTCCAAAGCCAGATTTTCATCAAATAGGTTTTTGAACAGTATAACTGAAAACTACCGGCTTCCGCTAATTTTATCCTATTGCTAACAATCTGAAAGGGAGCTACAAGTATCTGTCCTTTTACAGATATAAACAAGGCAGTGATACACCCATTTAAAGTTGCAAAGATGCCTAGATACTAAAACTACACATCAAAATATTTGGCAATGTTTAGTATTGTTATATAATAAAAATGCAGCTATAGTATGCAAAAACAGTCAATTATCTTATAAAAAGATTAGTAAAGTTTCTGGTTATTTAAGTTAACTTCTCCACCAAGGCTGCCCATGTTTACCAAAAGATGATGTTTTAATGTGCTGTGACATTACATTGTTGATTTTAAGGGACAAGATTTTTTCATAGTTCTAGTTTAAAAACTTTTCTTGACAGTCATATTATCAAGTGAAAGCACAAGTAATTTACATGATAATGTTTTTCTTTGCAGACTACAGGTGCTTCTGTTTTTTTTTTCAAGAACTGTTTTAGCCAAGTTTTTATGTATACCACAGTATGCAGCTGCTTCATTTCAAACCAGCACAAGGAATGTAATGTAAATCTGGAAATAGAGTAAGGAAAGGCCCCTGAGGTAAAATGAGATTTATTCTGAAGTGAAGCCCTACAAATTCTTGGCTTGAGTTCATAAATGACACCATTTTAAACCAGTTAGAACCATATCTTGCATTCCAGGAGTTAAAGCTCATCGGGTTCCAACTTGTGTATGCAGCTGAAATTAAGTCATATTCAAAGATATTTTTGAACACGGTATTCAAGGGAATTGTTCTTGGAATGGGAATATGCATAGATCATCTTGTTTAATCTAGATTTGAATGTATGTTTGCATATATACCAATGGAATTAATGTGCCATAATGCAAGGCTGTTTACAAACACATTGTCCCTTTTTAAGCATCACGTAAAATCCTGTTACATAACTTTTATGATTTTTCAACTTCTGTGAATGATCACAGACCAATTGATATATTCTTGGGAATGTTCTTTCCTCACCTTCCAAACAATTGCATCAGTTACCCAAGGGAATCCACTTTCATTGTTGCTAGAGCTGGTTACTTCAACTACAAACACCTTCTCCAGTAAGTTGAGATCAGAAATCTTAATTCGGAACCTGTCCACAGAATGAAGTGAATTTTGCCAATGGCTTTATGAAAACTTAAGAAAACAGCAAAATAATGCTACGCTTTGACCTTTTATTGTTGATCAAATTTAAGTAGTAGATGAAAAAGCAAACGAGCTGAGTTTCCATTTTGTTTGATCAACATTAAAGATCTACATTTAACCATAATACATGCAATTTTTTAATATAATGGTTCTTACCATTTGAGAAGCATTCTTGTATACTTTTTAAAACCTGATTGTCTTCAAATTTCCAAATAAGCTAATAAATACATTAAACGTTTATACAATATGTTAAACTTGATGAGCTATCGGTCAAAAATATAGTAGTTTGGGTGATGATAACCACTGATTACAAACCTGTTGATTCAAGATGAATCTGAATGTTCTTTTGTATTTGCAGGTTGGATTCAAATTAAAGAATCCAATACCAAGCTACAGCTTTGAAAAAATGCTTAACTTTTAGCATTGTGTATCTCATTTTACCACCATGAGTTTGGTAATTTTCAGGTAATTTTAATTACCTACCACTATAAATCTGTCCTCAGATCTGAAAGTGTCAGTCCATGGAACATTTGCAAGTTTGTGTGATACACAGCAAACAATGATCTGATCAAGAGAGTCAATGACCTTAAGGACGGCTTTGAAGTGCTCAATTTCTGCATCAACTTGTAAGCTGAGCAAATGGCTGGGACCATATTTGCAAGGTGATGCTGATAGGATAGGCCAATCCTATAGGACATGAAGCTATATGAATTCCAAGGTGAATATTAACTAGTTACTCGAGAATCATAGAATGCCTAAAGTGTGGAAGCAGGCATGATGCTAACCACTGAGCACCATGGTAAAGGTGGTGGTGAGTTGCCTTGAACGGCTGCAGTCCACATGCTGTAGGTAGACTCCCAATGCTCTTGGGGAGGGAATTCCAGGATTTTGACAACATGATAGTGAAGGAATGGTGATATATTTCCAAGTCAGGGTAGTGACTGGCTTGGAGGGGAACTTGCAGGTGGTAGCAGCATTCCCAGTATCTGCTGCTCTTTAGTGTTCTTGGAGCAATGCATGTCCAGGCAAGTGGGGAATATTCCATCACACTCTGATTTGTGCATTGGTGTGCAGTCTTTGGGAAGTCAGGAGGTGAGTTATTTGCCGCAGTATTCCTAGCCTCCGACTTACTCTTGTAGCTACTGTGTTTACGAGTCCAGTTTAAGTTTCTGGTCAATGGTAACCCTAAGAATGTCGATAGTGGGGGGGTTCAGTGATGGTAAGTAACACCACTGAATATTGAGGGGCAGCAGTTTGATAGTTATTGCCTGACTTTTATGGTGTGAATGTTACTTGCCACTTGTGAACTCGACCTGGATATTGTCCAGATCTTGTTGCATTTGAACAGGGACAGCTTCAGTATTTGAACAATCGCCAATTATGCAATCATCTATAAACATCCCTGTGTCTGACCTTATGATGTAGGGAAGGTCATTGTTGAAGCGGCTTAAGATAGGGGTCTAGGACACTGAGGAACTCCTGCAGAGATGGCCTAGAGCTGTGATTTCTGGCGTCCAACCATCTTCCTATGTACCAGGTATGACTCTAACCAGTGGAGTGTTTGCCCCAATGCCCATTGATTCCAGTTTTACTGGGGCTCCTTGATGCAATATTCAATGGAGTGCAGCCTTAGTGTCAAGGCTGTCACTGTCACTTCCCTTGTAGAATTCAGCTCTCTTCCCCATGTCTGAACCAACGCTGTACTGAGATCAGGAGCAGAATAGCCCTGGCTGAATCCAAACCAGGCATCACTGCGCAAGTTATTGCTGAGCAGTTTGATAGCAGTGTTGATGTCATCTTCCTCCACTCAACTAAAGGTGGAGTGTAGACTGATGGAGCAGTAATTGGCAGGGTTGGATTTGTACTACTTTTGTGTACAGGACATACCTGGGCAATTTTCCACATTCTCAAGTAGATGCTACTGTTGCTATCAACACCAAAAGTGTGTGGCTAATGGAGGGGACATTCTGGGGAGCACAAGTCCTCATATTATTGCTGGAATGTTGTCAGGACCCATACCCTTTGCAATATCCAGTTTCTCCAACTGTTTCTTGAAATCATGTGGAGTGAATCAAATTGGCTGAAGACTGGGGTTGTGATGCCAGGGACCACTGGAGGAGGCTGAGCTGGATCATCCACTTGGCACTTGTGGCGGAGGATTGCTGCCCATCTTTCAATTTTACCTTTTGCACTGATATGCTGGGCTTTTCCATCATTTGAGGATGGGGATAGTTGTGGAGTCTCCTCCTCCAGTGGGGAGGCTAATTGTCCACCACCATTTATGACTGGATGTGGCAGGAGTGCAGATTTGATCTGTTGATTGTGTGATTGCTTTTCTCTATCATTTTGTTGCCTATGCTGTTGGTATGTAAGTGTTTGGTAAATTCAGCAGGTTGACACCTCATTTTCAGGTATTCCTCGTGTTCCTCCTAGCATACTTTCTTCCACTCCTCTTTGAACCTGAGCTAGAGAAAGTTGCTTTATGAATACCAGTCTTTTGCTTGCTTGAATTTTTTTTCCCAAAATACAGGGTGTTTTTCATTCTTTGGCATTTTGAGCTAAATTTGGAAAAACTTCCACGTCAGGCGTTGTTGAATCTAACTGGACTGCTCCGCAGCACCACCTGCGGTGAGGAGGAGCGGCTGCAGGGCGAGCTTGAGGGAGGGGTGATTGGACGAATTGTCCGCTTCCCCGGATGTGCTATTGAATTTCCTGCGCAGGCAGTGCGTTGGCCACGCCTGCTCAGCGGGGACGGGGTCTTTGCAGCTTGGACAGTTTGAACGGTTAGCGGTTGCTGAGAGAAGTGTCGTTGGATTAACGTCTCGGCGAGTGGAATGTGGCTCAGGTGAGCGTTTTGATGGAGATGTGTCTGTGTAAAAGCCACTTGTATTCTGAGAGGGATTGAGGTGTTGATGTTCCGTTCTGGCTTTGGGCGAAGTGGCGGTTCCAAGTGGTTGCTGCGGGCCGCACTGTCTTATGCCCTGCCCTGTGGCTGCGCGCATGCGTGGCACTCGCCCCTTCCTCAGGCTGCTCTCCACAATGTCTATGTCCCTTGGACATTTGGGAAGCTTTATTGTTGCATTTTGTGCTTCAGAGTGTAGGAAGGCTGAGCCCTTTCTTCTTTCATATGTCTATTCAGCTCTGTCCTACATGTGGACACAAAAGCTGTATAAACATATGAGGTTTACCTTTACTTTATGGCCGCCTCCCGTAGGGATCGCCAAACAATGACTTTTGCAGCGAAAACACAATAATCGCTCTGCTTTCTGACGATTGAGAAATTCAATGACTAAGCAAGGGTTTAATTAACCGCCTGAGTTTCAAATCTGAAAAAAGAATTTTTTGTATTGTGTAGACCATGTTAGGTTGCAAAATAGTTGGGTAATTTACGCAACTAAATGAAGCGTATGTAGGGTTGCTGTGTGAAATGCTACTCCAAACGCTGAAACATATTTGCACTATCAAAGACGACTATTTTGAACACCTCTCCACTTCTCTACAGACGTTGTCATATTTGCTTAACGTTACCAGCATTTTTCATTCCTTATTTCACATTTCCAGTATCCACACTATTACCTCTTGTAGACTTGAAATTAATTTTATTATTCATTAATTTGATGTTTTGGTGCCTCTCTTAGGGTTATGAATGATTCTAGTGTCCAGTAATAAGATTATTTTGGGGTTTTATATGAAGTCTTCTGAAAATGAGTAATTTGATAGTACATGTTGTGAATTAGCTTAAAAATATTAACAGCATGGTTCGTGATGGGGCAGTTTATGTGAAAATATCCATTTAAGTGCTTGCGCCAAGATCACAACCTGGTTTTGTGACTTTTTTTTTAGTATTACGCAATCTGCAGTCTTCATCATAAACACAAATCTTGATGTAGCTGTGGTTGGATTAGAAAAATCAAAATTAATTAATTTCTCAATGTATAATTTATCTACCAAATGTTACCTGTTGCAGAAGCTGAATCTCTCATCCTGAAATAGGCCTACTGCTTTCCATATGCTATATACCTAATAGTTACATCAGCTTGCAAACAAGATATCTGGTTTAATAGAGGTTGAGGTTTTACTGCAAGTGCAGGAAAGTGTGAATTTGGCTGGTAAAATATTAGGTTTAATTAAACTTGCTTTATTCTGAAAGGATCTGTGTCTAATATATGGTGCCTGTAATAGATGGTGGCATGTTAAATGTATTTTATCAATCCGTTGTTTATTTTTAGTTTATTACTGCTGTTTAAACACTGCCCCAGAGGTTGATTTCTTTAGTTGGTAGTCTAATTGAAAACTGAAGGTATTTAACACTTGAAAATTTGACATTTAACTAGTAAATATATCTATATACATGAACTACTGGTATCTCTGTAATGTATATACATATCCCAAATGAAACAAAATAACTGGATTAAAAGATTCTT
This sequence comes from Rhincodon typus, assembly GCF_021869965.1. Taxonomy (NCBI): domain Eukaryota; kingdom Metazoa; phylum Chordata; class Chondrichthyes; order Orectolobiformes; family Rhincodontidae; genus Rhincodon; species Rhincodon typus. Next base: position 41,915,598 of record NC_063355.1, on the reverse strand, counting down.
GACTGAAATGATCCCTGTGTCAAGCCAAGGAAAGAAGCATGAATAAAGTTGAAACATTAAGGAAACCAAATAGATTAAAAAACTGAGGTAAGAGAAAGATCATGCATTTATGTAGTACCTTTCACAACTTCAGGATGTCCAAAGTGTTTTGTGACAATGTAAGGAAACAGTTGCTTAGCTTTCTTCCCCTGTTTTGGTGCAGGCATTAACTTGCTACTGGGTTATAGTCTAATGTGTCATTTGAGATGTTTTCTTACTCAAGTAACCATTATTCATGTTGACAGGTTATCCAACTGTGGATGTCACAAAAAAGCTGCAGATGCAGTTCCTTATATTTTCAGTAGGATCGTTAGCAGTCATAATCAGGAACCTTTTCTCTTGTTGATCCAATGATTCTGCAGTTTGCTGACATTATACCTGCCGCCATCTTGGCTGAAATGAGGGAGGCCACTTGACCCTTAAATATCCATCCAGAATAAAAGACTTACATTTATCTCCCTATAAAAGACTCTTGAATGATTCTTTTAAGATTTCACCTCCAACAACCTGCCCAGAGTATCACTTCAAGTATTGATTGGTTTTTCTGTGAAGTATTTTTTCCTAACTTTTCTTCCTTTTCTCTTTTGAATTTTGCATTCAGTTTGAGGAAGTGAAGAGTGGAAACAAGACCGAGTGTTTAAACTTGAATAAAGTCAGTTATGAGAGTATGAAAGCCAAGTAGGCTGAGGTGAACTGGGAAATTAGTATGTGGGATAGGACAGTAGAGTTAATGTGGTAGTCAGTTAAGAAAACATTCCGTAACACTCAGCAAAGATACATAATGCTGAGAAAGAAAAACTCTGGGGGATTAATATGTCATCCTTAGTTAAGGATCGTATGAAATTGAGATAATATGCATACAATATTCTGGTCAGCGGCAGGTCAGAAGATCGGACAGAATATTAAACAATGGTGAAAAGAATAAGAGCAGAGCATTTCTGAAGAAGGGTCCAGACCCGAAACGTCAGCTTTCCTGCTCCTCTGATGCTGCCTGGCCTGCTGTGTTCATCCAGCTCTACACCTTGTTTTCTCAGACTCCAGCATCGGCAGTTCCAACTATCTCAGAGCAGAGAAGTTGATTGGGAGAGTCAGCTAGAAATGTAAAAACACACTGAACTTCTGTAGGTATTTAAAAAAGAAAATGGTAGGGAAACTGAAAGTTGGTTCTTTTACAGAGTGAATTTTGGGAACTAATGATGGGTAATAAGGAATTGGTGGATGAATTAAACAGATATTTTACATCTGTTTTCATTGTAGTGGATATAGATAACATCCTAGGAAATAATTGGAATAACCTCTTCGCTGACTCTCAATTTGGGTTCTACCGAAGACCTGCCACATCTAACCTCAATACAGACTTGGACCAAACATTGACAAAACAACTAAACTCCAGAGATGAAGTGAGAGTGACTGCCCTTAACTTTAAGGCAGCATTTGGCTGAGTTTGCTGCAAAGGAGCCCTAGCAAAACTAGAATCAATCAACACTCTATTGGTTGGAGTCATACCTAGCACTGAAAAAGATGGTTGTGGTTGTTGGACGTCGGTCATCTCAGTCCAGTGGAATTGTTATGACGCAGAAGGAGTCCATGCATCCCATCATATTTGCTTTGAGTTTAAAATAGGGGTCTACTTAAGATGGAGATTTTTTTTCTGGTGGTTCTAAGTCAATGGAGGTATTTATTTCCTAAAAAGTGGTGGAAGCTAGGTCATCGACCTCGGTCTTAAGAAATATTCACTAGATTTGTGCCGAACAAAGAACTTGAATGGTGTTGGGGTTAGTCACGAATATGGAGTTCAGGCCACAATCATATCAGTCATGATGTTATTGAATTGCAGAGCAGATTTGTATCTTCGCATGTTCTCCTAATTCTTACCCATGTTCCTTTGTTTTAGTGTCCTGGGCTTTTCTTGAAGTAGTGCTTTAGATCAACTTAATCTTGTCATTAAAATCTTTTGTATTTCTATAAAGTTCTTCACATGTTTCCTTCAAGGCCTAACAACCAAACTCCCAACAACAGTCAAACTCCATATCATAAAAATTGGACTCGGTCCAAAGCCAGGCTGCTCTCTTTTAACTACTGATTGCAATGCTGATGCTTAGGTTCTGGCTCATTTGAAGTGCATGCATCTAATTTGTAGTAAGTTTTCTTTTAGTGACTTTGTTTTGGAGTTTATGTAGAAGAGAACTTTATTTGTTGCTGTTGAAGGCTGAGAATTATAGAGGGAGATCTTGTGCATTCCTCTCTGATTTCTAGGTGAATGGTATGTTTGGAGCAAAGGTTTATACAATATTTGCAGTGCAATATAGATCATTTACTCAACTGGCCCTTCCTGCTAAGAACACATGAAAACCATGTAGATATTTTTAATCAACCTGTCATACCTCTGAACCTGGGCCTACAGGCCCAGAAATAAGGACACTACTACTGCGTCATATGGAAGCTATATATACTGATGTCTGTTGAAGCAGTAAGATATACTGACCTTATTTCCCAGAGAAATTAGTATGGGGATTTTGATGTGCTGTTAGACAATTGGTAACCATGAACTTAAATTTATCTCGAAGATGAGGCACGGTGGCTCAGTAGTTAGCACTGCTACCTCACAGCACCAGGGACCCAGGTTCGAATTCCACCCTTGGGCGACTATCTGTGTGGAGTTTGCACATTCTCCCCGTGTCTGCATGGGTTTCCTCCGGGTGCTCCGGCTTCCTCCCACAGTCCAAAGATGTGCAGGCTTGGTGGATTGGCCATGCTAAATTGCCCGTAGTGTTCAGGGATGTGCAGAATAGGTGGGTTAGATATGGGAAATATAGGGGAATGGGTCTGGGTGGGATGCTGTTCAGAGGGGTGGTGTGGACTTGTTGGTCTGAATGGCCTGTTTCCACACTGTAGGCATTCTTTGATCTATGTTCTATATTCTAAGGGGAGGTTGAGAAGTTTCACAGAATGAGTCAGTACTTTTCATAGGGCTAAAGACTTCAAAGCAGATGTTGTTTATGAATAGCAAGCCACCTTGAAAGCACACGTAAATGCTCCCTCATGTTGACCAACTGGCCTACCCATCCTGATGAAATAAATACTCCAGTCCACCCAAATACAGAGGAGCCAAACATTCCCCACAACACCTTTAAGTTTCATACTAGTATTCCTTTCATAACACTTGTTCTTGTAGCATCTCTACACTCAGTATGCTTAGCTAATCAATTAATTGATTCCGACTTGATTTAAACCCGTTTGTGTGTGTGTGTATGTATACGTGCTTTTTGTTTGTCACCATGGCACATCAATATTTTCTTTTAAAGTCTGTTTATGATATCCCTGTACTTTCCTGACTCCACTTTTGTTGACAGGAAGAATGGATGAAACTGTGTTTCAGCAACAGATTCCTGGAAGCAAATTGGGACATGGTGTTAGTCACCAGTGATCCCACTAAAGACCAGTGAGCCTCCCCCTCCTTTGGAGTTGACATTCTATCTTCATTCTGACATAGGTGGAAGTTGGCAAGACAGTGCTGCTATTTGTTGAAAGATCAGCTTTTGCAATTGCTAGTTCTGGCTTGTCTGTGTTCTGATTTGTGGGGAATGGCCCCTATGGTCACACTGGCATTTTGCCAGTCTGTTTAAAACTCATTCCTAATTTGGCTAAACGTACCACCTCATTGAGGAGCTAGCAGATGACATTGTATATAATGTTCAGCAGCTGTCTCCAAAGCTGTGCTGCAGATGACTCTGGTATTGCCATTCCTTCAATGTCTGACTACATATTCTGCATTCTGTCAGTAAGCAGCAATTACATGGAGCACTTGCCATCATATGTTTGATATTTCTGGACAGTCCTTCAGTGACTCCATCAGCCAATTACGTTAAGAAAGTGTATTTAAAGAAAAGGGAAATTGAGAGGGAAATTAAGATAATGACCAATGTCTGATCACTTTGGAGTTGGTTAATTTCTCTCCTTGGCATTTGGTTTCCAGCAAAGTAGACAAAGATGTGGAATTATAGACCAGTTAGCTTAACCTCTGTAGTGGGGAAGATGCTTGAGTCTATTATCAAGGAAGAAATAGCAAGGCATCTTGATAGAAATTGTCCCGTTGGGCAGACGCAGCATGGGTTCATGAAGGGCAGGTCATGCTTGACAAATCTTTTGGAACTCTATGAAGACATTACGAGCGAGGTGGACAATGGGAACCCAGTGGATGTGGTGTACCTAGACTTCCAAAAGGCCTTTGACAAGGTGCCGCACAAGAGGCTGCTGCATAAGGTAAGGATGCATGGCACTAAGGGTAAAGTATTAGCATGGATAGAGGATTGGTTGACCAACAGGAAGCAAAGAGTGGGGATAAATGAGTGCTATTCTAGCTGGCAGTCAGTGACTAGTGGTGTGCCTCAGGGATCGGTGTTGGGACCGCAATTATTTACAATTTATATAGATGACTTGGAGCTGGGGACCACGTGTAGGGTGTCAAAGTTTGCAGATGACACTAAGATGAGTGGCAAAGCAAAGTGTGCAGAGGACTGTGAAACTTTGCAGAGGAACATAGATACATTGAGTGAGTGGGCAAAGGTCTGGCAGATGGAATACAATGTAAATAAATGTGAAGTGATACATTTTGGTAGGAGTAATAGTAAAAAGGATTATTACTTGAATGGTAAAAAGTTGCAGCAGGCTGCTATGCAGAGGGACCTGGGTGTCCTTGTGCATGAATCACAGAAGGTAGGTCTGCAGGTACAACAAGTAATTAGGAAGGCGAATGGAATTTTGTCCTTCATTGCTAGAGGGATTGAGATTAAAAGCAGAGAGGTTATGTTGCAGCTGTACAAGGTGCTGGTGAGGCCACACCTAGAGTACTGTGTGCAGTTTTGGTCTCCTTACTTGAGAAAGGATGTACTGGCACTGGAGGGGGCGCAAAGGAGGTTCACGAGGTTGATTCCGGAGTTGAGGGGGTTGGCTTATGAGGAGAGACTGAGTAGATTGGGATTATATTCATTGGAATTCAGAAGATTGAGGGGGGATCTTATAGAAACATATAAAATTATGAAGGGAATAGATAAGATAGAAGTAGAGAGGATGTTTCCACTAGCAGGTGAAGCTAGGACAAGAGGGCATAGCCTCAAGATTAGAGGGAGCAGATTTAGGACTGAACTGAGAAGGAATTTCTTCACCCAGAGGGTTGTTAATCTATGGAATTCCTTGCCCAGTGAAGTAGTTGACGCTACTTCAGTAAACGCTTTTTAAAAAAAAGGTAGATTTTTTTTGAACAATAAAGGAATTAAGGGTTACGGTGAGAACGTGGGTAAGTGGATCTGAGTCCACGAAAGGATCAGCCATGATCTTATTGAATGGCGGAGCAGGCTCGAAGGGCCAGACGGCCTACTCCTGCTCCTAGTTCTTGTGTTCTGTCTATTACTGCTTTTGCCCATTTATGTAGTGTGGCTTACTGAACATATTGCCTTCTTGCTGAGCATCTAAATCATCCAAGGCTGATGCACGTGTGAGCAGCTGTGTTATTGGGGTGACTTGGGAGGAGTCCTTACCTGGAATTTAAGAAGTTTCTGCAAAGATAGAAAATTGAAAATAAAGCAAAAGAAAAGGAAGTTACTGGCGATCCTGAGCCAGCATGGCCGAGCACAAAGCATACTGCAAAGAGTTTTGATACTTTGAGAGAAGATGATAGCATGTGAATAGAATCCTTCTTTGAACTTGAATGCTGAGGGCTCGCACAAAAGGGGTGAAATCTCTGAAAGAGGATTCCCTCCCCTACTAAAACATTATCTGTATTCCGTTCCAAATGACAAGCCATGAGGCTGTAAAGAGTCTTGGGGACACCTGAAGTCATGTAAGGTGCTATATAACTGCCAGTGTTGTCCTTTATGACCACAGCTTTCAAAAAAAAAAAGCTCTTTACTGTTAACATTTTTTGGTGTGAAAAAGACAAAGTTTATTATTGGTGCAATTTTTCATTCTTAGGAACTGAATCATTTACTCTGCTTTGTGGGTGACGCACTGTTTTGAATATAGTTAGTTAGTTGAAAAGTTGGGACTGAATTGCCAAAATATTTGCAGAATTACTGAAAAACACAAACAATCAAATGTGTTTCCAGCCTAATTTTTGCATTTTATCTTGTTTCAAACCTGACTTGCAGTGCAGCTTGAGATATTACACAAGCAAAAAATTTAAGTTAGGAATTTTAGATTTTTTTTTCCCCTGCTCTTTCATTCTTCCTGAAGATGCTGTCAGCATTTCAAAATCTTCACCTTGAGTAGCTGTTCAGTGTATGTGACTGAAGTTAGCAGGTTATTTGTTAAGGATGGCACCAAATCAGAGTCCAGTTCTGTTTTTGCATGATGTGAATGCAATTACCATTACAGCAAATGTTACCTTTTGTTAAGAGTGCTTAACTGAGCAGAGACCACAAATCTGATATGGGACCCGTGTAGTACAGTAGCTTGCAACCAAACGTCTAGAAAATGGCCTTAAAATCTACTTTCCAAGCATTCAATCACTGAAGCAGATTGCAAAATTGAGCAGATCCAAATGTACAAGAATAAATCCTTTGTCTGTGCAAGTATGCGTAAATGTGATACTCTGAACAGGGAATTGAAGCTTTAGGCATATCTTGGCTTTCAGACTAAATAAGAGACAGATTCACATCCGTACCCATCTGTTCATTTTTCTCCTGGCTTGCTTTTATGGAAGCACAGTGGTGTTCTGTGTCAAGTGTGTTGATACCATTTTGTATAGCATAAAGCTAAAGCAGACATGAGATAGAAGATATAGCATTTTAGGAAATTTTCTTGTTTAGTTTCTACAGTCTAGAAAGTCCATATAACTACTTTTCTTTGTAAGAGACAAGGAACAGAAACTTGTGTAATTTTATGGTGCATAGTGAGCTTTCTACTGTAAGTCAGTAGAACAAGTGAAAGTCATAAACTAAGGTGCAAAGTTAACAGGAGGAGCAGAATTATTTTTGAAGAAAGCTTGTGTATGCTGATATGAAAAGGTTACAGGAAATTTTCCAGATCCATTTGGTGGACTGTTGCAACTCACTTTGTCACCAGAACTTCTGCAATTTGAATTGTCGACCTGTAATCTGCAGGTAGTCAACCCCGTGTTCGTTCTTTAGTAATCAATAAGGGAGTGTGCTATAATCAAAAATAACTGTTCAGATTATATCTTATTATGCATTCAGTTTGAGGCGGTACTGTGGCTTAGTTAAGTTGGGTTTTCATTAAGGCCACTTAACTCCTAACCTCATTAGAGACTTGGTTCAGCTATGGACAAAAAAGCTGAATTCCGCAGTTGAGGTGAGAGTAACTGCCTTTGACATCAAGGCAGCATTTGACCAAGTGTGGCATTAAGGAGCCCTAGCAAAACTAGAGTCAATGGGAGGAAACGCTCTGTTATACCTGGCAAAAAGGAAGATGGTTGTGATATTTGCAAGTCAGTTATCTCAGCTCCAGGATATGTCTGCAGAAGTTCCTCAGGGTGAGTATTTTCTATTCAACCTGTTCAGAGATGTTAAAATAAAGGGATCCTAAGATACTTACTACCTTTATTTAATTTACAAGTCTTTTTGCATCTGTTTTGTTCCAGCATTCAGATGTGGCAGATTCTGCACTAAAATGGAAGGGCCCTATTGAGTTTTCTGTCATTTTGTAGTTTGTCTCCCTATGATAGAGGTAATCTGAGGTTTGTTTGTTCTGGTGTCAAAGATGTTGGTGATAAAGCAGCAATTAGCTACTGTTGTTGACGAAAGGTAATTCTGAGGTTGCAGACCTTTTGACAATAGTTTCTTTCTATCTCTAGACCTGCTATTTCCAGCATTTTCAGTTTTAATTTCAATTTTTCGGCATCCATAATAAATTGTTTTTGTAACTAAATTACTTCTATTGCATTTAATGATGGTCTGAATAACAATCTGACTAATATGTTTTAATGGAAGATGGGGTGAGAAAAGGAATGGAAAAATTGCAATCTAATTTTATTCAACTTCTATGAAAAATATCTATGAATCTTATTTTTGAGTTGTTGCTATTTTGAATGGGAGCTGAATCACTGAAGTACTCTTATGTTACATGAAGCTTTTTGCTAAGAAAATCACTACAAATGCTCAAAAGTTACACGGTTGCGTTCAAATCTAAAAGAAATTAAGTCCTGAAGGGTTAAAGATTAATGGTAAATTTGTTGTCAGCTCCTGAGCATATTTTGTTCCTTTATAGATTTTATCCCTTTTTTTTCTCCACAGATAAAGACAGCATGGATTCTATTTTGATGAGATTGAAGCAACTTACCCCTGCTGAACTCAGACAAGAAATTCTCAATGCTGGATTGAACTATGGACCCATAACTTTGACCACCCGTTCCATTTTTGAAAAGAAGCTAGCCCAGGCTTTGTTGGAGCACCAGGGAGGAGGAGAATCACTTAAACTGCCTGAATTGACTAATTATTCAGCCAAGCCTGATGATGACAAAAGTTTGTGTAGCCATTCCTCACATGTGTCTGCCTACAGTTCTGCATATTCTGACCAGTCCCATCCATCAAGAGTTGTTAGTGCCAACAACGATGGACATTTTGGATGTGATGTGGGACCGAATCCTCCAGATGAGGCATCATTATCAAAAGATGTAGATGTGAGTGATTTACAGAATAGTGCTGAACAGATGTTGGGAGGGTCAACTGCCTCCCCTTCACTTTATTATGGGGTTTGTCCAGTCTGGGATGACATATTGTCCAGGAATGGTGAGTCTCTTAAATATTCTAAGTACATAAACATGCGTAGTTATGTCAGGGCTAACCTTACCTGAATTACTTCTCCATTATTGATCATCCTTTCAGTGGAACCTCAAAGGTCAGCTTTGAACTGTCATAATGTTCCCATCACGGTCAACAGTCCATCCCTTGAAGATTACATGCATCTAACAATGGAGCAGGGTGCAAGGAAGGAACTAGGTGATATCATGGGTTATAACATTCTTTCCTTTACTTCTGTGAACTAGCTTAAATTGCAGGAGAAAATAATGGAGTGGAGACTTCTACCCTCTGATTTTCTCCTTAAGCAGTCCCTCAGAATTTGGAATGCTGTGCTTCCATTCTGGTTCAGTAGATTCTGAAATGGCTTATAAAATTAATGTGTGACCTTCAGAATTGTTCTATGCGGGACAGGTGATGTTTAAAGGGTTGGAAAGATGAGTTGTGCGCTCTCTTTGATACCGTGACTTCCCCTCCACATGTTCCACGACAAAATCTTTCAGTGTATTCAATGTCTTCTCTATTGAGTCTTTTCCACTTTGATCAGTCACAAGCTAGGATCATCTTTAATTTCCTGGTTATTTTTGACCTTTTCAGTGAGGCTTTGAGGACATTGCTAAAGCATTTCAGCTGCTCTCATGGGAGTCTCTTATGAGAGTTGCATCAGAGGTCTAGTGTTAGGCTCGTGAGTGATATGTCATGTCCAGTGAGCTGTCGTTGAATGATTAGCACCTCAATGTTGGCATTGGAGAGTTTCTGCTTTTGGACTGCCACTTTTACTTCTGGATTTGGAGGATTTTGTGAAGACCTGTGTCACTTCTCCAGTGCTTTGATATTGCTCCCATGTATTTTTCAAGGAGTCTGGTCATTTTTACTGCCCAGTAAACCTGATCTTTGTCTCGGGTTTGAGATCCTAATGCTTGTATACTCAAGTTTCTCAGTCAACTGAAGACTGAGGTATCATATTGGTGAATGTCACAGCTGATGAATTTTGTTATTTACATCTGTTTTTGTCAAGAGGAGACTCTCAGGTATGGAAATGATCAGCATTTTCCAAGATCTCACCATTGATCTTAACTGATGGGGTAAGACATTTTGCTGTGAAAACTGATTGAAATAGACCTTGGTTTACTAAGTATTTAGCAAAAGGCCCATGTTCTCAAATACTTCAAAGAAGGAATCAGCAATGACATGGAGCTCAGTTTCTGAGTGTTTGTATGCACAAATAATAGCTGTGAACTAAAACTCAGTGACTGAAGGCCGAGTTAGAGGGTTTTGGATTGAAGGTGAAGTAGGCTGAATACTTTCCTGTCTATTCTGTAGATTTATTTCTATACGCCTTTGTGTAATTTGCTGGAGGTGATGCACAGCATTGCAGGGAAGAAAATGAAGGTGAGAGTTGATGCAGGACCATAATCTTGGTTAACCCGAGTTTTTGTTTTGCCAAGATAGCATCTATGGTGGCTCCGTTAATGACAATCATGGATTGCATCATATTGTAGAGTAGGTGGAGGATGATAATAAATTTTGAGGTCAGCCAAATTTGAGGAGGTTACTCCATAGGCATTGTCAAAATTAAAGGCTTTTGTGAGGTTGAAGAAGACCATAAGCATCGGTTGGCGCTATTCCTTGTGTTTTTTTTAATTTGACATGCACTGAAGATAATGTCTGTGTTATCTCTTGTAGGAGCATAGGGGCAGGGATAGATCATTTGTTCCTTTTGAGCCTGCTGCACCATTAATTAAGATCGTAGGTGATCTGGTTGTTTCATTTCCAATTTGTTGTCTGCAATTGAACTATTAGCTCCCTTGTCTATCAAAAATCAATTCAGCCATGGATAAATTTAAATACCAGACCTCCACTGCATTCTGTCAAGAGAATTCAACACTCTCCTAACCCTCAGGGGAAAAAAAACTACTCCTCCTTTCTGACTTGAAAATTTCTTATTCTTAAATACTGAACTAGAAAAAGGGAGCTATCTTTCCCATATCCACCCTGTCCAGTTGCACCAGGATCTACATTTCAATATAGTCATCTGTAATTCTTCTAAATGCCAATAGGTAAAGACGTAAACTATTTAACCTTTCTTCACAAAGTAAGCCCTTCATCTCACGAATGAGCTAATTGAACCTTCTCTGAACTGGTTCTAAAGCAATTATATCTTTCCCTTTGAACAAGGAGACCAAAAATATACACAGTATTGCAGATGTGGTCTCACTTATGCCCTGTAATGTTGTTGTAAAACTTCCCTACTTTAATATTCCCTACATTCCATTTGGCTTCCTGATCACTTGCTGTACCTCCATACTAACTTCATGATTCATGTACTGGGACATCTGCGACGTCTCTGCAGAGATATGAGATTGTTCTGCCATGTTTCAGGAATTGACATCCATGACCTCCATGTTTTTCAGGTGCCAAATATATCTTTGAACTTGAAATTAATTGTTCAAACTGTTCTAAGCCTATCCCCATCCCCAACTTACCTTTATTAGTTTTGTTAAAGATCTGGAAAAGTTACAACTGAGGATTTTTAAAATCTCAAATCTAGCTTCAAATTCCTGCACTCTACAGGTTATCAATGGACTGTTATTCCAGAGACCCAGATATCATTCTGGGGACCTGGTTCAAATCCCGCCATGGCAGATGGTGGAATTTGAATTTGATTAATCTCTGGAATTAAAAGTCCAATGATGGCCATGAAACCATTGCCGATTGTCAGGAACAACCCATATGGTTCACTAATGTCCTTTAGGGAAGGAAACTGCCATCCTTACCTAGTCTGGCCTACATGTGACTCCAGACCCATAGTAATGTGGTTGACTCTCAACTGCCCTGTGAGCAATTAGGGATGGGCAATAAGTGCTGCCTGGTCAGCGATACCGTCATCTCATGAATGAATAAAGAAGAAAAAAATACTCCCTCCCCCGTGTACTTTTGGTTAATTAGTGCTGAGTTGTTCTACTATGATTCGGTTTCCAGTACATCACACTATTAGTAGTCTTGTTGCTGTGATCTAAATGGGCTCCTTTTGGTATGTGGGGAACTGAACTCTCCATGGTCACTTGTGACCTTTTATTTCTCAACTATGCTGTCTGTGTCTGCTATTTTTTACAGGACTGTAACAGAGTCTATTTTGAGATTTCCCATCATTTCAACTCTCTTAGCCGCTGCCTTTGATAAGAGATAGCGAAGCCCCTCACTTTACTCTAGTACTCATAATTAGTTTTTAAACCTTTCTTTCTAATGTTTTGTTTAGTGATTTCATATGTGTGTTTTAAATCTACAATTTATTAGGAAACTATATCTATGATGATCTTAAAGAATCTT
>NC_063355.1:41876425-41903076 GCF_021869965.1 Rhincodon typus | reverse complement strand
CTGCTCCTATGATGCTGCTTGGCCTGCTGTGTTCATCCACCCCTGCACCTTGTTGTCTCGGATTCTCCAGCATCTGCAGTTCCTACTATCAGAGATAGTAGGAATTGCTGATGCTGGAGAATCTGAGATAACAAGGTGTGGAGCTGGATGAACACAGCAGGCCAAGCAGCATCAGAGGAGCAGGAAAGCCGACGCCTACCTCATATTTCGCTTGGGAACCCTGCAACCCAATGGTATCAATGTGGACTTCACAAGCTTCAAAATCTCCACGCCCCCGAACGCATCCCAAAACCAGCCCAGCTCGTCCCCGCCTCTCTAACCTGTCTGTCCTTTCTCCCACCTATCCATTCCTCCCACCTCAACCCCCAACCCCACCACCTACCTAGCAGCCTCATCCCCGCCTCCTTGACCTGTCCGTCTCCTCTCCACCTATCTGCTCCTTTATCCGTCTTCCATCTGCCTGCCCCCCTCTCTCTATTTATTTCAGAATCCCCTTCCCCTCCCCCATTTCTGAAGAAGGGTCCAGACCCGAAACGTCCGCTTTCCTGCTCCTCTGATGCTGCTTGGCCTGCTGTGTTCATCCAGCTCTACACCTTGTTCTCTCTTAATTAGAACCTACTTTTAGTATTATAACTGATTAGAAAATCTTAGGAAATAACTAATTAGTATGAAATTTTTTTTTTCTATTCATTCACGGGATGAGAGCATTGCTGGCCAGGCAGCATTTATTGTCCATCCCTAACTGCCAGAGGCAGTTCAGAGTCAACCACGTTGCTGTAAGTCTGGAGTCGCATGTAGGCCAGACCAGGTAAGGATGGCAGTTTCCTTCCCTAAAGGACATTAGCGAACCAGATGGGTTTTTCCCCAACAATCGTCAATGGATTCATGGCCGTCATTAGATGCTTAATTCCAGATATTTTATTGAATTTAAATCCCACCACCTGCTGTGGTGGGAATCGAACCCGGTCCCCAGAATGTTTAGGTCTCTGGATTAACAGTCTGGTGATAATACCACGAGGCCATTGCCTCCCCTGAAATGTTAAATAGAGGAGCAAAGAAGGTTGCACATTCAGTCTTTGAGGAAACATTGTTCTCTGCGCTAAGAACACGTTAAACCAGCATTTCTCACGCTTTATAATTTCTGTTAAACGTGTTGCAAAGCTTGTAGGGGCTTTCATCAGCCATTTTGGCTGTACTGTCATGAGGAAGCACTAATAGGGGGGATAAGTTTGGTTGGGTGGAGATGGTTGGTTCAGACCATGTTGGGTCTGGTTGAAAGGGAGCGGATAAGGTGATGGAAGGATTGCAGTTAGGATGACGGAAGAAAAGTCGTTTTTATAGCTATCCAGAAGTTTCAGAGGGTTTGTTAACTCAGTTGACTGGACAGCTGGTTTGTGGTATAGAGATTCCAGAATGCAAGATTCAATTCTTGTTTTGGCGGAGGCCACTGTGGCAACTTTCGCTTTCAGAGCTCCTATGTGTGTTTAACATTTCCTGAGTAACTATGCAAGCAAGTTGGGACCCTCAAACATCGACTAACTCAGAGTAGAATACTTTTTCTTTGCGACGGTTCTATACACAAGATAATTGCTCATTGGAAGTTTAAACTTCCTGGCCAAAAACCATATAGTCATTGAGTTGGGACATTCGAGGGATTCCAACACAAACTTACAGGGTATGTCTAGTTTCTGATTATTTAGAAGCGGGACCTGTGTCTCTTGTCTCACTGGTTATCCTGCGATATTTCAAAGTGATGGCTGGTCTACTGCCCCCTCCACACCACAGCATTGTTTAAGAGACTTCAGTCTTTCTGAGCCTGAATCTAGCTCATGATTGAGCTGTTACATTAGCTTTGGCTTGTTCCTGACCGTTTGTCATCCATGCGCCAATGTATGATCATGCACGTGCTGTGCTAATGCTTCTGAATTGTCTTTTTATTCTCTTTGCCGTTGGACTAAGGCTCTGGTCTTCTGTGACCATGTCATAGTTGGAGTGCTATGGCGAGCTCACATTGTTTTTAAAAAAGCGTATGCAGAAGTTTGATGTGGAATTTCAAAATCTCCAACTGTGACAGATCTGAATGCTGCAGTACCCTCGTAGCTCAGGAACAGTGGCGCAGTGGCATAGAGTTTGCTGCCTTAATTGAGATGTGATGTGCGGTTAGGAGGCCAACTGAAGGAACCAAGTTAATAGGTATACCCTTCTCTCTAGAAGGACCTTCCAGAAGAGGAGTGACACTTCCGATAAGATGAGCTGTACCATCAAAAATAAGCCTGAATGGTGCCTCAGCAGCTCCCCCTGTGAGATAAACAAGCACCTCATGACTGCCCAGTTTACCGTAACAAGAAACCACGTTATTGTTATGAAGGCCTACACTTGCAACAGACAAGACCAAATTATGATTTTATACCTACCTTGAGCAATCCCTAGCCTAAGTCCCAGCATGTGAGAGACTGATCCTCCTCAAGTGTCAGAAAGGACTGGAATCTCTGGAAGAGATAACATAGTGTGGAGCTGGAGGAACACCACAGGCCAGGCAGCGTCAGAGGAGTAGGAAAGCTGATGTTTCGGGTCAGGACCCTTCTTCAGAATCTCTGGAAGGGTGTGATAGGCAAGCAAGCAGTAGGGGAAGCAAACTCCAACAGATCCCACCTGGCAAAATGTCTAAAATGAACGTTGTCGTAACCAACACACTGTCCTCTGGTATGCATAAGAATGCTAAGTGAGATTAATTTCAGTGACCTGGTAGCACAGAATTGGCTGTGTGATATTTATTCATTTTAGCTTTGACATGTGTGCTGATAAACTCAAAGCACTGTTAAGAAATTATTAACATATAAGCATTTATTGTGGAAATGAAACCGAAAGAGAAAAAAATGAAATGATGCTTGTCACAGTATGTGCACCACAGATAACTTTTAGCATGTCCGTTATGATTTGTCAAACTAAACCTTAAGTACCTCAGAACAAAGTCACTTTAATTTTCGGTTTTATTGAACTGCCTTTTGTAATTGGAAGTATAAATTTCAGTTAGGTGTTAAACTCGTGTAATATCCTATAATTCAATAGTTGGGTTTGTCTCAATCTTCTTTTTGCCAGATTTAAAATGTTGACTTGTCCTGTTGAATTGGCTTCAGAATTGCCTAAGAAATAACCCCTAGGTGTTGGGGTAGGCCATTCAGCCCCTCCAGCCTGGCCCATCATTCAACAAGATCATGATTGATTTATCTCATGCTTGAACCCTTCTTTTCATGCTATCTTATTATAGTTCTTAACTCTAATACTTCAAAAATCTATCTTTCTCCTTCTTAAGTACTTTGTGACCTAGTCTGTGCAGCTCTCTCAGGTAGAGAATTACAGACATTCACTACTCTCCAAGATAAGTAATTCCTTCGCACGTCAGTTTTAAATGAGCATCCCCTTATTCTGTAACTGTGTACTCTATTTTGAGGTGGAAACATCATCTCAATATCTACCCTTCCATGCAGCCTCAGAATCTTGTACGTTTCAATAAGATCACCCTTCATTTATAGAACCACACAGTACAGAAGAGGCGCTTTGGCTCATCAAATCTGTACTTCCAAAAATACCTACACTAGTCCCGTTTTCCTGCAGTTAGCCCGTAGCTTTGAATGTTATGACAGTTCACGTGCTCATCCATGTAATTTTTTAAAGGTTATGTGGTTTCCTGCCTCAACTACCCTCCCAGGCAGTGCAATCCAGACTCTCCCCACCCTCTGGGGGGGGGAAATATTTTTTTCAAATCCCCTATAAACCACCTGCCTTTCACTTTAAAATATGCCCTCTTGTTAATGACCCTTTAAGAGGAACCATTGCTTTCTCTTCACACTGTCTGTGCCTCAGAATCTTATACACATCTATCAGGTTCCCTCCCTTAACCTTCTCTGTTCCAAAGAAAACAACTGAGCTTATCCGGTCTCTCATCATAGATGAAATGCTCCATCCCAAGCAAAATCCTTGCACCCCCTCCAGTGCAATTGCATCCTTCCTGTAGTGTAGTAACCAGAACTGCACACGTACTCCAGGTGTGGCCTAACCAAACTTCTTTACAGCTCCAACTTGAGCTCCCTGCGCTTATAATTTATGCCACGATTGATTAAAGGCATGCATCCTATATGCCACCTTAATTACTTTATTTCTTGTCTTTCCACTTTCAGAGATCAGTGGACAAGCACCCCAAGATCCCTGTGTTCCTCTGAGCTCCTGGTGTCTTGCCCTTCAATGAGTATTCCCTTATCTCGTTCCTTCTTCCGAAGCATCACCTCATATTGAGCAGGGTTAAATTCTGTCTGACATTGATCTGCCCTTCTGGCCAATCTGTTTATATCCTCCTTTAACCTAACACCTTCCTCCTCATAGTCAACCATCCAGCTAATCTTTGTGCTATCTGCAAACTTACTTATCATCCCTCCCACCTTCTCATCCACATAATTTATGAACATCACAAACAATAAGGGACCCAACACTGATCCCTGTGGTATGCCACTGCACACTGGGCTCCAGTCACACAAATGTCCTTCTACCACCACCCTCAGTCTCCTGATACTAAACTAATTTTGGATCCGTCTTGCTAAGTTACCCTGGATCCTATGAGCTTACCTTCTTTATCTATTTCCCATGGGGGACCTTGTCATTCTTCCAGACTCTGATGAATAAAGATTTAACCTGTTTCACTGTTTTTGCTAAGCCAATCCGTTTATACCAAGAATCAGCATAGTTTATCTCTTTTGAACACCCTCCATTGTCAGTATATCCTTTCTTAAAACAGGAACCAAAACTGTACACAGTCTACCAGGTGTGGCATCACAAACTCCACCTACTGTTAAAACAAGACTGCCCGATTTTTAAATCCTGACTGCCTAGCATTTAAGGCCGAAGTTCCATTTGTCGTCTTAGTCACTTGCTGTCCCTGCAAGCTAACTTTGTGTTTCACGTGCAAGAACCCACCAGTCCTTCCGCTCTGCACTTCCTTGGAATCTCTATCCATTTAAGTAATAGTCTGCATTTTGATTCTTCCTACCAAAGTGTAAGACTTCACACTGTCCTATGTCAAAGTCCATCTGCCAAGTTTTTTTTTTTTTCTCCACTCCCTCACTCTATCTGTGTCCTTTGCAGATTCATGTCGTCATCACAGGAGTCCCTCCCACCTATTTTTATATGTTAGCAAATTTGGACACGTTACACTCTGCCCTCTCCTCAAAGTCATTAATAGAGATATGAAATTATTTAGGCTCTTTGACTAACCCTTGTAGCACTCCATTAATTATCCAACCTGAAAAGGACCTATTAATCCTAATACACTCACCTGTGCGTGAACCAATCTTCAATTCCTGCTAATACTTTACTCCCATTGTTCCTGTTCTGTGCAGTGACCTTTTAATGTACCATATTGAATCTGGAAATCCAAATATAGTACATCTGCCATTTTCCCCTTTATTAATTCTGCTTGCTAGCAGATTTGTCAAACATGATTTCACTTTTCACAAAATCATGTTGACTCTGTTTGATTATGTTCAGTTTTTCTAAATATCCTGGTATTTCTTCCTTGATAATGGGCATTAGCATTTTACCACAACAGATGGTAAGCTAACTGGCCTACAGGAAGACAGGGATCACTGCTGTCCAGTAAGCCATGATCTCAGTCACTGGTTTGAGATCATGGTCTTCATGTACTGTTTACTTTAGATGGCCAATTGTTGAGCTAGCAAATTAAGTGTTGTTGATAAAGTTTGTCTTCTATATCTGCCTTGCCAAGAAGGGGGAAGTGAGTGGGAATTTGTTACTCACTCTACACCATGCTTAGCTCTGTCTTCTTTGACTAAATGCTCTTATTTACATCGTTCATCTCGCAAACACTACAGAAGGAAGTATACTCCATAATAGCTGTTATACGCAAGACAGCAAGAAGGAAAATGAATGGAAAGAAAAGTCATTGGTGAAGATAAATACCTTTTTTAAAGATGTCACCATAATATAAATGATTTTCACCATTGGAGTATAGAGGACAGCTGTAATGTTTGAAAACTAATCTGGTCTGGTCCTTTAAGGTCACTATTGAGATCTAATGGCTGATTCTAGCACGTTGAAATGAGGAGGGGGTGGTTTTGGAAATACTGGAATGTTAAGGCCTTGGGATATCTTTTCATGGGGGAAACTTTTAAATTAATTAAACAGTTTTCCTTTGAAAGTAAGGGAATCAGAGAACATGGGGATAGGGCAGGAGAAAGGTAGAAAGTGGAAACCTTGGGCATGACCTTTTACTGAGTGGTATAACATGCTGAAGGAGCTGTACAGCCTCTAGAGTTCCAATTTCTTCTCCTGTTCGGAAAAATTGAGATCCATGTTCATGCTAAGCTGCTCTACCATCTGAAATTGGATAGGTCAGGGCTGATATGTGATCAAACTTAGGACCTTCCATCTTTGTGGCTAAGGACTTATCCTTAGGGTAAACTTGGATATTGAGTGACATGACATTAGGAGCAAATTCCACTAATTTCAGCCAAAGTGTAATCCGTATGGGGAACAGAGTTTGCCATCAGGTTGCAGACAAAGGAAATGGAGCACTAATCAGTTCTTTACTGGAACATGTCACCTGTTCCCTTGTTGAAAGAAGGAGTTCAACGATTGTTATTTTGAAATTAATTATGATTTTAAGAAATTTATTTTGAAACAGTAGAATGACACGTACTTTTCAGTTCAATAAAGTTTAGTTATAGCTTGAAGTGCAATGCAATCTTCAAGTTCATCTTACAAGTATTGGTATGGCTTGACTTGACTTTAAGAGTAGGATCCTGAGGCAGTGATAACTTGTATTGCAAGAGGAAAGGAATATGTGTTTCTGAACACTAATCCTGGTTTTGCTGGGAGTGACTTAGGGAAATGTTTCTCCAGGAGAAGGGTGAATAACTTTCCCTGATATTTCTTTGCACAAACATTTCTTCTTCACTGCAACCTGGTAGATTTCCAACAGAGCCGCATGTAATCTGATTTTAAGGCTAAGGTGCAATTTTGTTTTGGATGGATATATGATGTTAGCTAAACACGGTTAGGAGGCATTTCCTCGGCAGGTATTTAACACCCCCACACCAGAATTCCTGTCAGTGAAGGAGAATAGATTTCCTGTGGGGGCTCTGAAATTTGCTTCATTGAAGAGGGTCAGCTGCAAATTTGACACCGGGCCAAACAATTTCTATCTGGTTACATTGGGAAAATACTTTGAGATTATATCCTTTACATACTGCAATCTGTAATAGAGCTCCTGCCAGACGCTGAGCAATCAGAGCATTGAAGGCATTGAATGTTATTCATCCTGAATACTTCATTACCACTGTTTGTAGGACAGTGCAAAGTGAACTGTATCTTACTCAGTTGAACATTTTGGAAAATTAAATGGAAGGAGTTGGTACATGGTTGTGATTTTGTTTAGGTCAGCTTGTTAATGTTAGGGTAAGTGAATTGTTATTATGCTGGATGTTCTCCGTGGAGCCAGCAGATGATGATTGTCTGGGAGCATAGGGCAATTAATACCATTCATTTTTAGATTTTAAATTTTCTATGCCATTATCTACAATGGTAGGTGGCTATTTATTATGTCACCCGCAAGCAAAACAATAACTACACATAAACATTTTTACTTTTAAATTGGCCTTCATGGTAGTGTACTCATTATGGTGAATAGTTTAGTCATCCGAAAATGGTTCCCCAAATTAGATATCTTTCATCTCAATAGTAGTAAATATGGTTTCAGAGACATCGTAATGTTGATGGTTGTGACTGGTGTTTTCTGCGCAAGAGCATTGAGTTAGTGAGTCTCTTTGTTTTGTAATTTTTTTTTTATCCTGCCTGAACAGACAAAGTACATGTATATTTGGATAAGAAGGAAGCTCTTCAAGCTGTAAAGTTGATGAAAGGATCTCGTTTCAAAGCTTTCACAAACAGGGAAGATGCAGAAAAGTTTGCCAGAGGGATTTGTGACTACTTCCCTTCACCAAGCAAGTCGGCTGCTTGTGTATCTCCATTGAAAGCCAATATGATGTATAGCAGAGGTAAATTGTTAACAACTAATTTCTCGAGGATTTTGGAAGTTTTGTGCTATTCCTATGGCTTCAACATTTTCTTGGTTTTTTTTTCATCATAACAAAACTGGTTTGATTTGATAATTTTCTAGAAATACATACCTGATAGGGGAACTATTTCCACTGTCCTAACTTTCATAATAAATACACAATGAAAGCAAAAAAGTGAAATTAAAATTTTCTAACTTTTCAGGTTTTATACTGGTTTATGTAGTTATTGATGTAGTTTGCATAGTGCAACTGATATTTCAGTAAGTGCTAGTTTGAATACACATCTATTTTATCTCAAGCTGTGGCACACTATCATGAAACATTATTGTTAGATATATGTTCTATGTTCTGTAAGTGATTGTACATAGCACAAGTGTGATGTTAAAGTATTAAATTAATTAAAATATTTGCTTAATTTCTCTTGCATGCATCCGTTCACTCACTCACTCACTCCCTCCTTCCCTCCCTCCAAATGTCAGCTGACAGCAGGTTTATCCTTATTCTCAATTAACTCATGGTCAAAAAGCCAACAACAGTTACTGCCCAGACTCTCAAATATAGAATGAATGTTTTGGCACAATACTGGAGGATCAGTACACCTTGTGGGGCTATATACTGAGACCTTTAGATAATGAATATCAAGATCAAAATATAGTTCAACTCTAATTAGATAAAAGATTGTCCTCAATGATAAGAGAATGAATTATTAATGAATTTTGACAGGTTGGATTCTGCAAATGGAATCTTTCTTAACGGAAGAAAGAAAGGTGAATTGATTTTTTTTTTTGGCTTCTCTTGCCTTTCTTGATTATCCTGATCCTGTTCCTCCTGCAGTGTCTACAGGCTGATCATTGAATAAAATTTAATTGGTAAAAATGTAATCTCTCCATTTCATCCACTGTTGAAACAAGCAATCAAAATTAAGATTATTCCTTTTCCTCCACTATTGCTGTATCACTTAAAACCTAAGCAAAAGGTCACTGCTGTAGCTTGAGCAATTAAATCATCTCAAAGCATTTTTTAACAAGCAGTGTTGAGAGCTGAGTTTTGCTGCAGCATACAATGGACTGATCTGTATTCTTTGAACAGTTTTGTCATGTACTTTTTTCTCCAGTTAAAGACATACATTTGTTGAGGTTTTTCTGTTTATTCGTTTTTTTTGTTAGATGGCACAAGTTCTCTGGAAGTAGAAAGCACCAATAGGGAGAGAGCCAACAGTTTCAAAAGTCCACGCTCTCAGGACTTAACATCCAAGCTACGGAAGGCTGTTGAAAAAGGAGACAAGGCCATCTTTCTTGATCTTGTGTGGAGTAATCCACGTTACCTAATTGGATCTGGGGACAACCCTACAGTTCTGCAGGTTTGAGGATTTCATGCAAGTTATTCTGTTTCTTGAACTGTAAAATATTAATCACTACCATAGTCTACCGTTGAGTAGTTCAGGTACTCTAGGAAATGTGCTTCACCCCCGTAAACAAAGAAATGTCTGAGTTTGTGAATTAGACATGGGGAAAGGCTTAGAGAAAAAGAACAGGTTTATGCAGTGATCACTGATAGCACTGTTCTGACATTGTACTGTGTCTGGAATTGAGAATGCAAGCTGCCTGTGTTTCTCAGACACTTGACTCTGGTTGTGTGGGTAATATTGACATTTTATTGTTGATGTTTCATTGGGAACTGATCAGAGCTTGGGTTGGTTTGCTTTGACCCTTGTGATTCTGTGTTCTATTCAATGGTTTCTCTAAAGTACTCACTGGTCCATTACTCTTGAGCATTAGAAAATGTTTAATCAAGCTCAATAAATACAGTGCACAACAAAAATGGGAATAAATGTCTTCTGTCTGTTAAGAGCCATGAATCATTGCACACTGTCTTGGCTAACTCGTTCTTATGTTACATCTGTGACAGCTCAATCTGATCTAGCTTACTGACATTGTCTGTAACAGGAGCAGGAAATAAGAAAACTGTACATCAGTGCAATGACATTTCACTTGGATTTTGTATGTGGCGGTGGTAACATATCTCTGAGCAAGGGCAAACATCAGTTTGCAATTACATACAAAAACAGAAATTGCTGAAGAAACTCAGCAGGTCTGGCAGCGCCTGTGGAAGGAAAGCAGAGTTAACATTTTGGGTCCACTGGAGCAGAACTGTTAACTCTGCTTTCTGTCTATAGATGCTGCCAGACTTGCTGAGTTTCTGTAGCAATTTCTGTTTTTGTTTTGGATTTTCAGCATCTGCAGTTCTTTGTTTTTTTTTTGACCAGTTTGCAATTACATGGACACTACCGAAAAGATCTGAGGTTTTGAAGGGCAGTGTGGGTTGAAAACCAAGTTTGTAGAAAGTAGGATCAATAGAACTGCTCCAGCCATCCTGTACCTGGTTATCCAATTTATTTGGTGAAATTCTGGAGAAAGTCACCTTACTACTGCCTCAGCAAGGGAATTGAGCATGGAACAAGGGAGGTGTGGATGAGAAAATAAATTTCCTCTGAGAAATAAAATACCTTTTGTGTATAAACTGCAGGAAGGATGTCGATATAATGCTATGCATGTCGTTGCTAAAGAAAATCAGCCTCAAATTTGCCAACTTCTACTGGACACATTGGAAAACCCTGAGTTTATGCTGCTGATGTATCCAGATGATAATGAAGTTATGCTGCAAAAACGAATCAAATACATAGTTGACCTTTATCTCAATACACCAGATAAAATGGTTGGTATTACTTTTTTTTGTCCAGCAATGAATATTGATGTGACTTGTGCAATTTCAGATAACCTTCTAAATAGACTAACATATGGTATTGTCTACGATTAATGAAGAATGTTGATTTTTATATTGTGTAAAACAAAAAAAGCATAAATGGCCAGCTATTTGAGTCTGGTTATACAGGACAGTGTGTAGCTTGAACTTCAGGTTGGATTGTAGTTTTTTATTGTTTTTTGTTGAATTGTGCATTTTTGTACATTTCCTTTACATCCAATGTGGTCTGTCTGAGGATATTAATAAAATCTAACATGAAACTGCAAAATAATTTTGACTTGCACTCTATTAAACAGCTCTTAAATCTAAATTTCTTAGTTCACCGTTCTTGTTACAAATATTTGTGGTTTGCATGTATCTACATTTAAAAGAGCAGATTAGCCGTGATTTGTTGAATGGCAGAGCAGGCTTTACAGGCCATATGGTCTACTCGGTCTCCTATTTGTTGTGTTCTTGTATTCATCATCTACCTACTTCAGTAACCAGTTGTACCATCTTCTTGAGAGATATAACACTTCAGACAGCTGTTATTGCCACATCCTGAATTCCTACAGTACTCTGTGCTATGCGCTGCCACATATGGAGACTTAATCTTTTTCCACTCCATAAGCACCAACTCCTCCTGTCTCGATGCTCCAGTTCCATTTTGGTCATTCATCTCATTCGATGCCTGAATAAGAAAAATTTTTCTTTTCCATTCAGATGTTAAGGAACACAAGCTGCAACAACTCACTGGTATTAATGCCTCCCTACCCTTCACCTTTTCACTTTAGAATAGTCTTTCCTTCAAGTTTCACTTTTTCCAATTCAAAGGTGTGATTAGGGGTACGCACAAGTCCCAGTTATGTCTGTTACTTTGCAGGCTATGTGGACATTGCACCTTGCAGTCCCATGCAAGGGTGGGCCCTCCCACAACACACTTTTTAGTACATTGATGATATCGTCAATGCTGCTTACTCTTTTTGTCTAGAATTGGAAAATTAGTCAGTTACGCTTCCAACGACCATCCATCTCTCACCTCTCACTTGGGCCATCTCTGACTCTTCCTTGACTCCGCTGTTTTAATTTCTGCGGATAGGCTGTCCATCAATATCCAGTACAAACCCACAGCTATCTTGGCTACACTTATTCACAATATGCTTCCTTTTAGGTCTACGTGCCACTCTCCCAGTTTCTCTGTCTCCATCACATCTGTTCCAATATTGCAATCTTCTACAGGAGTGCCTCTGACATGTCTTCCTTTTTCCTCAACTGAGGACTCCCCCACCCATGTTTGAATGCCATGTCCAACAGTTTCTTGCACTTCTACCCTTGTCATTTCCCCTCCATCCCAGAACAACAACAACAAAGTTCTCCTTGCCCTTACTTCCCACTCCACCAGCCTCTCCAGTCAAAGACTCACCCTCTGCCACTACCAAATGCATCACCCCCTTCCATGTCAGCATTCTACAAGGACTATTCCGCCATGACACCCTGGTCTTCTACTTCCCAACATTTCCTCAACCCACATTCCTATCCAATTTGCAGAAGGTATAACACTTGCTCTTGTCCTCCAAATACAGCTTCCAGGTCAGGCAATGTTTTACTTCCACTTTTTTCAATCTATTCCATTGTATTCCCTGCTCACGTTGAGCTTGCCTCTGCATTGCCAAGATCAAATACAGACTGGGTGATTGCTTAAAGGAATACCTCAGCTTTGTCTGTAAGATTGACCTCAAGTTTGCAGTAGCTTGCTATTTCAGTACACCTTCATGCTGTCATGTTTACCTTTCTGTGCGAGGCCCAATGCAGTGGTCCGCCGAAGCCTAGTGAGAGAACAATAGTTCTTTTTCTGCTTAACACCTTACAGCCTTCAATACTCAACATCGAGTTTAACAAATTAAGAGCAGGAACACTCCTTCATTTTGACACCCACTTCCCCACCAGTTTTTCATTTAGTGTGCTCGTTCTCCGCAAAGCTGACCTGTTTTGTACTTTTCACACTTACCATTAATATCTAATATATCTTTCCTCTACTATTATTAGCGCTCCATTTATCTTTTGCTTTGTGGGCTCTCACTATTTGCTTCACTCTGTCCTCATTCCCCTTTGTCAACTGCATAAAAGCCATCATTTTCCAGACTCTCTCAGCTCTGAAGAAGTCAAGTTGGATTCAAAATGTTAAATTTGTTTCACTCTCCACAGATGCTGCCAGACCTGCTGAGTTTGTCCAGTTTCACTTTTCATTTGTACCATGGCAACACGTTTTAGTATCTTTCTTCTTGTTCCATGTCCCAGTCATTGACATAGATGGAAGATCAGAGACTCCAGCACTGAAGCCTGTGCAAGATAATTACTTTGATATTATTTGATTGCCCTTGAATTTGGAAATTTACTTGGAAAATGACCCCTTTAACTATTAGAAAAAGCTACCTAAATCTTTATTGCTATCTACATTTAAAGGACATAAATCTAATTGTTGAAATCTCAATGTTTTAGAAATATATTAAAAAGGTTGTCTCTCTAAATGCCTGAGTGAGTTGAAAATCATTCGCATTTATGTTATTTTCCCATGATCGTAGCAATTATGTTAGAACAAAGCAACCATCTTACTGGATTACGGTAAAATGCTCACATCAGTGGCCATCAGCAAACGATTTGTGTATGGTCAAGCTTGGTGCTATCTACAAAAAATTGCGTTCATGTGGTTCCCTTAATATAATGAAATTGTCAACATCACATACGTGCATTATCCGATAGATGCAATGAGATGAAGTGTAGAAGAACTCGAGTCCAAGGGTATTGAGTTGTATTGTACCACCAACAACAATCATAGCAATATCCAAGGTGGGAAAGTCATCTTGGCTATTTCCCTGCTACTCAGCTCAGTGTCCTCCCCTTTCACACCAGCATACCTATATGTATGTATTATCTTGAGATCCACTATCACAATCACAAGGCTTACTTCAACAATCCCTTGGCTCTATGTACTTGACTACTGAGAGACCAAAAAAAGCAATTTCTTGGAAGCGTTGTCCCTTCCATGTCTCACCCTTCTGACCTTGATGTACATCACTGTGTTCGTCTCAGTTTTGGGATTCATATAATCTTTGGAGTGCTAGAATCATAAGGATTGCAGCAGTGAAGGAGAGGCCATACCACTAGATTCCTAGTGCAGCTTGAAATGAACTATTAATACAGTTTTGTGGTTGGTTGACTCGCCGAGCTGGCTCCTTGTTCCACAGACATTTCATTACCTTGCTAGGTAACATCAGTGCAGCTTCCGATGAAGCGCTGTTGTGTTTTCCTGCCTGTCATTTAAACTCTGGTACCTGTTGAGCTAGATTATCTCACTTCTGGTTTTCAAACTCAATGGAGTGTATATGGGGTCTAGCTCTGTGTTTATTGATGGCTTTCTTAGTGGAGTACCAGGCTTCTAGGAATTCCCGTGCTTGCGTCTGCTTTGCCTCTCCCATGATCCTGGTGTTGTCCCAATTGAATTGGTTGTTTTCCTTATCCATGTGGATGGAGATGAATGAGTATTGGTCGTGTCTTTTGTTGCCAGTTGATGTTCGTGTACCCTTGTTAATTTCCTTCCTGTTTGTCCAATGTAGTGTTTGTCGCAGTCTTTGCAGGGAATCTTGTATATGACGTTGGTCCTGCCTATAGTGGGTATAGGGTCCTTGGCCCGGGTGAGCAGTTGGCGTAGGGTTGATGTGGGTTTATGTGCTACTCTGATGCCCAGTGGTCATTATTAACCACAAGGGTACACGAACATCAACTGGCAACAAAAGACATGAACAATACTCACTCATCTCCATCCACATGGATGAGGAAAACCACCAATTTGCTTGGGACAACACCAGGATCCTGGAACAGGCAAAGCAGAGACAAGCACGGGAATTCCTAGAAGCCTGGTACTCCACTAAGAAAGTGTCAATAAACACATAGAGCTAGACCCCATATATATTCCATTGCGAAGGAAAACCGGAAGTGAGGTAATCCAGTTCAACGGACACCAGAGTTTAAATAACAGATGGGAAAACACAACAGCACTTCATCGGAGGCTGCACTGACGATGAAACATCTGCGGAACAATGAGCCAGCTCAGTCACCCAACCAACCACAACATCCACAACCCGAGCTACAAATCTACTTTAAAACCTTAATGCAGTTTTGTCAGCGTGATTAATACCTTTTGGGAAAATGGGTGTGGGGAGAGGATACATTCATCTTTTAAGGGAGAATGTGTTTTTTCATATGTGCACTACTAATTAACAAAAACTACCAAAGCAGTTAACATCCAAGTCCTTGTTTATTTTGTAATTGGGAGTTTGAAATCGAATTGGTCTGCTATGTTTGTTTCTAAATTTTATATATAGAAAACATTAATGCGTCAAAGCCCCTTCTAAAATTGATGACTTTATTTTCAGGGTTTTGACACCCCATTACATTTTGCCTGTAAGTTTGGACATGCTGAGGTGGTTAATGTTCTATGCTCACATCCTGACATCAGCAAGGTTTCGAAGAACAAGTGTGGCCAAACTCCTATGGAGGTAAGATTTCATTATCTGATTTTTTTTTTTCCTGAAAATGATGTTAAATTAAAGTTTATTTTGTGAGCAGAATACATATGGTTGCCTTTTTTTCATTCCATAGGTTATCTGTGAAAGGAGTAAAAATAAATCTGAAGAACTAAAGGAAAAGATCCGAGAGTATTTGCAAGGTTTGCCACTGTGTGACTAAGGATTTAATAAAATGCATGCTATGCCATGCCATTGCACGGTTTGTTTCTTTGAAGGGCTTTCTATTGCTGAATAGCTCTTGATCAGATCTCTGGCTAGTCTGAGGAACTGGCTTATTAAAATTATGAGAGGTGTTATGGGAGATTTGCAGGGCCAGCCATCACTGGTACAGCAGGAGTGATAGCAGTCCAAAATGGCATTACTCTGAGACTATTAAAATATTGCTTTCTAGCAGTAATGTATATATTGAGGTTGGTTGGCTTGCCGAGCTGGTTCGTTGTTGTTCCGCAGACGTTTCATTACCCTGCTGGGTAACATCATCAGTGCAGCCTCCGATGAAGCGTCGTTGTGTTTTCCCATCTGGTTTTTAAACTCTGGTGTCCGTAGAGCTGGATTACCTCACTTCCGGTTTTCCTTCGCAATGGAGTATATATGGGGTCGAGTTCTATGTGTTTGTTGATGGCTTTCTTAGTGGAGTACCAGGCTTCTAGGAATTCCCATGCCTGTCTCTGCTATGCTTGTCCCTGGATCCTGGTGTTGTCCCAATCGAATTGGTGGTTCTCCTTATCCATGTGGATAGAGATGAGTGAGTATTGGTCATGTATAATTTTTGTAGCCAATTGGTGTTCGTGTACTCTTGTTGTTAATTTTCTTCCTGTTTGTCTGATTGTAGTGTTTGTCACAGTCTCTGCAGGGAATCTTATATATGACATTTTTCCTATCCATAGTGGGTAGTGGATCTTTGGTTCGGGTGAGCAGTTGTCGTAGGGTTGATGTGTGTCATCAATCCTACGACAACATCCACAGCCCGAGCTACAAATCTACTCCAAAACCTTAGTAATGTATATACTTCTGACTATATTTTGCAAATAAAGGGTCACGGAAGTATATTGAAAAGAAGTACACCTTCCCGTTTAAGGCAGATTACAATCTGGACTTCTTTAACTTAAGTTTTCAAAGCATTTAAAAGTTACTTTTCTGTATGAATATGACCTTTTATATCTTTACTGCATGCATGAGTATTAACCCTGTTGGCATGGCAGTACTTGTATAAGGTGCCGTGTGTATTAAAGGGTTCAATTAGGTCATTTAGTTTTGCTCACATGAGTTTGCTAAGAGCAAGAGGGAAATAAGGGGGTAATTTTCACCCTACAACCTGAGTGGTAATCTGAAGAAGTGGCTTGCCTGCCCCTGCCTGATTTTACTCCATTTATTTTTCCTTCAATAGATTCATGTCTGACTGATGGCCTATAAGTTGGATCACTTGTATCTTCAGAGAGTCATTGGTGTTATTTTCCTTACCATTTCTGCTTCTGTGTAGTGTTCATAGAGGAATGGGGCTAGAAGGAATTCTTGTGCTGTATTACCTTCTACGAAGTGTCCTCATACTACCCTGTAATTCCTTTCAGAAGATTGACACACACATTTGTTCTAATTGGGATATACTAATCCTGTTTCAGCTAGACACTGCGCATGATGTACCTTATTGCAAGTAACAGACAGTTGTGATCTTGTGGTTAGACCAGCAGATGTGGGAACTCTCAACAAATGGTGTATGTTATCCAGTTGTAATGATGTATCTCCAGAAGGTGGTGCTAATGCTGCATATTCTGCCTTGA
Organism: Rhincodon typus; assembly: GCF_021869965.1. Classification (NCBI taxonomy): domain Eukaryota; kingdom Metazoa; phylum Chordata; class Chondrichthyes; order Orectolobiformes; family Rhincodontidae; genus Rhincodon; species Rhincodon typus. The sequence goes on along the minus strand of NC_063355.1, from coordinate 41,885,883 downwards.
ACTCATCTAAGCTTTTCAAGAATAGTTTGTGAATATGGCAAAAATCTTGTGCCAAACTCTCATTATGTGCCAATTTGTGGAACTGTTTTCTTACTAACTTTCTAACGTAACGAAATTGCTACCTAAAGATTTTTATGATTTGGAAGGTTAACATAAAGACCATAATTTATGTATGTACTTCTAATCTGTTTCCTAATTTGATCTGCTTTGCTTTAATATTGGTTTTCTTACACTTCTATAACTTGGTGTCTTGTTCTGTTGCAGGATTTTTGGTTATAAATACAAAGTTGGTATTAAAATTGAGCTACCAATATTCTGTTTCAGATCGATATTATGTACCATTGCTAAGAGATACTGACAACTCCTGCCCACCTGTAATTGGTTCTCCCTGGTCACCTGATCAGTCATCTGACCAGCATTGTACATCTTTATCCAGGCACACTGGGAATCCCAAGGATCCGGTTATGGAAGTTAGAGCATTTGCAGGACCTATGCCTCCATCCAAGGTAACAGTTTCTCTTTTTAAAACTGCATCTCTGTTATTTAGGTATGTGATAATTGAATAAAATGTATTCATACGTTGTAGCTGTTCTGATGATGCATGTACGTCAGAACATTATTCTTAAAATTGTTTTGTAAGCATGTGCAAATTCTGGATCCTAATCCATTTTTTAAAAAATTATTCTTGCATCACGTGAGATCTCTACTAACAATTGTAGTGCTCAGTGATCATTTTCAATTACTTTGCTTGTATTTTCCTGATTATTAGTTCATTCATAATAGGACAGAGAGTATGGAAAGGGACAGGAATCTAACTTCAGGCACAGCCAATAAGGGGACAGTTATGAGATGTGGGGAGGTAGTCAACACAGGACTGAATGTGTTGTACTGAAATGTGTGCAGTATATGAAACAAGGTAAATGAGCTTGTAGCAGAGATTGAAATTCATAGTTGGTATCAGAAACATGCTGCAAGAGGATCAGGGCTGGACTAAACATCCAAGGATATAAGTTGTATTGAGAGGACAGGTAGAGGAGGTGGGGTTACCTTGTTAGTAAGAAATTAAATTAAATCAATAGCAAGAAGCGATATAGGATCTATATAGGGTATAGAATCCATGTAGGTGGAGTTGAGGAACAGCAAAGGATAAAACCCTGATGGGAGTTGTGCAGAGGCCACTTAGCAGTAGTCAGGATGTGGGGATGAAAATAAATCAAGAGATAGAAAAGGCAAGCAAGAAAGGCGCTATTACAGTAATCATGGGGGTCTTCAATATGTAGGTCGACTGGGAAAACCAGGTTAGTAGCAGAGCCAAAGAAAAGGAATTCATGGAATGTCTATAAGGTGGTGTTTTGGAGTAGCTTGCAGTAGAGCCTACTGGGGAATGGGCACTTCTGGATTTGGTGATGTGTAATGAGGCAGACTTGATTGGGAAGCTTAAGGTAAAGGAACCCCTAGGGGCACAGAATGATAGAATTCACCCTGCAGTTTGAAAGGGAAAAGCTTGAATCAAATGTAACGGTATTACAATTAAAGGTAACTACAAAGACGTGAGTGAGCAGCTGGTAAGAGTTGAATGGAGTGGGAACCTAGCAAGGAAGATGATGGAGCCACAGTGTCAGGAGTTTCTGGGGTAATTTGGGAGGCACTGCAGAGATTCATCCCAGGGAAGAAGAAACATACTAAAGTGAGGACAAGGCAACCATGGCTGACAAGGGCATAAAAGCAAAAGAAAAAGCATACAATATGATGAAGATTAATGAGAAGCCAGAGGATTTCAATGCCTTTAAAAGCCAACAGATGACAACTAAAAAAGAGGGAGAAGATGAAATACAAGGATAAGCTAGCTAGTAATATAAAAGAAGATTGGAAGAGGTTTTTTTAGATGCATAAAATGTAAGAGAGAATCAAGAGTGGGCATTGGGACTGTTGGAAACTGAGGCTGGAGAAGTAGTAAAGGGGAACAAAGAAATGGTGGAGGAACTCCGCCACATCCTGACTACAGCTAGGACGTCAGTACATGACACCCGTCAGTTTGGGGTACTGTTGAAAAGGATAATCTCTGAGGTAAATAGAAGAGACAGTCAGATTTTGCGCTCTAAGAAGCTAGAAGTTAGACAGGGTTTGACAAAGTTTAAAAGAATAATTGTTATAGGGGACTGTCCTGTCAAGGTCACAGGCAGGAGATTCTGCAGCAGTGAGCATGAATCTAGGATAGTATGTTGCTTTCCTGGTGCCAGGATTAAGAAACTATCGAAACATTTGAGGGGAGACTGAAAAACCAGAAGTTATTGTACACATTGGTGGGAATGGCATAGTTCGGGAAAAGATTAAGGCTTTACAGAGTGAGTATAAGAGGTTAAGTATAAGATTAAAAAACAGAACCTCAAAAGTAGTAATCTCTGGTTTACTCCTGGTGCCAAGCTCAAATGAGGGAAAGAATAAAGGAAATAAATCAATGGCTGAAGAGGTGGTGTAATGTTCAGGGATTCAGGTTCTTGGAAAAGTGGGATCTCTTCTAGGGCAGAAAAGACCTATTCAGAATGGATGGGTTTCACCTGTACTAGAAAGGGACCGATATCCTAGTGGGAAGATTTGCTAATTCTATTAAGGGAGACTGTAAGCTATTGGAGAGAGGTGGGGAGGGGGGTGGGGGGGTGGTGTTCCTAAGTAGCAGAGTAAATAGAAAGACAGAGGAGGATGGTTTGGAATCTGAAAAGAACAAGTTAATTAGAAAAGACAGACAACAGCAAGTCAGAGAACCAAGTAACTTTGATGAATTAAACTGCATTTATTTCAATGCAAGGGATCTTGCATGTAAGGCTGATGAACTCGGGACATGTTTGGGAGCCGGGAATTTGGACGTCAAAGCTATTACAGAAACTTTGCTAAAGAACGGACAGGACAGGCAGCTCAGTACTCCAGGTTTCAGATGCTGTAGGAAGGATAGAAAAAGAGGCAAAAGAGGAGGGGGAAATGGCTTTCTTGATTAAGAAAAGCATTACTGCTGTAACTAAAGTAGTATTTCTGAAAATATATAGGTTGAAATTAAAAATAAAAGGAAAGATTATCTTGGAATTCCCAAAATTATCTTGGATCTCCCAAAAGTCAGAGGGAAGTTGAAGAACAAATATGTGGAGAGATAGTAAGAACTGCAGATGCTGGAGTCAGAGTCAATACAGTGTGAAGCTGGAGGAACAGAGCAGGTCAGGCAGCATCAGAGGAACAGGAAAGTCATCAGGATGGGGAAGAGAACTCAGAAATATGTAGAGGGAGGGGTGTGGGTCTGAGGTACATAGGTGGGATGGTGATAAGTAGATGTAGGTGGGGGGTGTGGAGATTGGTCAGTGGGGGATGGGATAGGCAAGAAAGATGATGGACAGGTTGTGTTAGGTCAAGGAGGCTGGGATGAGAGGAAGGGTTGGACATGGGATGAGGTCAGGGTTGGGGAGATTTTGAAACTGGTGAATTCTATGTTGAGGCCATTGGGCTGTAAGCTACCGAGGCGGAATGTGAGGTGTAGTTCCTCCAGTTTACGTGTGACGTCGTTGTGGCACTGGAGGCAGCTCAGGATGGACATGTCACTCGGAGTGGGAGGGGCTGTCAAAATGGTTGGCAACAAGAAGTGTTATCGTGTGCGGAGTGCAGATGCTCCACAAATCGGTCACCGAGTCTGCGCTAGGCCTCACCAATGTAGAGGAGACCATATTGGGAGCAATGGATACAGTAGACCAGGTTGGAGGACGTACAGGTGAATCCTGTCGGATTTGGAAAGATTGTTTGGGGCCTTGGACAGAGGTGAGAGGAGAGGTGTAGGGGCAGATGCAGCACCTCCTACGGTTGCTCTCAGATATATGTAAGAAGAAAAGATTGTAATAGTAGGTGATTTTAATTTTCCAAACATTGATTGAGACTGCCATAATGTTAACGGTTTATATGGTGAAGAATTTGTTAAACATGTTCAGAAAATTCTCTTTATCAACCTGTAACTGCTCCCACTAGAGAAGGAGCAAAACTTGACCTTCTCTTGGGTAATAAGACAGGGCAAATGACTGAAGTGATAGTTGGGAAACACTTTGGGTCTAGTGATCATAATTCTATTTATTTTAAAATAGTTATGGAAAGGGATAAGCCTTCCATAAAAATTAAAGTTTTTAATTTGAGTAAGGCAAATTTTAATGATATGAGACAAGAACATGCAAAAAATTGATTGGAGTGGACTGTTCTCAGGCAAAGGGACATCTGATAAGTGGGAGGCTTTCAAAAGTGTGATAACGAGAGTTTGGAGTCATTATGTTCCTATTAGAGTGAAAGGTAAGGCTGGTAGGATTAGAGAGCAATGGGTGAATAAAGATATTGAGGTGTTGGTCAAGAATAAAAAAGAATTGTATATTAGATATAAACAACTGAGTTCAAATGAATCTCTTGCACAGCACAAAGAGTGAGGGACATTCTTAAGAGGGAGATCAGGAAGGCAAAAAGAGTTTGAGATAGCCTTGGCAAATAAGGTTAAGGATAATCCAAAGAGATTCGACAAGTATGTTAACGGTAAGAGAGCAACTAGAAAGCAAGTAGTGCCCCATAAAGACCAAAAGGCCATCATTGTGTTGAAACTCTGGAGATGTCAGGATATTAAATGAATATTTCATATCAGTTTTTACTGTGGAGAAAGAAATGGAGGTTGGAGAATTCAGGGGAAATAAATATTGACCTTCTGAAAACAGTTCACATTACAGAAGAGGAAGTGCTGGAGGTCTCATAAAATATAAGATGGATAAATCTCTGGGATTTGTATCCCAAGACTTTGTGGGAAGTTAGGGAGGAAATTAGGCAGGACCTCTTGCAGCAATACTTGAATCACCTATAACAGATGATGTGCCAAATGATTGGAGAGTCACTGATGTTGTGCCTTTGTTTAAGAAAGAATGTAAGGAGCAGCCTGGGAACTATAGACTTGAGAGTCTGACTTTGGTGGTGGGTATGTTGTTGGAAGTGATTCTGAAAGGTAAGATTTATATGCGTTTGGAGAGGCAAGGAATGATTCGGTGTGTTCAGCATGGTTTTGTGCAAGGGAAATCGTGTCTCACAAATTTGATTAATTTTTTTGAGGAAGTAACTGAGAAGGAAAACTGGTACACATTGTTTACTCGGACTTTAGTAAAGCTTTGATAAGTTAGGCTAATTAGTAAAGTTAGATCACATGGGATTCAGGGTGAGTTTGACTATTGGATATAAAATTGGCTTAAAGGCACAAGATAGACAGTGATGGTGGGCAGGTTGTTTTTTTGGACTGAAGGCCTGTGACCAGCAGTGTTCTGCAGGGATCGGTGCTGGATCCACTGTTGTTCATCATTTATATAAACACTTTAGATGAGAACATAGAAAGCATGATTAGAGGATGACGCCAAGATTGTTGATATAGTGGACAGTGAAGAAGATCGAAGATTACAGAGATCTTAATCAACTGGGTCAGTGGGTTGAAGAGTGCCAGATGGGGTTTAATTTAGATAAATGGGAAGTGTTGCATTTCAGTAAAACAAACAAAGGCAAGACATACAGTTAAAAGTAGGGCCTTGGGTAGTGTTGTAGAGCAGATACCTAGGGGTTCAGTTACATAATTCTTTGAAGTGTGCATCACAAATAGATAGGGTGGTTAAGAGGGTGTTTAGCATGCTTGCCTTCATTGCTCAGACGTTTGAGTATAGGAGATGGGACGTTATATTGAGGTTTTGCAGGATGTTGGTGAGGCCTCTTCTGGAGTACGCTGTCCAGTTCTAATCTCCATTATAGGAAGGATATTATTAAGCTGAAGAAAGTTCATTAGAGATTTACCAAGATGTTGCCAGGAATGGAGGATTTGAGTTTAAAGAGATGCTGGATAGGCTGGCGGTTTTTGCACTGGAGCTTAGGAGATTGAGAGGTGATTTGGAAGAGGTTTATAAAATAATGAGGGGTGTAGATAAGGTAAATGGCAGGTGTCTTGTCTCTAGATTCAAGACTAAGGGGTGTATTTTTAAGATGAGAGGAGAAAGATTTAAAAAAGACTTGGGGGAAGTTTTTTTTTAAAACAGTGGTTGGTGTGTGGAATGTGTTGGATGTGGGTACAGTTACGACATTTAAAAGGCATGTAGATAAGTACATGAATAAGAAATGTTTGGCGGGATCTGGGCCAAGCGCTGGAAGGTGGGACTAGTTTAGTTTGGAGTTAAGGTCAACGAGGACTGGTTGGACTGAAGGGTCTGTTTCCATGCTGTATGACTCCGTAGCTGAATAGGTGCTTTGCATCAGTCTTCAGTGGAAGACACCAATAGCATACCAGAACTCCGAGAGACAGGAGACAGAGGTGAGTAGTAGCTGGGAAGAAAGTGCTGGGAGCCTGAAAGGTCTGAAGGTGGACAAATCGGACCAGATAGACTAAATCCCAACATTCTGAAGGAGATAGTCAAGGATATTGTGGAGGCATTGTTGGTGATCTTTCAGGAATCACTGGAGTCAGGGACGGTCCCAGAAGACTAGAAAATGGCTAATGTAAGACTCTGTTTAAGAAGGAAGGAAGACAGAAGACAGGAAATTTTTAGGCCGGTTAGGCTGACCTTGGTTGCTAGTCAGATTTCAGATCCATTATTAAGGATTCCACCAAAGTGGTGAATCTCTGGAACTCATTGCCTCAGAAGATTGTTGAGGCCAAGTCATTGGGTGCTTTAAGATAGAGATAGATAGATAGGTTCTTGATTAGTAAGGGGAATCAAGGATTACGGGAGAAGGCAGGGGAATGGGACTGAAAAACATTGCAGCCTCGGAAATGGCAGAGCAGACTCGGTGAGCCAAGTGGCCTCATTCTGCTACTATATCTTACAGTCTATTCACTGGCTCCCTGCATCCTCGCTAACAAGGATAGTACAAACGGATGAGTAGTTGAAGGAATGACAGGAACATGACAGGCTATACAACGAAAAAAAATAGGAAATAGTGGAACTACTCAGCAGGTCTGACACCATTTGTAGAAGGAGTTAACGTTTCAGATTGGTGACCTTGGTCAGAAGTTTAGGAAATGATTGGTATACTAGTTTGCACAAGTGAAGATTCCTAAGGATTTTTCAGTTTTTTTCACGTTAATTAAAAAGTCATCAAATGAAGCTAGATTTACTCTTCCATAAAGCTTTTTTACCTATCTAACACCAAAGTCGCTTCTTCACTCTCAATTAAGCAGGCATTCAAAAGACCATCAGCAGGTATGTACATGACAGAGAAATGTTCATCTCTGGGAACCAGTTTTGGCCAGTTGAGCTCATTCAGCCAGGTCTCTGTTCTGTAGTTGGATGTTTCCCTCTCCCCACTAATATCCCCGAGAGATATTTAACTCATTGAGGATAGTTTAGGAGGAGCAACATTGTAGAAAGAATGAAAATTATGTCATACTAGCAAGGTTGTCAGATCTATTGTGTATGTATAGCGCTGATGTTTTTACAATCATTTTTTTCCCCTTGGAACAGATGCAGTTTATTTATACTGTTGTCAATCTTGTTTCAATTCAGGCAGAGGAATTTCGGAGAGTATGGAAAACTCCATCTCGAGAGAGAGCAAGTGAATTTAAAAAGGCAGATGCTGAGCGAGGCTATGAGAGAGTTGGAAGGTAAGGACAACAAATCGCAGGCTACAGTTTCCTCTCTTTTAAATATGAAAATGAGAACATGAATGGTTCATTCTACGCAGATATAGTCCAACAATATCAGATGTTGGTTGGCTCAGTTGGCTTGGACAGCTGGTTGGTAATAAGAGTTATGCCAACAGCTTGGATTCATTTCCTTTATCAGCTGAGATCACCAAGAAGGTTCCAACTTCTCGATTTTGCCCCTCACCTGAGATGTGGTGACCCTCATGTTTAACCACCAGCAGTTGTGTGTGTCTAATAAGAGAATAGTCCTGTCGTCCTTTGGGCTTATTGGCAACTTTACCTTTTATGTTTATATACACCATAGATACTTCTGCTAAATAGAAAACAGTCACTCCTCACTGCAGAGATTTTCAAGCAACGTTCAAGTGTAATATCAAAAGTGCTGACATTCTCCCAAGCTGTCATCTTAATGTTGTATCCAGTCTTACAGTTCTGAAGGACCTATGATTAATTGACAGCTTATGCTGACTTAGTTGACCCTGATTTGAGTGTTTCTTGATCCAGAGAGGGAGAGTTTCCACCAGGGCCCTCTATCTGATTTCTTGTGAGAGGTTACACATCGGTGGGCATCACTTCAAACACCATCAGAATGGGTGATGTTTCCTTCACAGTTGAAAAGTGCACTAGAACTCCTGTCTGAATCACTTAACCACTGCTGACACCCATTCAACTCAACCTATGTTGTACTATCAGAGAAAAAATATAAGGAAACTAGGTTGATGAGCTCCAGTTTTAATAAACAGCCTAAAGATCACAGCAGTAAATATAAAGTTATACATGTTAATTCAAGAAAGAAGGAAACCATTCTAACTACAGGTCATTTGAAACTAACATCTTTCATAAGGGAAAATGCTAGAATCTATTATTAAGGTGTTTATAGTGGACCACTTAGAAAATGTCAATACACTTAGAAAGAACCAGCACAGTTTTGTGAATGAGAAATCATGTTTAACTAATTTATTAGCGTTATTTAATGAAGTAATCAGTAATATAAAGGGGAACCTGTAGACATGGATGTATTCTAATTTCCAGAAGGCATTTGGTAAGGTGCCACATCAAAGGTTACTAACAAAGTAAGGGCTCACGTGTAGAGATAACATTGTAATGGATAGAGGATTAGTTGGCTGATAGGAAGCAAAGGGTAGGGTCCTCAGTAAAGGACTCCCCTTTGTCCCCCTCCACCCAAACATCGACAAATACAACTCACGTTTGGACGTTGAACAGTTTTTCCTCCGCCTCCATGCTTACTTCTTTAACTGTGAGCCTGACCCTCCCTCTACTGACCCCTTCTCCCACCTCCAACACACCCCCTCCTCCTGGACACCACCCCAAAGCCTCCTACCCTCCCTCGACCTCTTCATCTCTAACTGCCTTCGAGACATCAATCGCCTCAACCTCTCCACCCCTCCCCCACTCCAAACTCTCCCCCACAGAACGTGCAGCCCTCCGCTCCTGCTCCAACCCCAATCTCACCATAAAACCCGCGGACAAGGGAGGCGCAGTTGTAGTATGGCACACTGACCTCGACCGCCGAGGCCAGACGCCAACTCTCTGACACCTCCTCCTACCGCCCCCTTGATCATGATCCCATCCCGATCACCAAACCATCATCTCCCAGACCATCCACAACCTCATCACTTCAGGTGACCTCCCACCCACAGCCTCTAACCTCATCGTTCCCCAACCCTTCACCACCCGTTTCTATCTCCTTCCCAAAATCCACAAACCTGACTGCCCTGGTCGACCCATTGTCTCCACCTGCTCCTGCCCCACCGAACTCATC
>NC_063355.1:41836928-41876025 GCF_021869965.1 Rhincodon typus | reverse complement strand
CAGGAACTCCCCACCTACGTCTGTGACACCACCCACGCCCTCCACCTCCTTCAAAACTTCCGATTCCCTGGTCCCCAACACCTCATCTTTACCATGGACATCCAGTCCCTGTACGCTTGCATTCCCCATGCAGATGGCCTAAAGGCCCTCCGCTTCTTCCTGTCCCGCAGGCCTGACCAGTTCCCCTCCACTGACACCCTCATCTGCTTAGCCGAACTTGTCTTCACCCTTAACAACTTCTCCTTCAATTCCTCCCACCTCCTACAGACAAAGGGGGTGGCCATGGGTACCCGCATGGGCCCAAGCTATGCCTGGCTCTTTGTAGGATACGTGGAACAATCCCTCTTCTAAAGCTACACTGGCCCTATCCCCCACCTCTTCCTCCGTTACATCAATGACTGTATCGGCGCCGCCTCGTGCTCCCACAAGGAGCTCGAACAGTTCATCCACTTCAGTAACACCTTCCACCCCAATCTTAAGTTCACCTGGACCACCTCTGATACCTCTCTGTCCTTCCTGAACCTCTCTGTCTCCATCTCTGGCATCCACCTGGAAACCGATATCCATTTCAAGCCTACCAACTCCCACAGCTACCTAGAATAAACCTCCTGTCACCCACCTTCCTGCAAAAAGGCCATCCCCTATTCCCAATTCCTTCGCCTCTGCCGCATCTGCTCCCGAGATGAGGCATTCCACTCCCGGACATCCCAGATGTCCTCGTTTTTCAAGGACCGCAACTTCCCCTCCACAGTGGTCGAAAACACCCTCGACCGCGTCTTTCGCATTTCCCCCAACTCATCCCTCACACCCCCTACCCACAATAACAACCAAAACAGAATTCCCTCTTCCTCACGTATCACCCCACCAACTTCCGAATCCAGTGCATCATCCTCTGACACTTCCGCCATCTGCAATCTGACCCCACTACCAAAGACATTTTTTCCCTCCCCACCCTTATCTGCTTTCCAGAGGGACCACTCTCTCCGTGACTCCCTTGTCGGCTCCATACTCCCCACCAGCCCCACCACTCCCGGCACTTTTCCCTGCAACCGCAGCAAGTGCTACACCTGCCCCTACACCTCCACCCTCATGCCCATCCCAGGCCCTAAGAAGACCTTCCACATCAAACAGGTATTCACCTGCACATCTGCTATTGTGGTATACTGTATCCACTGTTCCCATTGTGGCCTCCTCTACGTCGGGGAAACCAAGCGGAGGCTTGGGGACCGCTTTGTGGAACACCTATGCTCGGTTCGCAACAAACAACTACACCTCCCAGTTGCGAACCATTTCAACTCCCCCTCCCACTCCTTGGACAACATGTCCATCCTGGGCCTCCTGCATTGCCACAATGATGCCACCCGAAAGCTGCAGGAACAGCATCTCATATTTCGCTCGGGAAGCCTGCAGCCCAAGGGTATCAATGTGGACTTCACAAGCTTCAAAATCTCCCCTCCCCCGACCGCATCCCAAAACCAGCCCAGCTCGTCCCCGCCTCCTTAACCATTCCTCCCACCTTAAGCCCCACCCCCATCTGCTACCCACTAACCTCCTTGACCTGTCCGTCCTCCCTGGACCGACCTATCCCCTCCCTAACTCCCCACCTACATTCACCTTTACCGGCTCCAACCTCGCCTCTTTGACCTGTCTGTCTCCTTTCCACCTATCTTCTCCCTTATCCGTCTTCTATCTGCCTCCCCCACTCTCCGTATTTATTTCAGAATCCCCTTCCCCTCTCCCATTTCTGAAGAAGGGTCTCGATCCGAAACGTCAGCTTTCCTGCTCCTCTGATGCTGCCTGGCCTGCTGTGTTCATCCAGCTCTACACCTTGTTATCTCAGATTCTCTAGCATCAGCAGTTCCTACTATCTCTGTAACAAGGGTAGGAATAAATGGATTATTTAAAAGTTGGCAAAAAATTATTGGAGTGCCACAGGGATCAATGCAGGGGCCTCAATTATTTACAACTTAAATAAATAACTTGGATGAAGAGACTGAAGATATAGTTGCTAAATTTGATTGACTTTTGATTTGATAATGAAAGATGAGTAGGAAAGCAAATTGTGTGGAGAATGTAGAGTCTACAAAGGGATATAGCTAGGTTCAGTGAGTGGGCAAAAAGTTGGTAGTTGCCGTATAATATGGGAAAATGTAATCTTGTCCACTTTGGCAGGAGAAGCAGCGAGGTGGTATGTTATTTCAGTGAAGAAAAATTGCAAATCTTTGTGGTACGGAAAGGTTCTGGATGTCCTGGTACATAGTTCACAAAAAGCCAGTATGGAGATACAGCAAGTGATTAGGAAGACAAATAGACTGTCATTTTATTGCAGGGTGGGTTTGGGATGTTAATGAGGGGAAGTTTTGCTATAGTTTTATAGCATTTTGTCAAGATCACATTTGAAGTACTGTGTACAGTTTTAGTCTCGTCACTTGACAGGATATAATAGCACTTGAAGGCTGACATGACTGATTTCTGGGATGAAAGGGTTATCTTATTGGGAAAGGTTGGACAAATTGGACTGGTATCCATTACAGTTTAGAAAAATGAGAGATGATCTTGTTGAAACATTCAAGATCCTGAGGGGGCTTAACAGGGTAGATGCTCAGAGAATGTTCTCTCCTTTGTCAGAGACAAGAGAACAGGGGACACATTTTAAAAGTAAGGGGTATCCCATTTAAGTTGGAGATGTGGCAATATTTTTTCTCTGAAGGTTTCATCTGTAGAGTTTTCTTCCCCAGAGAGCAATGTAGACAAATTGATTAAACATTTTTAAGGGTGAATTGGACAGAATTTTGATCGAGAAAGGGTGTCAGATGGCATGTAGATAGCTGGGAAAGTGGAGTGGAGGCAACAATCAGATCTGTCTCATGTCAAATGATGGAACTGCTTGAGGGGCTGAATGGCCTTGCTTTTCTAATTGGTGTGTTAAAAATTGAAAAGTTAATGTGATTGAGCCTAGATATTGTTAGGAGCTCCCTAATGAGGTGCTGAATCCCTTCACTTATTAGAATGTATCATTCCTTGGAGGTGGAGTCACAGGTAGACCGGGTGGTGAAGAAGGCATTGGTCAGAACATTGAGTATGGGAATTGGGGTGTCATGTTGTAGTCGTACAGGACATTGGTGAGGCCACTTTTAGAATATCGTGAGAGATTCTGGTCACCCTTCTATAGGAAAGATGTTGTTAAACTTGAAAGGGTGCAGAAAAGATTTACAAGTATGTTGCTGGGACTGGAGGTTTTGCATTATAGGTAGAGGCTGAATAGGCTGGGGCTTTTCTCCTTGGAGCGACGGAGGCTGAGGGGTGACCTTTTCGAGGTTTATAAAATCATGAGGGGCATGGATAGGGTGGGGGAGTCCAAAACAAGAGGGCATGGGTTTAAGGTGAGAGGGGTAAGATTTAAGGAGGACCTGAGGGGTGTGTCGCTTTTCACACAGAAGGTGGTGCGTTTGTGGAACGAGCTGTTAAAGGAAGTGGTGGAGTCTGGTACGATTACAATATTTAAAAGGCATCTGGATGGGTATATAAATTGGAATGCTTTAGAGGGAAATGGGCCAAATGCAGGCAAATGGGACTAGGTCAGATTGGGTTGTCTGGTTAACATGAGTTGGATCGAAGGATCTGTTTCCGTGCTGTAAGGCTCTATGACTCTTGCCTGATAATTAATTCGTACATGCTATATTTGAAGCTTATTTCGATTGTAATAATTTATTCAAATGGTAGGAAAGCTTGCATTAATTCCACCTATAGGGAATAAAGTGCAAATGCATAACCAAGAAGACTTTTAAGTCATTCACCGCAGGCTTTTAATAAATGAAGGTGTAATGTAGTAATAACTTTCATTTCAGGGATTTAGCCCATGAAATGGGACATCCATGGGCTGAATACTGGGAATTTCTTGGCTGTTTTATTGATCTTGCGGCACCGGAGGGAATTCAAAAAATAGAAGACTATCTGAGTAAAAAAGCTGAACAGGAAGGTGGAGACATTTATATCTGCAATAGATTCAGAAGTCCTCCACCAATTGGTAAGTGTAAAAGTAATTTAGAATCAAGGGAATTATAGCACAAAAATATTGTGTCCATTGTCCCAGAGCCAATACCAGCTCTTCCACATGAATGATATACTCCTAATTTGAGTAGGCCAATACATTAGCAACTAGCTGCACGGAGTTAATTGAGAATCCAGATGTTATTAATTGCACTAGACGCCATAGAAACAGCAACACTGTAATATTTCAGCTCCCCCATCCGCGTAATGTGAATAACTATTGGAGGCCAGCCAAGGGAAACAAGCAGATTCAATATCTAGCTGCTTGAACAGAGTGTGTCTCCACAAGGGGATAACAGCATCCAACCACACTGTGAATGAAGAGCTGGGGTGGGGTCTGCCGTTTCACTGGAGAGTCAACATTCTCAGCAGTCACTCTGAAGTTATGCCAATCACATATGTTGGCCTACTCCTGCTCATATGTAACAGTGTGGAAACTGCATTAAGGTGGTTTCTGCATTTCATGGTAGAATTTCAAACTTCAGTGAAAGAAAAGATTGCAAATATTTGCACCCCTAAGTAAACGTATATACCTAAAATACATTTGCCATTGTGTTTTTTTTTAAACTGAAATCTGCATCACCATCACCACCCATTGTTGCTCGGTGAGCTATATGTACTGGCTCACTTTGTCTAACCTTGTTCTCTGTATTATCTTTAATCTTTTATATTTTTCCTTTTCCAATCTCATTTTAAATTATGTAATCTCAACTGCATTAATCATTCTACCTATAACATTCAAGATTCTAATAGCTCCCTTTGTGAAAACCTTGCTTCCAATAATAATCTGCTTCTCATTATCTCACAAGCCAGATGGAAATAACCTTTCTCTCTTTATACAGGTATTTAAGATTTATTTTGAGACCTTTCTAAGATTAACTCCTTTAGCTTCCATTATTCTAATGAAAAGTTTAAAGCAGCATTTAATTAAGATCTGCATATTTCAAGCTTTTTGTGTTTATATAAGAATCTGTCGATGCAAATTTGAAATTTGTTCCATCAAACCATTCAAAAAATAAATCGTGAATCTTTTCAATTGCTGGCAGAGTAATTGTGACTGAATTTATGTAGATCCTTTACTAAAACCAAGGAAGCAGATTGGCCCATACAGAAGCAATGTATAATGCAATTTAATAAAGTCTACTGTAAAATATAGCTTTAATGTCTATTGTAAAACACATGCTCAATGCATATTCCCTAATTTCTAAATAAAGATCATATGTATTTTCTAGCGTATACAGTATGTACTACTGTTCTGAAGGGAAAAAGAATTCTCATGAAATAACAGGAAATTGGTTTCCTGTTTCAGTTCTCTGTGTAAGAAGTGGCAAAGTGGCTGAGTTGTTAGTACTGCTGCTTTACAACACCAGGGATCTGGGTTCGATTCCTGCCTCAGATGACAGTCTGTGTGGAGTTTGCATGTTCTGCCTGCATCTGTGTGGGTTTCCTCCAGGTGCCCCAGTTTCCTCCCATAGCCCAAAGATGTGCAGCTTAGGTGGATTAGCCATGGGAGGTGCAGGTTACAGGGATAGGGAGTGGGTCTGGGAGGGAAACACTTTGGAGGGTTGGTGCAGACTTGATGGGCTGAATGACCTGCTTCCACACTAGGGGTTCTATGATTCTAAACAGCTAGCCATGTTAAAGATACCAACATGCTGCAGAGGTTGCTACTTTCAAATCCATACCACTTTTCATTTTTAACATTATAAATAGCTACTAATAAAAACTTACTTCTGTGAACACAGACTCGACTGAAGTGCAAAGAAAAGAAATTTCAACTGTTAAAATACAAGCTACAAACGTTTATTTGAATTTTTTTTTTGCAACTGTGGCTATTTGTAAATTTTTAAAGGGCTGGCAGTTAGTACAGTGGGTTTGGAGCATTAACATGGATGAGGTTTATTACAAGGTTCTAATTACAGACCTAGTCAGGGGATAGGTTTACCTAACCCCTGGATTAAGGGTTTTAGGATTCTTTCAGTGACTGAAAATTGCAAACCTTAGCTATGGTGAAAGACATCCTGTAGAAGCACAGTGTTTCCACATAGAACAGAAATGGAATGAGGGCAGGTCAATTCAGTTGCTCCCTTAAAGCACTTGGTGGTTAGCTTAGTAATGATTAATTTCCTTCTGTTATTTTATGCTGTGTAGTTTCCATGGTGAAGTTTAAATTGTCTTATTCAAAAAATTAACAAAGGTGAAGAATGTTAATCTTCATCAATCATAAGTGCTTAGCATTTACAGCATAGAAATCAGCCCAACAGATTTGATGGTTTATCACCCCCACACAAGCCTCTTGACACTTTGTCTCATCCTGTCAACATTTCTTCTGATCCTTTCTCCCTCAAATACTTGACTTCCCCCTAAAAATATCCAAATTATTCACCTTAGCCATATCATGTGGTTGCGAGTTCCCCATTCTTATCGCTCTGATTTTTAAAAGGGAATATTGATGAGGAATAATAATTAAAGTCTTTATGCTGGAAAAATGCAATCAAAACTTATTATTTTCTCCTCCTACAGGTAAAACTAATAAGTACTGCAGCTCAATCTCTGGTACTTTTTTGGATGATGACCTTAGTTTAGAAGAATTAAAAAATAGACAAAATGCTGCACTGAAAGTCAGCATGTCAGTGGTTAAATCTGGAACCAGCTCTGGTGCCATTGAAGGAAATGGATGCCATATACTTCCTGTGCAGCGCTCAACAGACATTATTGATTCTACAAACAATCTAAATAAACCTGACATGGCGATCTCAGCCAATTTAAATGGGGTCTGTTCACCTGTTGGTACTGAAAATCCTAGAGGGCAATGTTCTCGTTCATTTACCATGTCTGGATCAAAAGATATCCTTTCTCCTGTTTCTAACCTCATGGCTGAATTTGAAAAACTTTCACTCTACGATGATGAAGAGAGAAATTTGCTTTCAGCGATGAATGAAGTAACTGGAGAGTTCATGGGCAGTAATGTGTCAGGATTGGTAGCTCAAGAAAAAAACTCTGTCTATGACCAGGATGTTCACTGTAGTAAGAGTGATCTAATTGAGAGTGATGGGGTGACTGAAAAAGAAACCAAGAACGAGAATCTGTTACTCACTCCCGACCCGAAGCAGTCTGTGATAGAAGATGGTGAAATCTCAGATTTATTGTCAATATGCACATCGAAGGTAGCAACTTTACAGCTCAAAAATCAGAAGAACTATGCACACAGTGGCAGCCAGGCCTATAGGACAGAGAGTTCTCCTACTTTGGAGAGGGAGGTTTTTGTACATTCTTCAACACAGGAATCCAGTGGATCTCAAGACCAATTGAACTCGAGGACCACTATGCATTTGGAGAATATCACCGGCAGATCCCCAGAAGACATGCAGCACCTTCTTCCCAAGCACACCCCAGGGTCTTTAAGAAGAGGATCCTCCAAGGGGATATTTCTGGTTGGGTAAGGAACTGATAATATATTAGACCATAAGATATAGGAGCAGAATTAGACTATTTGGCCCATCAAACCTGCTCCGCCATTCAATCATGTATTTTTCAACTCCATTCTCCTGCTTTTTCCCCATAATCCTTGATCCCCTTACTAATCAATAACCTATCTATTTCTGTCTTAAATACACCCAATGACTTGGCTTCCACAGCCCTCTGTGGCAATGAGCTCCACAGATTCACCATCATCTGGCTGAAGAAATTCATCCTCATCTCCATTCTAAAGTGTTGTGCCCTTGTGTCCTAGTCTCTCCTAGTGATGGGACCGTCTTCTCCTTGTCCATTCTATCCAGGCCTCTCAGTATTCTGTAAGCTTCAATCGGACTGCTCCTCATATGACAAGCCTTTTATCCCAGTTTTTGTAAATTTCCTCTCGACCCCCTTCAGTGCCAGCACATCCTTAGATACAGAGCCAAAAACTGCTCTCAATATTCCAAATGCACTCTGACCAGCCTCAACACTACATTTCTACTCTTGTATTCTAGCCCTCTCAAAATGAATGCTGACATTGCATTTGCCTTCCTAACTGCCAACTGAATCAGAATGTTAAGCTTAAGAGAATCCTGACCTAGGAACCATGTGCTTCAGATTTCCAGACTAGGTTTCATAAAAGAAACATCAAAAATTTACAGCACAGAATAAGGCGATTTGGCCCATTCTGCCTGTACTGGCAGAAATAACAAGTGTGATGGAATACTCCCCACTTGCCTGGATGAGTGCGGCCCCAACAACACTCGAGAAGCTTGACACCATCCAGGAGATAGCAGCCTGCTTGATTGGCACGACATCCACAAACATTCACTCCCTCCACCACCGACGTTCAGTAGCAGCAGTGTGTACTATGTACGAGATGCACTGCAGAAATTCACCAAAAATCCTCAGACAGCACCTTCCAAACTCACGACCACTTTCATCTAGAAGGACAAGGGCATCAGACGTATGGGAACATCACCACCTCCAAGTCACTCACCATGCTGACTTGGAAATATATCACTGTTCCTTCACTGTCGCTGGGTCAAAATCCTGGAATTCTCTCCCTAATAGCATTGTGGGTCAACCTGCAGCGGTTCAAGAAGGCAGCTCACCACCACCTTCTCGAGGGCAACTAGGGATGGGCAAGAAATGCTGGCCAGCCAGCGATGCCCATATCCCACAAATGAATAGGAAACAAGACTAAAATGATTTTGAGCTTAATCCCACTTGTCAGCTCTTGATTATAGGCTAGCAAATTATGACATTTTTGAATGTGTGTTCATGTATTTTTAAAAATGTCCTTTCCACCCATCCAGGCAGAGAATTCGCTCTGGGTGAAAATGTTTCTCTTTCGTTCCTGTCTAATCCTTTTACCAACTACTTCAAATCTGTGTCCCTGGAAATTCATCTCATGTGGTTGGGGGTAGGAGGTGCCAACGGAGAGAAGGAGAATGGGTCCTTCCTATTCACTCTGCCTTGCCACTTCATAATTTTACGTGTGTGAATATATGAATGAACATGCATTCTCTTACTGAAGTTATGGATTATGTGAGCAGGAATTTGGGCTTAATATTCTCCTATTATGTTGGAACACTGAGTCTGTATGTAGTGTTTGTAACTGCTACTCAACCCAGATTAGCAGGTTAATTTTAAAGTGAACGCTGACCACAGAAATTTTCTCAAATCAACTACAAAATGTTTCAGCAAGCGTGAAGTATGTTTTTACAATTTCTTTTGCTGGAAAAACAAAATATTGTCAATGTTCAATGTGGACTGTCAAGAACACTGGAAATGGAGTTGAAACTGAACAAAATGTATCCAGATAAATGGACAGCATTTCCCTGCTGACTTGGACTGATGGAGGAAAAGTCCAAGATTTTGCAAGGTGTGTTCACTGATGGAAATTTTAAAAATATAAAAACGCCATGATGGTGCTGTGGACGGTGGATTAAAATGAGATATTAGTGAGAACTTTATTTCTCATGTGGCCCTTGGTATTGTAAGTACAAGTAAAACACTCACTGAATATTGTGATGACAGGTGTCTGATTTATATATATTATCTTTTTTTTTTGTTAGAGTTTCAAATTTTAAACCAATGGCATATGAGTGTTGATCAGTTCTTGTGAAGGAGTTTGGAAATTATCTACGCCAGACATTCCAGAACGATGATTATTAAACCAATACCTCCTGGAATGTTCATGGAAATTTGTTTGTACTGAGGGAGTTTACAACCAGAGAGAGAACACTTTAAGTGATTGGCTTAGCAGCAGATGTTTTCTCAAAAGTTTAGTTCAAAAACTTTTGTGCAATTCAAAGGAGACTTGACTGGGGTCAGAAGCAAATATAGGACTTCGCAGAAAAGGAGATTGTTCAGTGCCATTAAGAAAATAGGTTGTTTTAGATTGTAGTTTGTGAAACTTGCAGAACAGGACTGTTTAGTTAGAAATCTGCATTGGTTTTTCAAAGCTGAGAAAGTCTAAGATCTCCATTGCGTGGGTGTCCAAAGAAAAGGGTTCACTGTTCACAGAACTATAAGTGAGAAGACACAATTAAGTCAAACTTACAGATTTGACAGGGAAGGCGAGTGTTTCTGGATTTTGAGTATCTGTTCGTTTTGATGTTAAAATCAAAACTGCAACCTTGTGTCTGTTTCAGTGAAAGACTGCCTGTTTAAAGAAAAATCAAAGTATGATCTATCAAGCCGGATTTCATTTGAGTTGTGACCTAATGCAGTAGTAACATCAGCTGGGAACATAAACATGTTTACAGTGAATAGTGTTTAATTCCTCAGCACTGACTGTGCTAATTCTGATTTAAGCAAATAGTTTGCCAGAAAAATCAAATATTTGGCTGCAATTTTAAAGTAGTGATTTAATCTGGACTAGAGCTCAATTGTTACCAATTTATTCATGGAAGTATTTTCTTTATTTAGGTATTTATAATAGCATTCTCCCACTGTAGGAGGAATGGATTTTTTCAATGCAAATTATATCAAGTAATAAATAATTTAAAAAAAAATTTCCTGAGCCACTTCCCTCAATTTGGAACCAGTCATAATGAAAACTTCATTCCTGGTTCGTAATGAGTTACTGATCTGAGTCCAGTTAAGTCTTTCCACTTGGCTTGAGCTCTTTGGGGCGGGGCAGGAGAAACATCAGACCAGGTTTCAGCTTTGTCTTCCTGTGCATTTACTCTTCCAGGAAACTGGTACAGGTCTATGTTATCAGGCCTATATATGATGCCTTGAAGAATAAAAGAATGTTCTTAAACACCTGGAGTGTTGTGGTTTTAAATTGTTTAGAGCCAATAAAGTTACTGGTTAACATTGAAGCATATACAGTTCTGTTTCTTTCCCTCCCAGAGATGGACCAACGAAGCTTGACAGTGATGTTTTAGCTGCATTAAATGGTGTTGATATTGATCCTCAGATGTTCCCATGCTTAAGTCAGTGGAAGAGCAGAATGCAGTTCTACTCTCCGTCAGAAATGCAGAGGTGGGTTTTGAAAGCAAAGAAAACCTCACACACTGAGTTGGAGGAAGATCTTATTACGGTGGCTTAATCCTTTTGATATCTTCAAAATTTGTAACTAATCTGTACTGCTTTAGTATATCTGATGATATGATGATGCCATTGCCAAGGAGGTTGTAAAAGTGTATCTTGTTGAGTTTGTACAGAAAAAAAGTCATGAACTGATGTGTTTTTCCTGTACATTTGTAATTTCTACTTGAAATATCACTTTTTTTCCATATTATTCTTGGAAAGTGAGTGAGTCTGATGCAACTCAATACTTGTCTTAAGATAGTAATGGCTAGCCTTCAGTTCTGGATTTTTTTCAATGGGCATTAAAAGAAAACCCCAACATGTGAACTGGAATTGAGTGCAGGGCAGACCAAACCTGCTGGTGATGTTCCCACCTTGCAGGACATTAGTAAACTTTTTTTTTAATCATTTGCTGTCTTTGGTAGACACTTTTATTTCTTGCTGCTGCCATCCTAGACCAGATTATCTGAATTCCGTTTTAATTCTTAACTTGGTAGTCTTTTGGATTTTCAATCTCTGAGTGACACAAGTAAGTACTAAAACCAAGCATTGCCTAACTCAACTGTATAGTACATGGAACTTAACTATCAGATTCTCTCTGAAAGCTCAGTATCAAGTCATACAGATCAAAACTTCAGGTTCAACGCTGACTTTGCCCAGGAAGGAGAATGGTCCTGGTTTTGAATGCTGTCTGTTGGAAAGTTTTGCCTGTGTGACATTCAGGCAGAATTGGGTAATCTTTGACTGCCCAGGATCAAGCAATCTGCTGACTTTCATGGTTTAGGCTCAAGGTGCTAGAACAGGGTTTCCCAGAGTGGGTTGAGACCTACAGTGAGATTGGCTGCCAAAAGTTTGGGGTTACAAGCTAAGGCAGCACTAGCTTCATGAAACTTGGACTGAGTATTAACAACTGTGTTGCCTCTTTAAATCACTGCGGTTTTTTTAATAGTGGGAATGGCCTAACAGGTGAATCCTTGAGCCTGAATGCAGTATTGCAAAACACCTGTGGCAGAGGAAGTGATTTTCATGTTAAAATTCTGTGGACTAAACCAAATGTTGTTACGATATCCCTAGTTCTCAGGGCCATTGTAGTCTCCAAGTGCCAAAATGGGGTCACAGGCCAAAAGTTGGGAAGCACCATGATTGAATTGCTGGCGCCTATCCATCTGTTTCCCAATGCTGTCACCACTTCCAGCAGAGCATAAGAAAAGAAATTATCTAAAAGAGAGAAACAGTCTTTTGTGTTTTGAGCAGAATGTGTTGAGAAACATGTGTTTTACATGAGTTATTGTAACCCAAGCATTGCCAAAAGGATTTAATTAAAACATATCAAATATTTGGTATAGAATATGTTACTTTGAGCATTTTGTTTCTGAGGCTATATATTTAAGATTTGCACCATTGTTTTAATGGTCCTCCAGTGGAGATAGCTGTGTATTCCAGTACAGCAACCAGCATTACAGTTTTTGTTGGGCAGAAAATTAGAATGCAATGTTTATGTTAATCCTGGTCCAAGTATGGCATTTTATGGTTATTATAGATGTTCCCCTGGGAACTGAACTGTTATGATGAACAGCAAATGCTGGATACAGATTGTTTCTGTTTAATGTTGAACAGTGCGACGTTTTGTGTAAGCATTGAACCATTTTACAGTAAAGTTATTGGCAATAAACCTGTAATGCTTTTGTATTACTTTCTCAAAGTAATCAAAATTATACCGCAAATAATTTTATTGTGTACAGAAAGAAGTGTGGTGTTTTGGCATCATTCATGAGCTATTTAAACCCACTTAAACTGAGGTTCCTTCTGTCTTTATGCATTTCAGAGGACAGGAATTCCAACAGTGTTGAGTGTTAGTTTTAGATCACATGCGCAAATTCTTAATGAGCATGAACAACTTGTATTCCCTCTAATACCGGTCGTGCACTTGAGGCCCTGAATAAAACCTGAAGTCTTCCAATCAGACAGGGTGGAAAATGTAGAGGCAAATCACATGTAGTCCATTGGCCAGTATTTACATAAAGTCATGTTTAGAATTTATAAAGACTAATCGTAAATACTTTAAAATTATTTACCCTGCAATTTGGCTGTTCTGATTTCTTTACCTGCATGCCCTCCACCCTAGCAGTACTGTGTTACAGCTCTGAATCGCTGTTTATAAAATACTTAGTCTGTTCTACCAAATCTGTCATGTTTGAGTAAAGTCATTGAAGGCAGTAGTTTAATTCAGCTAACTACTTTTTCATATGCGTAATATGTTGCTACCCTAAAGATGGTTGGTGCAGTGGGAGAACCTCCTCAATAACATACAACTGATCACTGCCATTTCCTCTAATGTATGTGGGATATCGGCCAAGGCTATCTGCAGTTAGGCAGTTTTCACCTTGCGGTTCTAGTTGTAAGTCATTTCTGATGAGCAAAGTACCTTATCATCAACCCTCAAAGTAGTCAACTCTTTTAGTAATAAATACAAGATGGCAGTAATACTGGTATACTGTACTAATGTTTATGGAGTTTGTTCTGCAAAATGCTATGTACATGACTGAGCTCTCGGTAAAGCCTGGCAAGTGGATAAGTTGACATGCACTCGCTTTCACAATCTTTTTATTTGTTTGTTCTTGCAGTTGGCCAAGCCCTGCTATACTAAAAGGGAGACCAAAAATGCAGTCCATTGCCCAGAGTTCTCCATGCAGCCCTGGTCTCTCCATTCATGGGAGATCTAGTCCACTGTGCCACAGTCCAGGAAAGTTTGGGAGTTCTCCTTACTCCGAGTTTGGAAGCCCAGGGCGATATAGTCCAGCCTATGCCAGCCATATCCAGGTGTTGCGACTTCTGCACTTATCTGAATCATCTGAGCTCTAACATTTGCTGTTGTGAAACCATTATGTTGGCCCATTTTAGAGGAGGAACCAATTCTATATTTTAAAAAAAAAGGTAGTTTCCTAAATATGTCTAAAATGTACAATGGCTGTTTCATTGTTAATGTATTCTTTGATTCTTTCGGTGTAAATCAGTTTTCATTGCAGTCCCTTATTGCTTGCTGTATTATTCCAAGTTCCCCGTTCCCTGTTTCTCTAATGAATGTTAACCCTGATTTTTCTACCATCCCTTCATCCAAATGTGAATACGTTACAACTTCTTTTATGCCATGCTGTAATAAAATGTTCCCTATTTGAACTTTCCCGAAAATAGGAATAGGAGAAAAAGTAATTTAACTTTTCTGAGGACTTCATGACCAAGGCAGCTCTGAAGATTGAACAGGATCTTGGTCTAGGCTGATGATGTTAGTAACACTCCCAATTATGTATTTTTTTTTCCAATTTAATTTCTGTGAAATTTCTGTAAGATTCCACTTATTTTGGGTGGGGGGGGGCAGTGGGTGTTGGATTGAAGTGATGCAGAGGGAGAATAAATTAACTTGGCTTTGTTTGTTATTGCTGGGAAATACATCTGTGGGTATGTTACTGTACATTATACTGCATTGAACTGAAATGTGCTACAGAAAGCAAGTTACTATAACTGATGTGTAAAAAGGCAGAAAACTTCTGTGTTAAACATGTGAAGAGAGAAAATAAGGTACTGATGTACAGCAATGAATCAGTCTCCCTGACACCTTGTTTGCATTGGTCATTAAGTATTCTCAGAATTGTATTAAAAATTGTTGCAAGAAGATTACATCTGTGACTTTTGCAAGCTTTTTAGTGCCTTTTTTAAAAGTACTTTTTAATTGAGCTATGGACTAGTATTACTGTTGCCTTTAATGTAATTAAATGCAGCATGTAGGTACGGGATGACTGGATAATTTCTAGAGACCATCTACTGTTCAGCCCCACATTGTTATAGCACAGATTCCTAGGACACAATGCTAACCTGAAAGCACTTTTCTTGTCCTCATATAAAGTGGTTTTACACTGTTGCTCCTGCACCCATAAGTGGCAGTAGATTGGTCCTCTGGAATATATGAAAATGTCTGACCTTATTGCCTCTGACCTTTCAGACTGCCCTCTGGGATGTAGCATGTATTTATGGTACATTTCTTACTGTGTAAATGTGAAATGATGACTGGAGAAAAAAATAAAGAAAAATGCATAAAATTAAAGCATTTTAATTGTTATAAATGGAGTTTCACATTTTTTAAAGCTGTTGAATAATGTATGAGAGTTCAGTATGCAAGTGCAAGTTGATGAATAGCATTGAATAAGTTTAGTTTTGTGTGTTATCAGAAACGTAGGAAATTAAATTGAACAAGTGACTTGTAAAATTTTATATTGTGGGTTTATCTGTATCCTGGTTTGCTCACTTCTTATGAAGTGCTTCCAACCTGAAGTGTA
Organism: Rhincodon typus; assembly: GCF_021869965.1. Taxonomy (NCBI): domain Eukaryota; kingdom Metazoa; phylum Chordata; class Chondrichthyes; order Orectolobiformes; family Rhincodontidae; genus Rhincodon; species Rhincodon typus. The sequence goes on along the minus strand of NC_063355.1, from coordinate 41,860,642 downwards.
GTATTGATGCTGTTGTGATTTGGTTAATTTCTCACTCATTGGCTTCAAGGTACTGTACTTGCCAGTTGATGAAAAACAGGAGGTTCATTCTCCCCTACCTGTGGTTAAAATGAACTTAGAAATTTAATAAGTGACCTAGTGTAGGTAGAAATTTAATAAATATTTCTGTACGGTGAGTTCCTTTTCTTTTTTTAAAAGACAGGTGTAATTAGTGGAACTATGGGACAGAAAGCACCTTTGCTGACAAGTTGCCTGTTTCTAATGTTTATAAGTCTTCAGCTGATCTGTGCAAAGAATTCTTAAGCAGCAGATATTCTGTAACACAATGAATTATTGTTGATTGTTGTTGAGAACAAAATGGTATTAAATAAAACAGTATATTAAGAAATTGGAGATAGGATTTTTTTAAGATGTAACTTCTACCTAGAACGATGTTTCGATAATTACTGCAAGACACTGGTGTGGTGACCATGAAATTAGATTACTTATCTTCATGTAAGACTAAGTAGTACACATTCTCTCTTGAACAGTACTGAATTTGGAAAATAAAGTTTTGTTTGCTTTCGAAAAAAAGCCAAAACAATTGCATCAATTCAGGTTCTCTGCCCATCTTAAAAAGATGATCTCATTGAGAGCACCTGCATACAGGCCATGTTGATGATCCAGCTTAGTTCAGTTCCTGTTTTGGCCACAGTGGAATTCCTACTCCATCTATCTGGGCACTTGCTTTACTCTTTAAGGTTGACTAGTTTGTAATCCAGTCCTTTTACTAAAAGAAAGCTAGGCAATTCAAATTTACCCACAGTACGTAGAAGTGCCCTGTTGAAGAATTTTTGATTGGGCTGTACTGAATCTCTTTTAATGTGCAAACAACTGGTTTGAATGACCAGAATCAATTTGAGTCGTTAAGATGAATTAATCCTCAATGAAAACCTCTTCCCCGTGAGATGGTTATAAGGTAAGGTGTTTTCTGTATTCAGACCATTTGACAGTTGAAGCTAGTTTTTAAACTAGATCTAAGATTAACTGCTTCCTTACCCTTCCTGTACTTGGGTAAGATTGGTGACTTCTGGCTTTACCAAAGAGGTATAATGCACATTGATTTTCATATCACTTGTTACATAATTAAGCTTTTTTTTAAACCTCTCTGCTAAACTTCCATTAGTTTTAATCCAGCTCTTGTTTTTGTGTTCTGGCATTCGTGGAATTTAACTGGACAAGAAAGTTTCATACTCCATATCTTTAGTTCAGAAGCCCTAGCATCCTATTATGGCTTGAAGAGGGGCTTGGTCTGCCTGTGGATTATTGTAAGTTCAATTAGCTGAGATCACCTTTTTTCACTACCAGCAAATTATCAAAGGGAGGTTTCTCCTACAGCTTGGGCCGGAGGGGGTAAGTTGTGGTCCTTGAAGGAGGAGGACATCTGGGATGTCTGGGTGTGTTGAAGTTGATAACCTGTTCAAGCTCCTCACGGGAGCACAAGGTAGCACCGATACAGTCATCAGAGGCATAGGGACTGTTCCATGTATCCTTTGAAGAGGCAGGCATAGCTTGAACCCATACAGGTGCCCATAGCCACTCCTCCAACTTCCTACAAACTAAAGGAAAAGTTGATGAGGGTAAGGACAAATTCTGTTAAGCAGATGAGGGTGTTGTTGGAGGGGGACTGGTTGGGCCTGTGGGAGAAAAAGTGGAAGGCTTTTAGGTCCTCTGCTTGGGGAATACTGGTGTACAGGGACTGGCTATCCATTGTGAAGATGAGGTTTTTGAGGGCAGGGGAACTGAAAGTCTTGGTGGAGGGGTGGGTAGTGTCCCAAATGTAGGTGGGGAGTTCCTGGACCGGGGGAAAAGACAGGTCAAGGTAAGCGAAGATAAGTTCAGTGGGTAGGAGCAGGCAGACCAGGTTTGTGGTGTTTAGGAAGGAGATAGAACTGGGTGGTGCAGAGTTGGGCAACAATCAAGTGGGAGGCCTCCTGAGGTGATGCTTATTGATGGTTTGGTATGGGGGGGTGGGGTCATAAGTGAGGGGTAGGAGGCGGTGTCAGAGAGTTAGTGCCTGGCCTCTGTGATGTAGAGTTCGGTATGCCATACCACTACTGCCCTTCCCCCACCTCCCTCATCACAGGTTTGATGGTGAAGTTGGGGTTGGAGTGAGTGAGTGGAACAGTCCCTCTTCTGCTGTTACACTGGCACCATCCCTCACCTCTTCCTCTGCTACATTGCTCAAGCTCCTCATGGGAAGCTCAGTTATAGTCCATCAACTGTACTAACACTCGAATTCACCTGGACCATCTCCAATACCTCCCTCCCCTTCCTGGATCCCTCTGTCTCCATCACCGGTAACTGTCTCATTTATCTCAAACCTACCAATTTCCATAACTATGTTGACTACACTTCCTCTCACCCACTTTCCTGCAAGGCTGTGACCCCTACTCCCAATTCCTCCACCACATCCACTCCCAAGCTGGAGCACTCCACTCCCTGACATCCCCCCCCCCCTTAGTTGATCCAAAAGGCCCTCAACTGGATTTCTTGCATTTCCCACACCTACCCCCACCCCACCAACTTCCTACATTCAGGACATCATGCTCTGCCACCTGCAATTTGACCCTACCACCAAAGTGATATTTCCCACTCTCCCCACCTCTTTCGTAGGTTCCACTCTATGTACCCACCATTCCATGACTCCCTCATCCACTCCACACTCCCCACCAACACCACCACATTGGCACCTTTTCCTGCAACTGCAAGATGTGCTACACCTACCCCTATGCCTCCCCCCTCACTTTCATCTGAGGCCCAAGACAAACTTTCCATATCTGACAGGTATTCACACGTACATCCTCCAACCTGGTCTACTTTATCTGTTGCTCCCGAAGTGGCCTCCTCTACAATCAGTGAGACCAAGCACAGACTTGGTGATGTTTCGTGGAGTATCTACACTCTGTATGTGATAATCGACAGGACCTTTTGTACACTAACCATTTTAATGCCTCCTCCAGTGCCACGATGACGGAGGAACAACCTCACTCCACCTTGGGAGCCTAGAGCCTGAACGTAAAATTCACCAGTTTCAAAATCTCCCCACCCTGGCCGCATCCAATGTCCAATGTCCAATCCCCATCTCCTTGACCTGACAACCTGTCCATCATCCCACCTACCTTCCCCTTTCCCTGTCCTGACCCAAAATGTCAACTCTCCTGGTGCCTGACCTGCTGTGTGTTGCTCCAGCTCCATACTGTATTGATTGACTTCAGCATCTGCAGTTCTTGCTATCTCCTTGTAGTTGCACACCACTTACGTAACAAACCATTCCCTGTGACTTACTTCAGGTTTTTCACAGCCATGGGTCAAGTTGCACCAGAGTGATGTAGAGCTAGCTGGTAATCTCAGTTTGGAGTAACTGTGGTCAAGGTTTTCTGTAAGTAATGCTGTTGGCAGATTGTTAAAGCCCAGAAACTTCTTTCAACTCCAATGAAAGAATTAACCTTTACTTGTCAAAGAACTCTTCATTCTAGTAAACTTATTAAAACCACATCCATAAATTGAAATAAGGATATGAAAGTTACTGGTTGTGATCTTTCAATCACTGTGCTTGTTAATAACACATCTATTGCTACATGACAACAGTTTGTTAAAAACCCTTTATTTGCAGAGCCCTGTAATGAATTTAAAATTGCATTGATGTAGCCTGGAAAAAAAAAATTGATACAATCAGTAAACTGCTTAATGCAAAACATGATACAAGTTCTATAGCTTGATCACCAATTATCAAGTATAATGATTTGTTTTGTACAACTTATATTCAACCCTCCCACCAAAGCTGTGCCTATTTCAAAATTAATTCATTGGTTCTGAAGCAATCTATGATGTGCAACAAAGATAAAAATTCTTTCACTTACAGTTCAATGGATGGAAGTTATCCTATTTCATACATGCTTTAATAGCCTGTTCACCTACAGAGGTATCACAACTGAATCCACCATACTAGCCATGACTGACGGAGGGTCAGATTCATAACAACTGTTCTCCCCTCTCCTGAGCAGTACTGACTGAGGTCACCTGCCTGCACAAGCAAGCAAGGGCTGCTGCTAGACTTCGCTATGCAATGAGCCAGGAAGAATGACATATCTCATGAACCATACGCAAGACACTGTGTGTATTGGGTCTTACATACAATATCTGCAAGAGAAAAGTGATTCTTTTACAGACTAAACAAACCTTTAAACTGAGAATCATTTGAAATTTTAAAAAGCAAGTTACTTCTACAGTGATAATGACACTCAGGACCAGACTTTGCATCTCCCTCCAAGTTAAGTTTACTATTTCTCAACAAGGTTATAATGAGGTAAGGGAGTGAAAGCGAAGAGAAACATACTATGGCACAGGCAGAGACATCATTCAAGTGTGTCATCAGCTTAAAATGAATCAACATTGATTGATTAAATTCCACACACACACTCGTACAACCTGGATTCAGGGGTGTGATTAGAAAATTGGGAAAAAAAAAAGTTAATAAAAATCTAACTTGTTGTAAACCGACATGGTAACAACTGATATCATTTCAAGTATTAGACAACATTTTGCACTGTAACATGAAGCACAAGATTTTGAAAATAACAAGCAGCAGCTCTGTTCTAGCGACTTAATTTGTCAGGAGGCATGAAGCCTGTGTCTCCTAATGTTCGGAGTGCAACCCTCCCATTAGGGTGGATGGTAAGCCAGGTGATGCTGCCATTGTTGAGACACATCCTCAGCCATCCTTCTGGAGGAAACTGCAAAGCTCTACAAAGAGAGAAAAAACATGGATTACTAGAAAATGTATTAAACCTTGGGGAATCTATAAAGTTGTTACAAAATAGATCATTCCATCATAAAGTCATAAGTGGGGATGTTCTCTAATGATAGCAAATTGTTAACCATTTAAACTACTTAGTGATTGCGCTTCTACTGTTCTCTGATGTAGAGAATTCCAAATATTCACAGCCCTGAGTAAAAGAATTTCTCATCTCAATTTTAAGAGGTTTTTCTTTATTTTGAAAGTATCCCCTGGTTCAAGACTCTCCAACCCGCATCTGCATCTGCATCTATTGATTTATTAACTACATCCACCCCTTCAATTATTTTGACTGAAAACAAGAAAATGCTAGAAATCAGTGGTCAGGCAGCATCCATGGAGAGAGAGCAAGCTAACGTTTGGAGTCGAGATGACTCTTCATCATAGCAGAGATAAAAAGATATCTAGACTTGCTGTCTCTCCACGGACGGTGCCTCACCTGCTGTGATTTCCAGCACTTTTTGTTTCCAGTAGATTCCAGCGCCTGTAGTAATTTGCTCCTCCTTTAATTGTTTTGTAGGTTTCAATTCGATCACCCCTCATTCTGAGACTCTAGAAAATGTGGGTTCAGTTTCCCCAACAGAAATTACTGGCAAAACTCAGCAGGTACGGCGATGTGTGGGAAGAAGGTAGAGTTAACATTTCAAGTCCAGTGACTTTTCAGAGACCCGCTGAGTTTTGCCAGCTGTTTCTGATTCAGACCTCCTGCATCCACAGTCTTTTGTTTTAGTCCAGTTTCCCCAATCTCTTTTCATAATGCAGTCCCATTATCCTAGAAGAAAAAGTCTTGTTGCATTCCAGCTATACAATATTATACTTCCGAAGGCAAGGGAGACAAAAAACTGCATGTAGTATACCAAAGGCTATAACACTTTGGTATGCCTTTACTCAAATGCTTTTTCAATAAAAGGCCAATATTTTGAAGAGGATTGATTAAGACAGAGCAGTGGACATGATCTATATGGACTTCGGTAAGGTGTTCCACAAGGTTAGATCACATGGAATACAGGGAGAAGTAGCCATTGGGATACAGAACTGGCTTGAAAGTAGGAGACAGGGATAGTGGTGGAGAATTGCTTTCGGACTGGAGGCCTGTGACCAGTGGTGGGTCCACTGCTTTTTGTCATTTTACATAGGAGGTATGGTTAGTAAGTTTGCAGATGACACCAAAACTGGTGGTGGTGTGGTCAGCCAAGGGGGCTCAGAGTACAACAGGACTTTGATCAAGAGGGCTGAGGAGTGGCAAATGGAGTTTTAATTTAGATAAATGTGAGGCGCTGCATTTTGGAAAGGCAAATCATGGCAGGATTTGTACACTTTATGGTAAGGTCCTGGGGAGTGTTGCTGAACAGAGAGACCTTGGAGTGCAGTTTCATAGTTCTTGGAAAGTGGAGTCCCAGGTAGACAGAATAGTGAAGAAGGCGTTTGAAATGCCTGCTTTTATTGGTCAGTGTATTGAGCATTGGAGTTGGAAGGTCATGTTGCAGCTGTACACGACATTGTTTAGACCACTTTTGGAATACTGCATTCAATTCTGGTCTCCCTGCTAATAGGAAGAATATTGTGAAACTGGAAAGGGTTCAGAAAAGATGTACAAGGATGTAGCCAGGGTTGGAGGGTTTGAGCTATAGGGTGAAGCTGAACAGGCTGGGGCTATTTTACTTACAGCATCAAAGACTGAGGGGTGACCTAATAAAAGTTTATAAAATCATGAGGGGTGCAGATCAGGTGCATAGCCAAGGCCTTTTCCCCAGGGTAGCAGAGTCTAAAACTAGACAGCATAGGTTTAAGGTGAGAGGGGAAAGATTCTATTCTCTATGACTCTATTCCATTAGCCTTCCTAATTGCTTGTTGAACTGTGTGTCAGCAATCAGTGACAATTCAATGACGACTCTCAGGTCCCTTTGTAGATCTACACTTTTTAATTGTTTACTATGCAAGATAAATACTCTGCACATCTGTTCCTCCTACCAAATTGTATATTCACAACTGTCCACATTATATTCCATCTGCCATATTCTTGCCTACTCAGCAAGTCTTTCCAAATCCGTTACTTTGGATCTTCGTCACAACACATTCCCACCCAGCACTGTATCTTGGAAATCTTACATTTGGACCCCAGATCCAAATCATTGATACACATTGTGAACAACTGGGGCCCTAAGTACCTCGTCCTTGCAATGTCCCATTGGACAGAGCCGACCATTGAGTCATTCTCACAATATTATTACTGTTTCTGCTCATTGGCCAATCTTTAAATCTGTGCCAGTGCATTACCACTACTCCCTGTACTTTAATTCTACTAACTAACCTCCTGCGGGAAACTTTATCAAAGGTCTTTTATATTATGTCCACGGACTTCCCTTTATCAATCCTTTTAGTGACACCCTCAAAAAAACTCCAACATGTTTGTCAAACACAACTGCTCATTCAAAAGTCCATGCAGTCTGATTAGTCAAATCATTACTTACATTAATACAAACAGATGATGTGTTGCACCATAAGATTATGCTATTAACCTAGCAATTCAAGGGAGCTGGACACAGACAGGAGTTCAAATACTTTCCAGGCATTTGGGGAAATTAAATGCAACTAATTAACTAATACTGGAATAAAGTTAGTACCAATAGTAATAATCATGTAACTATTGGATGGGCATTAAAAACCCATTCCTTAATGAAGGAATTCTGCTGTTCTTACTTAATCTGACTTACAGACGACTCCAGACACACAGCAATGTGTCTGACTCTCAGCTGTCCTCTGAAATGCCCTAACAAGCCCAGTCAACTATGTCAAAGATAGGCAGCTTAACACCACCTTCTCAAGAGCACTTAGGGATGAACAATAAATGCTGGTCTTACTACTGTTGCTCACATCCTATGAATAAATAAGACAAAATCAAGCAAAGCTGTTTGTACTTAAGTGAGTTCTTCTCTTTCACTTTGGTAAGTCTGCAATGTAGCTGTGATATTTTGATGTTAGCCTTGATGCTCCCAGCTCTGTCGGGTGCGGTTTTAAATCCCATTCCAGATATTTGAGCACATAACGTAGGTGGTTAGTACAATACAGAGTCAGTTCTGCACTGCTTTTTCCGGTGATAATGTTAAAATTAAGGTCTGTCTGGTTACCATTCCTTCCACCAGAAACAGTTTCTCAATTAATCTCCCCATGATTTGAGCAACTCCATTAAATCTCCCCTTAACCATTTTTGCTGAAAGGAAAATAATCCATTCTTGTCCAGTTTCTTTATAGAACTGATCTCAACCCTGTCATTTCTCCAAAACAGAATTTTTTCAAAAACTCTAAGCATCACTGAAACGAGTTACCAAGAGTGCACAGGCAAGACTTTTCATTTCCAACAGATTTTGACACTGGTAAATATTAAATGAATTTGCAAACATTTGTGATTATCATATTGGTGTTATACTGAATGGAATGTGGACTTGATGCTCTAATAGCTACTTGGAAATACACTACCGGGTATAAGACCTCTACATTTTCCCCAGTTATAACAAAATATTGAATAAATACCTGCAAACAAAATAACGGATAACATTTGCATGACAGACAATGATCTCATAACTATCGTTCTCTTGCTTCAGATCAGCTCTGTGAATGTAGCGTCGGAAGGCAGCTTCGATCCTTGCACCATCTTCGTGATACTGCTGAGTACATTTGAAAAATATGTAAGTCACTTTAGATACTGTCTGGAAAGTACCACCATCTGGAAATTATAGACATATTGGCAAAATCCATCTCTGAACTGTAACGTGGAAATATATCACCATTCCTTCATTGTTGCTGGATCAATATCATGAAACTCCCCTTCTATCAGCAATATGGGGGTGTAATATCTCAACAGCAATTACATTAACGCACGATGAAATACGTATTTTAGATTAACAAATGTTTCAAACAGAATTTTGATGGCAGTCATAACCTGCTCTTTCTCCAAGTTATCTCTAAAGGAATCAGAACACAGTTTTTTTTAAGATTATTTGTTCAGAGGATGTGGGTGACACTGGTTACGCCATCATTCATTGACCATCCTTAATTGTCCTGCAGAAGATGGTGATGAGTTGCCTTCTTGACCCACTGTAATCCATTGGGTGTTGGAATACTTCCAGTGCTGTTTGGAGGGGACTGCCAGGATTTTGACCCAGTGACAGTGAACAAACAATGTTGTATTTCCAAGTCAGGACGGTGGGTGGATTGAAGGGGAAAGAGCAGGTGGTGGTATTCCAATGCATCTGCTGTCTCTCTCCTTCTACATGGTAGAGAGCAGAGGGTTCCAAAAAAAGTGGACTGTTTTATTGAGATTGTTGAGTGTTGTTGGAGCTTCACTCATCCAGGCAAGTGAACAGCATTCCATCAGACTCCCAACTTTGCTTTGTCGATAATGATATGTTGAGTCTCACTGTGGGAAGACTGGCATTTTGCTGTGACCTGAATTTAGTTTGACTCAAACAGATACAATTTAAAACCAACTCTTCCAATGGGAAGCAAGCACAGACATAAACATTGAATTTGGCTGCAGTCATCCAATCATCAGTCCAGAACACAAAACTGTTCTCACATACTTCAACCTCGTAAACAGAGAGAGGCAAGTTAGTATCACCAGAGCAGAACACAGCCGCAGTAGACTCTTTTAGCAATACTGTAGCTTTCAATGTATCGAAAACGAAAAGCATTCACCATTTACCAATCCAGACACCCATCTCCTATAGAAACAGCAAGGATCGAATTGAACGGCAGAATAGGGCTGAATGATGTACTTCTGTTCCAATTTTGTGCGAAGTAGTTTTGGGTTGAAGGAGTGAGTTATAACAATATTCTTAGGATCAACATGGCTCCTTAACAGCAGGAAGTTCATTTTAAAAAAAAAAACTTGCTAAGTCACTCCTATCTATAAATGAAAACCAAACTATATTCAAACATTAAATTCACTGGACAGCATGTAATCTTGTGATTTCCACTGGCACTTCTCAACAGAAGCAGTTTATTGTAAGTTACCTTTAGCTTCATTCTTACCATAGCTTCTGGTTTCCAATGGCTGACTGGTGGCACGGGTTCAATTGGTGCTCCTTCTCTCAGTAAGTCGCAACTCATCATTTCCAAACCTAGAACCACAATGCTCACAAATATAAATGCCACATCCAATCAGTACATTAAATACACTAATTGCTTATTACATTGATCTATTTCCCCATTCCCCTCTATTGCTACACATGAACGTTCTTCTTTATTGCCTCAAAGATGCAAATGAGATCAGTGATCTGCCACAGAAGGAATTCATCAAACCAAAGCCACACACAATACTGTCACCATGGTTTCACCAGACAATAGGGCAGCTGTCTCATTAGAAAGAAATGACTGGTGGTGGTTTAACCTGAGGGAGAGGATGAGGAGAGTCCTTCATGGTAACCTTAGCTGGTGCGAGAATTGAACCCACACTGCATCCTAATCCAGCCGTCCAGTCAACCTAGGTACCCAACTTCTTCCACACACAGTATTTCTATTCGTATCCCATTCCTCCATCATATTTTTTGCACGATACTTTAATTTGTAATCCTTGTTTTACCAAGGAAGAAGATGCAACCAAAGCCGTAGTAAAAGAAGTTTTTAAAAAAAAAAAAATCAAAGCAGAAAAGGACTGACTGTTTGTTTCTAAAGTTGGTAAGTCACCAGGACCGGATGGGATTGTGAAAAAGAATGACTTACATCATGTCTGTTGTTTTCACCACCATGTCTTAAAGTACTTTACAGCCAATGAACTTATAAAGTGTAGCAAAATTGCATGCAGCAGGTTTCCACAAACAGCAATGTGGTAATGAATAGATAATCTGCTTTTGTGAAGTCAATTTTTATTATTTGTACAGGGAACGTGGGGGCATCACTGGCTAGGTTAGGTTTCATTGTCTAGTTGTCCAGAGAGCAGTTAAGAGTAAATCACATTCACTCATGCCACATATAGGTCAGATCAAGTAAGGATGGCAGATTTCCTTCCCATGAGACATTAATAGGTCAGATTTTTTTTTACAACAAGTGACAATGATTACATGGTTTACATTAGGCCAGCTTTCTTAAAAAAAAAAATTCCAGATTTTTATTGAATTCAAATGGCAACCGGTGTCTAGTGGAGTACTGTAGGGGTCTGTGTTGTGACCACAACTATTTACAGTATACATTGACGATTTGGATGAAGGAACTGAGGATATTTTTGCTAAATTTGCAGATGACACAAACATAGGTGGAGGAACCGGCTAGGAGAGTCGGCAGATAAATGGCAGATGGAACATACTATGGGGAAATTGGGAGGTTATTCACTTTAGTAGGAAAAATAGAGGCATAGACTATTTTCTAAATTGGGAAGGCTTCGGAAATTTTAAGCACAAAGGGATTTGGGAGTCCTCATTCAGGATTGTCTTAAAGTTAACATGCAGGTTCAGTTGGCAGTTAGTAGGGTAAATGCAACGTTAGCATTCATTTCAAGAGGGCTAGAACACAAGTGCAGGGACGTACTGCTGAGGCTATGTAAGGCTCTGGTCTGACTGCATTTGGAACACTATTTGGGCCTTGTATCAAAGGAAAGATGTGCTGTCATTGGAGGGGGCCCAGAGAAGGCTTACAAGAATGATCCTGGAGATGAAGGACTTGTCACATGAGGAGCAATGGAGGTCTCTGGGTCTGTACTCCATGGAGTTTAGAAGGATGAGGGGGATCTGACTGAAAATTACAGAATACGGAGAGGCCTGAATAAAGTGGACGTGGAGAAGATGTTTTCACTAGTGGGAGAGACTAGGACCCGGAGGCACAGCCTCAGAAATGAAAGCACGACCCTTTAGAGCTGAGATGAGGAGAAATTTCTTCAGTCAGAGGGTGGTTATTCTGTGGAACTTATTACCGCAGAAGGCTGTGGAGGCCAAGTCATTGAGTTTATTGAAGATAGATATAGATAGATTCTTCATTAGGAAAGGGATCAAGAGTTACGGAGATAAGGCAAGAGAATGGGGTCGAGAAATACATCTGTCACGATTGACTGGCACAGCAGACTTGATGGGCCGAACTGCTCCCATATCTTATGGTCTTATTCAAATCCATGAGCCCATGACATTAGTCTGGGTCTCTGAAATACTAATCTAGTGACAGTATCACTATGATACCATTTCCCCATCATATTAGTCAGGACACCAAGAATAACTCCCTTTTTCTATAAATAATTTTCATCTGAGATACGGTCACTCTGACAATACAGTACTCCCTCAACACTACATTAAACTGAAATCCCTCTGAACATCAAAGGCTTGTGCTAAGAAGTGTGACAGGCTGCCACTAATGAAGTAACTAGTAAAGCACTGACTAGTAACAGATTGTTATGGAATTTATACCTTTGTCAATATCAGCATCAACTGACAAAAAAGAATTTGCTAAATGCGAAAAAGGACCAAGGTCCATCTAGTTCAGTTTTCCCAACTTATTAGTCACATAATTCAACGATAGTGGAATTAATGACTTATCAGAATGATCAATGTATATCAGTGAATTTACAACCGATGGAGACAGAAGGGAAGGAAATCTCCTCATGGAGACCTTTTGGAGCCTTAGGTCCGTGTTCCCCTCTTTCTCCCAAGCATGCGACACGCAACACTCAACAAACATTGGGTCTCAAAGTATTCACGGGCTTTCATCTTAAAACATTACGTCCATCGACACTTCATGGATATGCAAAGCTACTTACATTACATTACAGCACTTTAACTGTAGTAAAACATCCCAAAGCACTTCAGACAAAAATTTACACCAAGCCACATAAGGAGATTTTAGGAGAGGTGACCAAAAGTTTAGCCAAACAGGTTGTCTTTAAGAAAAACATCGAGAAGAGTAGTAAGTAAATCTAATTGTGCATTGTCCCTGTTAAATATCCGAGTCCCACAAATGCAAATTTTACTTTTTTATGATAGAATTGATTATTAAAAATCAGAAGAAAATCTGCAAAGTACCGAGCAGACACAGCATTAGTCTGACTGAGTGCACCCTGACCCACCTGGCAGGTATTTACTAATAATTGTCGCTGTCTCTTTTGCTCTGGTCATACTGGAGTGAATCAGAATGTCATATTTCAATCCCAAACTTGCCAATCGCTGACCCGTTAGTTCAGCCTGTTCACGTCCTGGAACAAAGTAACATTTTCAGCCTGAAGGTGATAAACAGTTTATAGACAATAAAACTACAAGCCGTTCATCTGATAAATTCAGTAAACATCCTCAAATGTCTAATGGACTATGCTTTGCCACAGTACTGAATACATTAACAATGTTATATGACAAACACCACATTTCTAGAACTGCAAAGCATAAATAATGATATATTAGCTCTTTGCTCTACATAAGACACAATAAACTATCCTGGGCATTGTTCTGCCTGTTTAAAGGTACACTGGCTGCTCCTGCTCATCCTTTCCAACTGAGGACCTTAAAACAACTGAACTTATTGGTTTACTTGGTCTTCCTCCAAAGATGAAAATCTGAATTTGGCATCATTGCCGCAAATTGATCTCTGTGATCTGCTCTCCCACTCTCGAAACTTCCTGGCATCCTGCACTACAACAAATTATGATTATAAAGTAACTTTGACATAAGAAAACCTTCCACAGGTCTTCACAGGAAAGTTATAAAGCAAAATCACACAGTGAGGCATACGAGGAGATGGTAGGGATAATAGTCAAAAACTTGTTCAAATAAATAACTACTAAAAGATAAATTATCTAGCCATTGTGCTTAATTATTTAGAAGTACAGTGCATTAATGCAGCTTTCATTGTGCAAATATAAAGGGCTTTTGCAGTGAGTGGTAGTCTCCCTACCCCTAGGTTGGGAGGTCTGGGTTCAAGTTGCACCTGTTTCAGTTGTGTAATAACATCTTTGAAGAGGTTGATTTGAAAATACCTCGAGCAAATATAAAGAGATGAAAATGTGGGGAGGATAATTAGGAGGTGTATACTTGCAATGTTTCAGCCTGTAAACTAATGTAAAATTGAGATTGGAAAGTGAATTGGTGAACTGGAGCCAAAGTAGAAAAATATGTTTGAAGGGAGTGTTTTAAAGGAAGAAAGTGTCTTAGACACTCGGAGGGAATTCCAGAGTTTAGGGTTTTAGCAGCTGAAGGCACGGTCACCTGTGGTGGTGTGATTCAAATTGAGAATGCTCAACACGCTAGCATTAGAGGAGCACAAACATGCTGAACAGTCACAGGACTGGGAGAGATTACAGGAAGAAGCAGGGCTGAGCTGGTGGCAGCGATCTGAAAACAAGGATGTGTATCATAGGATAATATAGCAAAGGTGGTGACTATTTGGCCCATTGTGCCTGTGCTAGCCTTTTTTAAAAATCTGTCCAATTAGTCCATATATCAAAATAATGCAAATGTTTGAAATCCAAAATAAAAGTTAAGCCATTTGTCATTTAATCCACCACAGACTTTCCAAATGTTTTCCTCCCAGCCCCCTCCTTTCACTTGTACAAAACCTATTTCATTTCAAACTTTTTGCAGGTTCCGCTAAAACTATGGAGTATTCCAGAATTTTCTCTCTAATTCATCCCTTGTGCTTTCTCCCAAGCCTAGCACAATTTCCTCTGCAAGATCTTAGCTCCTCGATTCCCAACAACACTTGTTCCTCACTCCTGGCAAATGGATAATCAATACAAAATAAAACTAGATACAACCAAAGAGATAATTTACAAAAGGTCTTAAGTAATAAATTCACATGTACAGACCCAGTGATGTCAGAATTCTTTCTTTGTCTGTTGAGGCTGACAGATTGTATTGGGAATGTCTGATGAGGAAGATGTGCCTTGTGGCTTTGACTTTGTAATTTTCAAGTTGAGCAGTAAAGTCCTCAGCGTTGTCTTTGTTTTTCTTATTGGGTTTCATCAATGAAATAGGCTCCCGCCTGAAAGAAAGAAATTCATCAATGGTTAGGACAGGAACCACATTCTCAGTGTTTTACATTCCATCAGAAAACTCCTTCCCTGGTACTTTAACTATCTAGCTGAGAACTGGTTAAACTCATGCAAGAAGAACTAATCTGCCTTCAACACAAATGCTTCCACACAACTGCATTAAAGTTTGGCGAAGTTCACCAGTTATTAGTACAGTAACGTGGAAGAAACAAATTCAGATTTTTTTTTAAAAATTAATTTGTGGGACGTGGGTGGACATTGCTGGTCAGCATTAATTGCCCTCCCTTGAGAAGGTGGTGGTGAGCTGCCTTCTGCAGTCTATATGTTGCAGGTTAACCTACAATGCCCATAAAGAGGGCATTCCAGAATTTTGACTGCTTCACTATCTGAAGAGTCATGAAAGGTGCTGAACATTGTGCAATCATTGATGAAATACCCGCTGCTGACCTTATGATGGAGGCAGGTCACTGCTGATGAAGCTGGTGAAGATGGTTGGGTCTAGGACACTACCCTGAGGAATTGCTGCAGAGATGTCCTGGAACTGAGATGACTGACCTCCAACAACCACAACCGTCTTCCTATGTGCCAGGTAGGACTCCAACCAGCAGAAAGTTTATCCCCTGATACCCATTGATCCTTGATGCTACACTCAGTGGAATTTGACCTTGTACCAGTACAACATTCCTGTAACACTAAAATAGCTCAAACTGGCCATCTTGACTGTTCTACCATTCAATTACATCCACGTATATACTTCATCTGAGATAACAAGGTGTAGAACTGGATGAACACAGCAGGCCAAGCAGTATCATAGGAGCAGGAAGGCTGACGTTTCGGGCCTAGACCCTTCATCAGAAAGGGGGGAGGGGAAGGGGGTTCTGAAATAAATAGGGAGAGAGGGGGAGGCGGATAGAAGATGGATAGAGGAGAAGATAGGTGGAGAGGAAACAGACAGGTCAAAGAGGCGGGGATGGAACCAGTAAAGGTGAGTGTAGGTGGGGAGGTAGGGAGGAGATAAGTCAGTCCAGGGAGGACGGACAGGTCAAGGGGGTGGGATGAGGTTAATAAGTAGGAGATGGGGGTGCGGCTTGAGGTGGGAGGAAGAACAGGTTAGGGAGGCGGGGACAAGCTGGGCTGGTTTTGGGATGCGGTAGGGGGAGGGGAGATTTTGAAGCTTGTGAAATCCACATTGATACCATTGGGCTGCAGGGTTCCCAAGCGGAATATGAGCTGCTGTTCCTGCAACCTTTGGTGGCATCGTTGTGGCACTGCAGGAGGCCCAGAATGGACATGTCATCTGAGGAATGGGAGGGGGAGTTGTTTATTGCAAACCGAGCGTAGGTGTTCTGCAAAGCGGTCCCCGAGCCTCCGCTTGGTTTCCCCGATGTAGAGGAGGCCACAACGGGTACAGCGGATGCAGTATACCACATTAGCAGATGCGCAGGTGAACATCTGCTTGATGTGGAAAGTCTTCTTGGGGCCTGGGATGGGGGTGAGGGAGGAGGTATGGGGGCAGGTGTAGCACTTCCTGCGGTTATCCAGCATCTGCAGTTCCTACTATCTCTATATACTTCATCTGGTGGTTTTTGCTGTAAATCCCTTGATACCCAACAACTAATCTGATATTCAAAGAACTCCAGGTCTCCATCCTCCAGTGGGGAGCTGGACTCGAAACGTCAACTCTGTTTTCTCTGCACAGATTCTTCAGCAATTTCTGTTTCTGGTACTTTTATTTACATGATGATGTTGAAGATATCAGCAGCCTCCTTTCTGAAGTGCATTCAGTTCAATCCCATAGACAGCAAACCAGTTTTGATTTGGGAGCGGGTGCGGATATTGATGGAGAGTTAAATATTAAGCAGGAAACCGGAGACCTGGTCCAGAGGGAGCTGGAGAAAGTCCCCTGGGGGCCAAGCCCAGGGAGTGGCGCAGTTTGTTTTTGGTTTTTGTTCAAAACGGGAACCTGAGGCGATGCTGAATAGGGAGAGCAGCTCCGACACTGCGGCACCCCCTCAGCCCCGCGGGGGCCTGCGGCCTCCCCCCCGGGGCCTGGGCCTCGCCCGCACTCACTTGTCCCAGTTGAAGTCCCAGCCGGCGGCCGCTCGCTGCTCCAGAGGCGGGCTCGGGCTCCAACTCACCGCCGCCGCCGCCTCGACCCGGCCCTCGCCGCGCCTTTGAGTCGTGGCCGCGGCAGCCACCACCACGGCGGCGGTGCCAGCGATGCCACAGGCCACTTGGAACGCTTTCCGGAACGCCATGGCCCACCCGGGGGTAGACGGAGACACGATTCCGCCAAAGTGGGGGCACGGAACCAATGTCCTGGGCCCGCATTACCGGGGGAAACACTAACGTCGGCGCACCGGCCCTGGCTGGTGGCCGCAAACGGACAAAAGGCGTTTTCGAAAAACGTGCTCCGCTTAATGCGAATTTCCGAATTTCTTTTCCGGGTCCCATGCAGCAGAAAACCTTTTCATTCACCAGAAGTTAATGGACCCCTCCCTTTATCTTTAATCATGATCCACTGCTTTATTTATAAAACAAACATTCCAACAATTTCTTACTTTGGATTGATTCAAGCAATGAGGCACGATCAGCCTTGCCACAAAAGCAAAGTTGCTGGAAAAGCTCAGCAGGTCTGGCAGCATTAGTGGAGGAGAAAACAGAGTTAACGTTTCAGGTCCGGTGACCCTCAGAACCCTATCAGCCTTGACCTCTGGTTGAAGTACTTGCAAACAAAGATAGAGATAAATTGATAAATGTTACCACTAAAACCAATCTTTATCGACAGTGTAATTACAACATTCTTTGGAAGATAATAAATACAAGTTTAAATAGTGACCAGGTGCCCACTGTCTTATCAGAGGCACTAGAGTTGTACAGCATGGAAACACTCTTCTATCCAATTTGCCCATGCCAACCAGAGATCCTGAATAAATCCAGTCCCATGTGCCAGCATTTGGCCCATTCCCTATAAACCCTTCTTATTCATATAACCATCCAGATGCCTTTAAAATATTGTAATTGTATCAGCTTCCATCATTCCCTCTGGCAGCTTATTCCATTCACACACCACCCTCTCATCTGAAACCTATGGCTTCTAGTTTTGGACTTCCCTACCCTGGGGAAAAAAACGTGGCTATTTACCCTATCCCAGACCCTCATGATATTATAAACTTTTATCAGGTCACCCCTCAGTCCCAGATGCTCCAGGGAAAATAGCCCCAGCCTGTTCAGCCTCTCCATAGTGGTCAAACTCTCCAAACCTAGCAACATCCTCAAATCTTTTCTGAACCCTTCCAAGTTTAGCATCTTGCCTGTAGTAGGGATACCAGAATTGAAGGCAGTATTCTAAAAGTGGAAATAACCACTGTTCTGTACAGCCACAACATGACATTCCAACTCCTATACTTGATGCACTGACCCATGCACGTCCCATTGTATACCGAGATAACCTTCTTTACTATCTGCACCACCACCAAATTTGGTATTGTCTGCAAACTTAGTAACCATGCCTCCTGTATTCATATGCAAATCATTTATATAAATGACAAAAAACAGGGTCCATCGCCATCTATGCCTCCCAACCCAATAAACTTTCCATCATTCCACTATTTCCAGCAAGCAGATAAACAACTCTGGGTGAAATTAATAAAGAAAACTTTACCATGAGGTTGGGGGGTGGGGGAAAGCTGGTATCATCTTGGGCACAGTGTGGGTTGGGAGCCACCCAGTCTATCCAACCTTATAGCAAAAAAATGCCCCATACCATGCAACATCCTGGTAAACCATTTCTGTACCCATTCCAAAGAATCCAGAACTGTACATATGACTCATGCAAATGCCTGCAGCTGCACAACCCATCCTGGTCTTGCTGGCTTGGACTTTAAATAAATCACCCCTCACACTCAGACACACATGGCCAGCCCTGAATGTGAACCACCAACCTATCAAGGCCTGTGTGGACAAAAAGCCTTCAGGGACACAAAAACAAACCCACATCCTGAAAAGGCCTGACCCAGGACAGGAAGCCTAATTCTTGTTCTTCTCATTAGTGCTGGGGGATCTTTTGTGCCCACTCGATAGAGCCTGGTTTAACATTTTCCTGAAAAGAAAGCATCTCTGTTAAGGTAGCACTACAAAAACCCACGTTGACACCGTCCTTAGAGTTGTGCAATGTAATCTCTAGAGTGGGATTTCAGTCCACATTGAGGTTCAGGTGGTACTCACTGTTGACAGTAAGGTTAAGGACTTTCATTAAAGTTTAGTCACATAATGTGAGGTCTCCTTATTGAGGCTAATCATCTAAATTTGTTTGATCCTGTTTGCCCTGAGGTGAAGGTACCTAGAGTCATATTTGATAGGATTCTAGTATGTGGGTGACTGCCAAGGCTGGTTTTGTGACTGGTAGGTTATGCTGCCAATAGGACAGGGTGCCACAGACGCTGGTATTTGACAATTTGCTGTCTTGTGATATCCTCCCTATAAAGTGTCTCCCCTTCTCTGAAATGCTTTATAAGAATGCCACATCATTTTTAAATAAAAATTGGTTGCATCAGGTGAAGCAATCCATGACATTGTAGTTTCAAATCATTGATGTCGAAGTATTCAAATTCATATTCACATCTGACATTAAAAAAGTCTGTTAGGTATTTCACCTTGTTCAAGAGGCAAAAGATAATAATCACCCTCAGGCTTCACTAAAATTCCAATGACGAAATTGGTTCAAATGCAGGGTTAGCTCAAACTATAAATTTTCATTTTACTTTTAATTTAATTAAATAAAATGGGGAGGAAGTGCATTTGAAGACAAAAAAAAAATTCTATAGAGCTTGGGGACAATAATACAATAAAACAATATTAGCTTTTTATTAACAAAAAAATAAATTTTAATTGGGGAGGAACAAATAAGAATTTCATGAAACTCAAACCCTGACTTGAGATTTGAAAGTGTATCCACATTTCAGTTCATTACTTAACGATTGTCCTTATTAAGAGCAGAATTAAACTCTGAATAAATTACCTAGATTAACAATGGAAAAGGATCAATACATTTCCATTTTATAGTCAATTTGTTTGTGAAGGATTGTCCTTTTGAGGTTGGTTGGCTCGCCGAGCTGGTTTGTTGTTTTGCAGACGTTTCGTTACCCTGCTGGGTAACATCCTCAGTGCAGCCTCCGATGAAGCGTCGGTGTGTTTTCCCGCCTGGTTTTTAAACTCTGGGGTCCGTTGAGATGGATTACCTCACTTCCGGTTTTCCTTCGTAGTGGAATGTATATGGGGTCGAGTTCAATGTTTTTATTAATAGCATGCTTCGTGGAGTGCCATGCTTCCAGGAATTCTCGTGCTGGTCTCTGCCTAGCCTGTCCCAGGATCTTGGTGTCGTCCCAGTCAAAGTCGTGGTTCTCCTTGTCCATGTGGATTGAGATGAGTGAGTATTGGTCGTGTCTTTTTGTAGCCAGTTGGTGTTCGTGTACTCTTGTTGTCAGTTTCCTTCCTGTTTGTCCGATGTAGTGTTTCTCGCAGTCTCTGCAGGGGATTTTGTAGATAACACTGGTCCTGTCCATGGCGGGAAGTGGGTCTTTAGTTCGGGTGAGTAGTTGTCGTAGGGTTGACGTGGGCTTGTGTGCCACTCTGATGCCCAGTGGTCGTAGGAGTCTTGTGGTGAGTTCCGATGTGTTCTTGATGTAGGGTAGTGTGATGAGTGTGTCGGGGCATGTAGAATCTTTCTGCTGCTGTTCATGTAGGCATTTTCTGACCCAGTTCTTTGGATATCCATTATCCTTGAACACTTGGAAGAGGTATTCTTCTTCCTGTTGGCGTAGTTCCGTGTTGCTGCAGTGTGTTGTTGCCCTTTTAAATAGTGTTCGCACTCAGCTTCGTTTGTGTGTGCTGGGGTGGTTACTTTTGAAGTTCAGTACTTGGTCTGTGTGGTGTGGCTTTACGGTGTATTTTCATTTGCAGTTCCCCATTTGTCTTGCGCTCTACCGCGATGTCCAGGAATGGGAGCAGTTTGTTCTTCTCCTCCTCTCTGGCGAATCTTATTCCGGTGAGGGTGTTGTTTATAAGTTTGTGTCTCTCTTCTAATTTGGTCCGTTTAATGATGACAAAGGTGTCGTCTATGTAGCGTATCCACAGTTTAGGTTGGATTTGCGGAAGGGTGGTCCTTTCCCGTCTTTGCATCACTGCTTCTGCTATGAGTCCAGAGATAGGTGATCCCACGGGTGTCCCGTTGATTTGCTCGTATGTTTGGCCGTTGAAGGTGAAGTGAGTGGTCAGGCATAGGTCCAATAGTTTGAGCATGTTGTCCTTGGAGATGGTTTCACTGGGGTTGTGTTCTTGTTCAAGTAGTGTTGTCATTGTTTCCCTTGCTAGTGGTATGTCTATTGATGTGAATAGGGCAGTGACATCAAACGATATCATGGTCTCTTCATCCTCTATCTTTAGGTCTTCGATGGAGTTGAGGAATTCTTGGGCTGAGCGGATAGAGCGGGGTGACTTGTTGACTAGGTGCCTGAGTCTTCTTTGTAGTTCTTTGGCTAATCTGTGCGATGGAGTGCCTGCTCGGGAGACTATGGGTATGAGGGGGACTTCCAGCTTGTGCACTTTAGGGAGGCCGTAGAATCGGGGTGTGTTGGTTCCTTCGGGTTTCATTTTTAAGAAGTCTGTTTTGTTGAGATAACAAGGTGTAGAGCTGGATGAACACAGCAGGCCAAGCAGCATCATAGGAGCAGGAAGGCTGACATTTCGGGCCTAGACCCTTCATCAGAATTGTTTTGTTGATCTGTCCTGTTTGTTTAAGTCTTTGTAGCGTGCAGAGGATTTTGTTGCCTAGTTGTGGTGTCGGGTCAGTTTGTACTGGCCGGTATGTGTTCTCGTCGGCAAGCAGTACTTGTGCCTTGGAGATGTAGTCCCTTTTATTCATTATCACTGTCATGCACCCTTTGTCTGCAGGTAGTATTGGGATGTTCTTGTCTTTCTTTAATCCGTCCAGGGCTTGTCTCTCCCATGTGTTGAGGGTGTTGAGTTCACTCCTTCTGGTTAGTGTCGGGACTACTGTCTGTCTTATAGTTTGTTGTGTTTCTTCATTGATATTATTGGTCTCGAGTGTGGCTTCCAGTGTAGCTAGGAATTCCGTTTTGTTGGCGTCCCTGTAGTTGTAGTTCAGTCCTCAGGTGAGAACGGCTTTTTCCATGTCTGTTAGTTTCCTGTCGGAGAGGTTTCTTACCCACGTGTCTGTTCTCAACACCCACAACCCGAGCTACAGATCTACTCCAAAACCTTAGGATTGTCCTTTTATTTATGGCCATCCATCAGGACATTGGAGTGCAGAGAGTAAATGGGTTGTGGGAACGTCTCTGTTCAAACACACCTCTAGTTAGAATTGCTGATGATCAGAAAATGGAGGTGGCGAGGACTGGAGATTGCTTTTAGAAGTGGTTAATATGATATCATCATGCTGGCTGCCAAGCAATGGCTGTGCCCTCCCTATTCAAGACACTCCAACAGACATATGCCCTGTAGCATGGAGACCACATGTTGAAAGGTATTGTGAAAGATACAGCTGTGTCTTTGTTCTATATCACCATGTGCAGTCTTTAACCTCTCCTCCCCTTAAGACTGACAACTGTGATTGAATGTATTCCTCCTGGAAGCTTCCCATTGGAACTAGGGGACACTTAAGGGTTCTCCCATTTATAGCATAGATGAAGAGAATTTTTTTCCCCCTCAAAAAGTTGAGAATCTATGGAACCTTCTACCCTGGAGAGCTGTGGGGGCAAGATCGTTAATGTTTCTAAGGTAGAGTTAGATAGATTCGTAACTGAAAAGGGAGTTGAAAGTTATTAATAGCAGGTAGGAAAGTGGAGTTGAGATTAGTTAAATAAGCCATGATCTTATTGAATGGTGGAGTAGTCTCGAGGGCCCAAATAGCCAACTCTTACTCTTACAAATTCATATGATTGAACTTTCCACATGAACAGCATCCAACCCCACACTCCCATGCTTTTTCACCCAACTTGTCCATCAGTGCCATGCCTAGCTTCCTTCCCACAATAATCGTGAAACAATTTGACACTTTGTTACCTGATGCTACTTGACTTGTTGTTAATTAGTAACTTCTCCCAAGAGTTTGTTCATAGCAGCACCCTGGAGGTTGATCTCCAATTCCCAGAAAAATCCTAGCCCTCGCCACCAAATCCCAGCAACATCCTGGTGATTAATCTTTACTTCCTGGAAACTCCAGGAAAATTGACAACTCTTCTGATCCTGGCATTAGGAACCGTCAAAAAGAAATTTGTAGAAACAGGTCTGTCTCACCCACCTTAAGTAAAAGAGTGAAGGGTCACATAGACCATATGATAACATAGGATCAGGTGGACACCATTTAACTCATCATCATTAAATGGCAGAACAGACTCAAAAGGTCTGAATGGCCTATCCTTGCTCCTAGTTTTTAATGTTCTTCCTCTTCCAGCTTGTTCCAATGTTAAGGGAAATCATAGTTTTGTACCCTAACTAACTCCATTCACCCACAAGTTCCTTATTCCATCATGCCCTTAGCTAGCAAAAACCTACATGATGCAGGGTAGTAGATTCTTAGTGTATTTAAAGCTGCATTGAGAATATGTTAAAAATTAAGGATAAGACTTCCATTATTCATAACTACAACGGACCTTTTTGTCACTTAGGATGCAGTTATACCAGTAAATTAACCATTGAACGGACTGTATGAATCTCAATGAATGTTATTCGGGATATAATGTTCTATCCTTGGAGTAACTGAACAAACCTTCTCAATTTACGGCTAATCTCCCTTACAATGGCAACCAAATCACACAAAGACATAATTCTTAGCAAGAAATGGACAAAACAATGCTCTACTGAAGCTATTCTAGACTTTCGAGTTAACACAGTGGGCCG